>NC_142600.1:20041918-20352884 GCF_041222555.1 Hakea prostrata | reverse complement strand
CCTCTGGATTTGATGGGCTTATCTGGAACCAAATTACCTATGGGGTATTTGGGTGCACCACTTTTCCTTTCAGGCTAGTTATCTAGAGCAAATTGCACAACCATGATTGGCGAAGTGCAAAAGAGGCTAGAGGGGTGGAATACTAGGTTTCTATCTTATAGGGGAAGTTTGCAGCTCTTAAATTCAGTTCTTCAAGAGTGCTATATCTACTGGGCTAGAAATTTGGATCCCTAAGAATGTGACTAAGAAGCTACAATCCGTCCTCTCAAATTTTCTTTGGACTGGACCTTCACTTAAAAGATAGCTGCATTTATTGTCATGGGATGCATATGCAAACCAAAGAAAGAGTGAGGCCTAGGGATTTACATATCAAAGGCATGAACATGGCAGGTATTCTGAAGCAAATCTGGTCGCTTCCAAGAAAGAAAGTATTTAGGTACACTGGGTATGCCGTAGATATTTAAAGCAGGATACAATTGGATTGTAAAGCCACCACAAAATTGTCGCTGGGTTTGGAGGAAGATACTAAAATACAGGAACAAGGCTGAAGCTCTCATTCAACATCTCAGTGGAGTACTTGTATTTGACTGGACAACTGCCACCAAAGGGGCATTCTGATTTAGGGATTTGGGAATAGAACCAGGCTTGATGCAGGATACATATGGAGATGGTAGACAAACTTTTTACAAAGGAAGGGCCGAAGAGCTGCATAGGTGGACACTGTCTTGCTAGATGTAAGGAGAGAGCTACCACACAGGTGGAGAGATTGACCCCGAAGCAAAGAGATTAGGGGTCTGGAAGGGAAATGCTAAAGGGAATTCACTACTAATAAGCTTGGGAGTCCATCTAAAAGAGAACTCGAGAGGTTGACTTGTGGAAGGTGGTTTTATTCACAAATAATATTTCAAGACAGTCTTTCACTGCTTTGAGATGCATTAGAAATGTGCTAGCGACATGGGATAACTTGGCTAGAATAGATATCCATATGCAATCACAATGCTGCCTTTATTGGGTAGGTAGAGAAATTAGTAATCACCTGTTCTTCCAGTGCAATCTTAGCTTCTTGGTATGGAGCAACATCTATAAGATGCTTTCTAATGAGAGATGGAAATGGATCGGTGTGACCGTTGCTGCCCCTATGGGTGAATTAAACATATGTAGAGGTGACAGTAGGGTTGTAGCTAAACTGGCTGTCTCTTTAGCCATTCAGCACCTGTGGAGTGATAGGAATTTCAGAATTTTCAGAAACAAGTCAGGGACAAAAGAGCAGATTGTGGCAGCAATAGTAGCTGATTCCAAGACAAAACATGAAGCTATTCCATTACCAGTGAGTGAAACCCTAAGGCCTTTTAATTAGCTGTGAAGTGGAACATACAAATTGAGTGGAGGACAAAAATGCCTAGAGTTTGCTCCTGGTTTAGACCTGCACAGCATGCGGTGGCTTTGCATTGCGATGGGGCTTTAGTCAATTTGGGAGCAGCTTATGGAGGATTCATAAGAAGGGAAGTGGGAGCATCTATAATGACTTTTGCAGGAATGAGCAAGAACTGTTGGTTCTAATGGAGATGCAAGCTATTCATAAAGGATTATAGATCTGTTTGGAATAGGGGTTTTTGGATGTTTCTATAAGATCAGACTCAAAGTTAGCAACTTAGCAATTGTCATGAACAATGGGAGAACCCAAGGCCTTGGGAGGTGTAATCTCTAAAAGGAAATATGTGCATGTGTGGAGGAACTGAACCAGCCCGCAAACTTCATGGCAGATGTTCAGCTGGGACTTGCCCAAGTGGAGTGGGAGCCTATATAGAATTAATGGACCTTATCTATAATGATGCAGAATCTGAATTATATTACAGGATTTAATTGTAATTGGGAATTCTTCCCTGAGTTGGGGTTCTCACGAGAGTGCCTAGTTACCTTCTCTATTTCTAATACAAAAATCACTTGTCCCAAAAAAAAAAATCTCAGATCTGACATTTCCACAAACCAACTAAAGCACATTGTGATGTAGTTTTTTTTTTTTGGGGGGGGGGGGGGGGATACAATTATGAGCAAATATCTAGGATCTGAGATGAACTGGTAAGCTTGGTTAGGTCAAAATAGGGCTATGGTTTGGTAGAACCTATGTCTAATGATGGGGTTGGATTATGTTAATGTGGAGGAATTTATCTGTGAGGGTTTGGTATTCTGTTGATGGTAAATTATTGTTGAATTTAAAGAAACTGCAGATTAGGTTTGGTCTCCAGGTTTTTTGAAAATGGAATCAAAGAGGAATCTAGTGTTTCTAATGCTCAGAATTTTACCAGACTTGACTGTTTTGTTAGGAGGGTATAAGGAATGATCAGTCAGATTTGCAGATAAGTCTGACGGTGGTTTGGGCTTTGGAAAATTTAGGGTACCTGGGGAGAACTATAGTTGGG
The DNA here is from genome assembly GCF_041222555.1 of Hakea prostrata. Classification (NCBI taxonomy): domain Eukaryota; kingdom Viridiplantae; phylum Streptophyta; class Magnoliopsida; order Proteales; family Proteaceae; genus Hakea; species Hakea prostrata. The sequence goes on along the minus strand of NC_142600.1, from coordinate 20,350,464 downwards.
AATTTCTGCGGTTTGAGTGGGAGTTAGGGATTGCTAATAGGTTCGAACTTCTTGCAGGGGAGGAAACTGTGGTCATCAGGGAAGTGCAGAGGTTAGCATCGGTCTCTCCCCTCACTTTTTGAAGAGCTTAACCTGCATCGTGATTCTGCAATTTTTCTCATTGTCTTGTAAAAACATTTATGATGAGTGAACCTCACTTCACTGAAAACATTATAAAAATTGAAGGACGAAAAATGGAAGATTACAAATAACCCAATCTGCCAATCCCCTTGCATGGCCAATTGATCTTCCGTGTCGCTTACTGCCCTAAGCTTGCTAATGTATTGGTAGTTTGCCGTTGAGCAAGGTGCTTCATGCTAAGTTTGCAAATTTCAGTTCTCATCGTCAGATCTCAATAGTCCTGTTGATTTTTGCTCTTTTTAAAAAAACATAAAGAAAAATCTTTTGAGGGATGAAGATCATTGCTGGGCTTTGTGGTCCCTGTACCAGCACCAGTGCCAATTGTAGGGAACATGGGAGCATCAAGCACGGTTGGGATATTTTCCTTTTACTAGGGTCACAGCTGTCATTTTTCCTGTCTGGGCACAGTCACCATACAGCTTGGCAGGAACCTTTTTCCCTTAATAAACTATCTGTGCTTCCTATTAAATGTCAAACAATAATGACATATATCATTCTGTGTTCTCAATTCTTTTCATTGTTGATATGAGTCCCATTCCTAGTATATATTGTGTGATTAAGTGCCTTTCCTACTCTTGTATAATAGTCAACTACAATGCCCTTATAGATCATACTTGTTGGGTGTTTGGTATCTACTCCAGTGTTGCTATTAAAATATTGCCATGACATTTCTGCTTCTGACCAGTGGTGATCTTTCCAGTGTTGGTGCAGGCAACGGCAACTGCAGCAGTGAGTGTCTCTTGATCGATACATACCCTGCTGTGTTGGTAATTTGTTCTTCCTATTTTGAATCATTCACTATTTTACCATTCATTGCAGGTCACTGTACTGACTTCTAAAATACTTACCTTTTAATGCATTTATTAATTGTAATCTATTCAGTGCCGAAGTGCCCCCGATATTCCGTGCTTGGTAGATGAAGTCAATGAAAGAAAACAAGATGGAGACCTTCATGATGGTAGCTGCATCAAATATTATACGCGTCGGAAGACTTAGCCAGGGGGAGACATCTCTTTTACACACTAACTGGTGGCTGATGCCGTTTTTAGGCTACAAGTATATCACAAATGACTGGAGAATTCTATTAGATAGTACTGACTGACCAAAATTGGAGGCTTGTAGATAAAGGGGGTTATCTGGTCAGATATCTGAAATTACTGGAAGAAAGAAATTTATACCAAGAAAAAGTAAAGGAAGAAATAGAGTGCTGACCGCGGAGAGTTTTCACTCTTCATGAGAATGGGCCAAGAATATACATTATCTATGGGGTAGATGTATAAATTTCTTGTTTTTTTTGGTCCAATTCGAGAGAGGAAGGTCTTGTTTGGGGCAAATTTTCATTTTTGTATAGGGGTGGAGGAATGTGTATGCAGCCAATCCGGTAAATAAGTTTCAAGTTTCAACAAGGCTTTTTTAACGAGAGATTCCTTTGCTAGCCTTTTCTTTTTGTTTTGTATTTTAATAGCCCGGCCTTGTAGCTGACATTGTTGTAGTTATTCAAGGATAAAACTTGACCTCCTATTCATGTCAATCCTCCAATTTTGAAGCCAGGCAAGCGGTTTCCATTACGTTTGCAACAAGGAAAAGCAGTTCCATTGCATAAAAGTCAGGTTCAGTGGATACTGCCTTATGTTTCCCATACAATACTTCGCATTGGAAGTTTTGGCATCATGAATATTGAGAAAATAATTCGGATAATGAAACGATTTTGACATTTAATTAGAATGAGTGATATATATTGGTTTTATTCCCCCAATGTGTATATTGGTGATGTATTTTGCACGGTTAGGGTTGCAACAGGGGTCGGACTGGACTGGGCTTTTGCAATCCCAAGCCTAGCCTTATATATTCTAATTTAAGTTCATTTATGTTCTGACCCTAATTTAGGGCTAAGGATGATTGTCCTTGACCCTAAGCCCTATAGGGCCAAGTCAAACTCATTCACACCTTGATTGGCCCTGACCCTGACCTTGTCCCTGATTGTCCTGACCCTAACCCTGTTCCTAGCCTTGATTGGTCCTGTCTCTAGTCTTAGCCCTATTCTTGTCCTTATTCCTAATTCATTGAGATAAAACATCGTGAAAAAAATTAGGGCTATAATCAGGCAGAGGCAGACCAAAGAGTAATCTCGGCCGCCCTTGGCCCTAGACAGGTCAAAATATTTTGGCCCTAATCCGCTCTTAGGGCCAAAATCTTGAGCCCAAGCCCTATTTGGGCTCAGGACAGGTCAGAGCCGTAAGGGCTAAACTTGCACCCCTACGGTTAGCCAATAGGAAACGGAAGGTGGATAGCATGTTAAAAAAGGACATTAAGATTGTGATTCTCTGTTCTAAACCTTAAACCAAGGCATCAAGAACTTTTTTTTTTTTTGGGGAGGATGCATCAAGGAATCGAATGAAGTAAAGAAAAGGTCATATACCTGGTACATATTCCCACGACAAGAACATAGAGATTCAGTTGCAATTCTCCCTTATGTTGGAGTTATTTCCAATTCGTTCAAATTTCAGCTGTTCAATAAACAAGTGCTGAAGTTCTGTATGTGTTGTCGAAGGAAAGTAAGTAATAAAGCTAAGTATTACATTACTTTCCTCTCCCCTCATCATTTGTTGATTCTTTTTTGGACTAGGTGGTTCTTCACCACTGCCATACAGCATAGAAACCTAGCCCTGGTTGAGGGTATTCGTGGTCTAACATTCATGAAGGAAAAAAAATAAAAAATCCCGTCTTTCTTCTTGTCTTTTCCAATTTAAAATTTAAAATTGGATCTTCCATCGTTTACTTAGGAATAAATAATTAAAGCCCTGAATGAATTCATGTATGTGTGAACCTTTATTATTTGAACCTCAAAAGAGAAAAGATGATTTAATTGCAGAAGGTCCTTTCCAAAAGAGGATTCCCAAAGGGCATGTGTGATATGGACCATGATTATATATGGTCGACAACCTGATTTGATTCCTCAGACCTTGTGTGGTTCTCTCTAACGTATTGGTATAGCCTTGTGTTTCCCTGAAAAAGACTCCCTTATCTACAAGCTAATTTGGTGTATATCAGAATTCTCATTTTGCCTTCCAATCTTCATGGTATTATTACATGTTCGATCCAATCCAAAACGATTAAACCCAGTTAAACCCCCAAAGCCAACCGGCCCAAAACCAACCTGAAACCAGCTGGAACCCACTGTGTCGATCTGAACTGAACTCTGTAGTCTGTACTCCGAAATGGGGGCAATAGGGCAATAGTCATCATCAATCCATGGCGAGGAAAGACTAGAACGGCCATTCAACATCTACCCCATCAGTCTCTTCCGCCACCATTACATGCTTCAGCTCAGCTTAGAGGTCCTGTGAAACTTGTCTTGCAGCTGCTTACCCAGTAGACCATAGCTGATATCCTATCTTTTAGAAGAAGAAATAGAAAACAACTATTTAACCCCAGAGTCCAGACCATCCCAATCTTCTTCTCTATTTCTCTCTACGATAGAACCCCCAGGAATCTAGGCCCCATCCCTTCCCTTTCTCTACTGCACACTACCCGTTTTTCTCTCAAACGATTTAAACCCAGAGTCCTGTGATTTTTTTTTCTTTCTAGAATGGCATCTGTTGCCATTCCGTCGATTTATTTTGGAAGTGGGTCTTGCTCTATGATTCTTTATCTGATTCTGGTAGCTGCCCGTACAGCCTCATCAGCTCTACTGGTGGGATTGAAGCACCACCACAACTCCCACCTCTTGAGGAAACCACCGGCCCTTCAAGCCAATCAAACCAGCTGCAACTTGTTCTCTGGGAAATGGGTTCTCGACGACGAGGGTATATACCCAATGTACGAATCATCTGCGTGTCCTATCATCGACCCAGAATTCAATTGCCAGACTTACGGTCGACCTGATTCAAATTACCTTAGATATCGATGGCAGCCCAACAAGTGCGAGCTTCCCAGGTACACAATTACAAGAAGTAAAAAAGCTTCTTTTTTGTTGTCAATCTAATTTCCCTTGTTTATTGGTCTGAAGCTCATCTGATTAATTAACATGGTGGAAGGTTCAATGGGGTTGATTTTCTAATGAGGATGAAGGGGAAGACTGTGATGTTTGTGGGAGACTCACTGGGTCGTGAACAATGGGAATCTTTGATTTGTATGATTTCCATCCGGATTCCACAGTCACCCACTCAATTGCTAAGGGAGGATCCCTTGTACACTTTCAAGTTCTTAGTAAGTAAAGTTCTTTAAGGGAGTCTTTGGATTTAGGTTTAAAGGAATTCTGAGCAGCCTTGACTGAGACTATATATATATATATAGTGCATCTGTTCATTCATCAGGAATATGGGGTGACCTTGTCATACTATAAAGCACCATATCTGGTGGACATAGACGCACAGCAAGGGAAGCGAATTCTGAAATTGGAGGAAATCTCTGCTAATGCTAACCAGTGGAAAGATGCTGATGTATTGTCTTTTAATTCCGGTCACTGGTGGCTTCACTATAGTTCTCTTCAAGGGTTCGTATAGACATACAATTTGTTCTTTAGTTTCTTTTTCTTTTTTCTCACTTAGAATGTAAATTTGAGTGGTGATGAGAGAATTTAAGTTTGCAGGTGGGACTACATGGAATCAGGAGGGACTCTGTATCAAGATATGGATCGTTTTGTTGCGTTCGAGAGAGGATTGAGAACATGGGCTAAGTGGGTTGACACCAGTGTTGATCCATCTAAGGTTCGGGTGTTCTTCCAAGGCATCTCTCCTCAACACTACAAGTAAGTTTTGATTCCCTTAAAACCCTAAACCCACCAAACTCAGAATATCTATCAGAAGCCAAACCACAAAACCTGGTCAAATTCGGTCGGAATGTCTGAATTGTGATTGTTCCAAATGGACCAGCAATATATATGACTGAATTGATCAAAAGAAAATTTGTCTATGGAGACTTTAGTGAGGGTAGAGTCAATCAAGGTCTGATCGATTAGCCCTTGAGAATGTCAGATCAAACAGGATTTGGACCCAACTAGGGGATTCGAGTTTGAATTTTTGAAAAGCTAAACTGAACAGAATCACGGTCTGGTTTGCCTACAGTCATTGAGATTTTGATCTTGATCGTCCATTTCGCAATAGATTGAAATCTATTTTTACGGAATAGACGATTAAAATTGGAATCTTGAAATCTCGACCATAGGCTGTGCCGTGCTTGCGTAGCAACATTGAAGCACGAACCCTCATAGTAGGGGCACAATTTCACATGGAAATGACCCCACCTAAGAGGATTGGATTCGGAGTTTTTGTGGGTTTTAAAATCCATACCTACACACCTGAATTTGCTTCGATAAATGCACATGACCATTTGGCTTCAAAATTGAATTTGCAGTCTATCGAATTGAGATTTTAGTTAAGATTATTTATCTCGACCGTTGAAAATAAACGGTTGAGATAAAAAAAAAAACTCAGTTAATCTCGACTTAGATCTTCATCTGAGGATTGCAAATTCTGCTTAACATGTATTACACATTTAAACAACACAATCTACGATTGTCAATACTTTACAAGACAGGCACAGTTTTCATAAGAGGTCCCCATGTCACATGATGTGTTGTTGGAAGAGGTATTTTTTAGGGTTTAGGGAGTTTCCTCTCATTATGCATGGATCGGGTAATCCAATACATGACGATCAAGTAAGATTTCGGTCGGTTGGATCTGAAATTTCGACCATTGAATTTCAATGTCAATATCAAAAAATTTCGATCCAATGGACCAAAGTGACTTGTTTGACCATCATGCTTGAGGATTGAAGCAAAGTCACCCATTCTCCACCCATATAAAATAATCAGTCGGTGGTAATAATATTGTGGATTCCAACTTTTATGTTCTGTTCTGTTCTCAATACGACATTTTGCTCTTTTCAAGGGTAGTTCTGCCAACCGGTCCACACGCACATGCATGTGTATCGTATCCTGTCACTGACCTAACTCCTGTTCAGCTTTTTTTGTTCTTGTTTTCTATGAAAAGGGAACAGCATCGATGAGTAGGACTTTGATTGGTCCAGCCCAATTGCTTTATGGGCTAGGCCCATCTCAAGTCCTGGGCTTGGGTCTGGGTTTTCATCTGGTCAACACAACTCAAACCAAAGCATAAGTTTGTTTGTTTGTGTGTTTGATGATAATACATATATGGTAATGTAATGGTAGTAGCAGCAGCAGTTTTGTGAGTTTGTCCACCCAATTGAGTTTGGTTTGTTGTATGGTGCAGTCCTACTGAATGGAACAGTGATGCTCCGGCTTCACGGACCTGTTACGGCGAGAAAACACCGCTGGACGGAGAAATGTATCCGGGGCCATACCCAGATCAAATGAAGGTGACTCTGTCTGTGTTGAAGGATATGAACTCTCCAGTGTATCTGATGGACATCACGACATTGTCTCAGCTCAGAAAAGATGCTCACCCTTCCATCTATACTCCAGACCGCACTCCTGATTGTAGTCATTGGTGTCTACCAGGCCTACCCGATACTTGGAATGAGCTTTTCTACACATCATTGTTCTTCTAAGCTGCCTCTTCTAGACTTCTAGTTAGTTACTCCGGAATCTAGTAACTGCTTGATGCTTATCAGTTACCAGTTGCCAGTTACCAGCCCTTCTACAGATTAACAGAAGAAGATTTGGATAATATATGACATGGGATCTCCTCACGCTGTTGAAATGAATTAGACTGATTTAGTTTAGCCAATTTGGTCTTTCCTATTTATTTCTTGTGTGGAAATCCACAAAGTCAATGCGTCTGAAAGGTTCAAAAGATTTGTAAGTGCTCAGGTTCAAAACCTTCAGCAATCTTTTACTGTTCTTTATTTCTTTCTTTCTTTCCTTTTAGCTTTCCCTGGTCGTTGCATAACTGGATGAAAACTTCTTGGGGGTAACAGAGCTGTTTCTGGGTGGCTGATGTCAAAAGAAAAAGTATCTTCTATTGTACCCTGTTTAATTAAGCACAGCTGGGGGGGGGGGTTCCTTTGTAAATGAAGAAGGGACATCAAGTGATCATCAGGTTTGAACCTCTGGAATCAGATACAGAGCAATACACAAATCTTATTCAACCAAGATATCTATATGTTTATATATATAACAACAATGTAGATTCTTTTCGTGGGACTCTGGACAAATTCCTTGCCTACATTGGATGATTAGGATTACACACACAAAAAAAAGAAAAAAGATTTCTAAAAACAGAGCTCGTCTAACTGCAGATTCTTGTATGAATCCTGCTTTGACAAAGATACTAGCTTTGAATTGCGACGCCCAGGCCATTCGCTTCCACCATTCTTGAAATATCGTCTATGATTTTCTCTGGTACATTTGCAACCTCATTTCCATTGGGTAGCTGTGGATCATAAGCAGAATCATGGACTCCCAATGCAGCCCTCCCTGAAGGGTCAAGATTGTTCAACCAAGCTGCATCCCACTCAATAGCTTTGGCAGTACTGCAAGCCACACTTGGGCCGCCAGGGACTGTTAAACGTGCTGAATTCTGTAGAATCATGTAATGAGATACATTAGTGCTACTCTTTTAAAAAGTTCATCTAATTAACATAATTAATCAGATATCTGCTCTAACTTCTAATACTAACCTGAGGGAAGAACCTCTCAAAGATGGTTCTGTAGTAGTAAGCCTCCTTTGTGGTAGGTGTGTTATGTGGGAAGATTTTCTTTGCATTAAACATCATTCTATCCGTCACCTAATACAGGGAAAAGAGTCTGAGACAGTGGCAAACACATAACACGGTTAGATAGATAAGTAGATTATGAGAGAAGTTACATGCTTAGCTGCATGCTCCTTAAGCCCATCGATCCAACTGTAGCCAACACCATCACTAAATTGCTCCTTCTGCCTGTATAGTATATGCTGCAGAACAGTGAACAAACTGTTAGTAATCAATGTGATCAAGCAACAGTTTGTGAAGCTGATAATTATATATGCTTGACCTTTGGCAGATAAGGATGTTCTTCATCGTCAAACGCATTCCTGATTATCCACTTCTCCATCCGTCCCTCGTCCTTTTTAATCTAGTATAGCAAAGGCAAATTCAGAGCGATCTTATCAAATTCAAATTTCAAAATTCTGAAGGACAATGTGTACAATATCTGCATCCACATACCATTTTCCACTCGGGATCGATACTCATTGCGACGTCGATAAATTCCTTATCCAAGAAGGGGACCCGAGCTTCTAGACCCCAAGCTGAAGTAGTTTTATTGGCTCTCAGGCAATCATATTTGTGAAGGGCCTTTATCTGTGACATTGGAAGAAAAAAAAAAACAGATTTCAGAGTTAGTTTATCAATATACAAATTGAAATTGGAAATGATTTTTGTAGTACATGTGTTCATCTCCTGAAGTTTACCTTGTGGCATGTCTCACGGTGGAACTCTTCCTTGTTTGGCGCCTTATGAAAATACAAGTATCCACCAAATATTTCGTCAGAGCCCTCTCCAGATAGGACCACCTTCACTCCCAGTGATTTGATCTTGCGAGACATCAGAAACATAGGGGTACTTGCCCTGATTGTGGTCACATCATATGATTCAATGTGGTAGATGACATCCTCAATGGCATCGATACCATCCTACACATGCCCAAGTCAATACAGAGGAAGCTTTATGTTTAGGTTTCATCTATAAGAACAAAGAATGCTTATATCCTTCTAACTGAACTGGAGAGTGAAAATAATCTTAGATCAATTACCTGAACTGTAAAGTGAAATTCATGATGAATAGTTCCCAAATACTCAGCAACTTCTTTTCCAGCCTTCAAATCAGGGGAGCCCTGAGCAACACAAGGAATTACAGTCTTAAAAACTATCCCACAAACCAATACTTGAACTTCATAGCTTCTCCATATCATGAAAAAATACCTCAAGGCCAACACAGAAAGAATGAAGTTGTGCTCCCCACTGTCTGGCAGCTTTTGTGCCAGCAAAATGGCGAGCAGTTACCGAAGCAACTAGTGATGAATCTAGGCCCCCTGATAGCAGCACTCCAATGGGTACATCAGTCATTAGCCGCTTAGTAACAGCCTGCAAGAATTCAAGCAAAGAAAGTTACATATCAGATGAGTGAGCTGAACTAATCTGATCGACAAGAAAGAGATCGTTCTTCTAGAAAAACTATAGAATGTCTCTTGCAACTTTGAGGATCTAGTTCAGTAGTCTCACATTTTCGAAGGCCCGTCTGAGGACTAGTGGATCATATGGAGTTGATGGAACAGCCTCTGAGAACCAAGGTGGATTGTACCATCTTCGCATCCCACCTGCCTTGCTCGAGTACAAATGACCAGGAGGGAAGCACTCAAAATGTTCACAATCATCGTTGAGAGCTTTCATTTCAGATGAAATCCAAATTGACCCTGAAAAAAAAATAGCAGGAAATTAGAATTAAGAAGAAAGATATTCAAATCTGTAGTAGGAAGTAGACAATGAACTGATCGAGATTTACCATCAAGTCCCCAGCCAATGTAGAGAGAAGTAACTCCAATGGCATCTCGAGCAACGATGAAGCTGTTGTCTCGGGTATCCAGTATCACGAATGAGAATATTCCATCCAACATGTCCACAAAGTCTTCTCCATACTCCTCATACTGTCAAAGCAAGATTAAATCCAGTTCAGCAAGCAGGGGAGCAGCAATTTCTGTTGAATGGGTAGCAGGAGGAAGGGATTCTTTCCCATACCCATTTCCAGAGGAACTCTCCAGAGGGTAAAAGAATATAATTACAGGAATTCTAAAATTTTCATAGTTTCAAAAAGCTAAGACTTTGAAGTGAAGAAGAAAAAACAGAAATCATGACACCCACCAGATGGGCTATGACATCACAATCGCTACCCGTCCTGAACTTGTGATTATGCAGCTTCTTTCTCAGCTCTTCATGATTGTATATCATCCCATTCACCTGTACAAAAAAACACAATGGATTCATTACTTGAAATAGAAAAAGGAAATTATTGTTAGTGAAGTTGCTGTTCCTGCAGTCAGATCAGTACCGTTACAGCAATTGACTTGTCTTCATTAAACAGAGGCTGATCCCCAGAAGTGGGGTCGATTATAGCCAGCCGCTGATGAGACAAAAAATTGTCTCCATATTGGTAAAGCCCACTCCAGTCGGGCCCTCTATGCTTCAATCTGCAACATTAACAGTTTCTTAATTGGTATATGAGTTGATGCATTTTTCAAAAACATCCTCTGCTTGCTGTTAAGCAGAAAGATTTATCAGAACATAAATGAAATACAGGAATCATATAACCAAAAGCTAAGTCACTAATTCAAGATTTAAGTAAAGAAAATGATGTAAGTCTTGGGCTTCCCCCCTCTCATAAAAGAAAAGAATTTGCTTGTCTATGGACTACAGGTAAGTCTCTGACTGTTTTTCTTCCACTTCTTGAATGTGTAAGTGGTTTCAAAGCTCAAAAACAAGCTGAAACACTTGTGGCCATTTTTAAATGCATCAATATATAAGCATGAGAAGCAGCATAAGAGAGAAGATGATTGAAAAAACTGGCAACATGGACAGATATATTTTCTCTGTCACGAAATTAGAAGAACAACTGGAAGAAAAGAAATGTGTTGCTAGTAGGCTCAGAATAAGAGGAAATTGCCTGCGAGAAAGCTCGAGAACTCGAACCCTTTTCGCTTGGGAATCATCACAACAACCCAGAACTGCAAGTATCCCACACATGTTGACGAAGAGAAGGGTGAGAGAAGGGTAGCAAAAGGGAATGTGACGAAAGGATAACGCCTACGGTTTTAACAAACACCAACATCTCAACCCAGATACTTATAGATAAATGAGCATCCGAGTTTCCGATTCCACGCGGGCGTAGCGGGCCCCACATCTCAATTCACCTTCTGCTTTTTTTTCTTTCTCTTCTTCTCTTCTCTCTTTATATTTTTTTTTATGTATGAATTGATAAGCGTCGACGTTACCTCGCGTCTTCTGTTCACCGCTTAATCCGCTAAGCGCTAACGACTTCTTCGAGTCCCTTTCAGCATTTCGTCATCTAGTTTGCTCCCGTCAAATGTATCCACGTGTCTTATGATTATTCGTCAAATGTCCACAATAATTTCCCCGTTTTTCTTTCGAGGCAACCTTTTCATGATTTTATCCTCTTTCTCTCTCACTCCTGACTCAGCACCGGCTCACCTAAGTCAAAGTCAGAGTTTCTTGCAAAATCCATCTATTGCCCACGTGTCCTCGAGAATAATGGAGCACGACAGTTCCCAATTCCTGACGTGGATTCTTAAAGATAACGTTGTTTAATATTATTTCCCCATAACTCCTAAAGAAGAGTTGCGTGCAATAATCGAACTTATTTTTTAATAATTTGTTTTTTTTTTTTTTTTAAATAAAGAATGCATTGGTGACAAATTTTCCCCCCCCCCATTTCTCCGGATGGGTTCATGGGTATATCCAGATATTCCTGCCTATGTAAATGCAAGGCTGTCAGAGTTCTGACCCGTTTTCTCAATTCGGATCAAAGTTGTCACCGACGGAAGTAGGGCCTGCTAGCCTGTTGATCGGTTGATCCATTGGTTGTAAATTTACAGTCGGCGTGAGTTTCAATAATTTCATTATAAATTGTAAAAATTATTTAAAAAGCTCTAAAATAGTTATTTTCTAAGCATGTTAAAAGCTATTCTATATTATAAAACATCAAAAGGAATTTTAAGAGAGAAAAATAGAAAATCCCAAATATCATACTGCAATTATAATATAGACAAGAATTTTAAAAGAAAAAAATTACTTGAACGAAAATTTGAGAGAAAATCTCAAAACAATTTTTACTATTAATATTTCACTAAAAATTTTTGTATCATTAATATGATCATGGGTGAAAATTCTTTCCCATTGATTTGTATAGAAGTAAACTAAAAAAGTATACCATGGTTATTAGCAAATTTTAGAAAACAAAACATAGAAAGTAATTTTAAGAGGGAAAAATCACTTGAAAGACTATTTGAGAGAAAATCTTGAAATATCTTCTTCCAATAATATGATCTTCAGTAAAAATTATTATTTTATTTGAATTAAAAATTTAAGGAAAAAAAATATAAAAAGTACTAACAATTTGTGAGAACAAAATTATTAGAAAACTAACACACAAAATATAGCATTTGAATAAAAACAAATGATAGAATGCTTAAGGAAAAGATTTGTCATGAAAGGGGAGTTTGTGATTTTAGAAACATGATGATATTATCCTTTAAATATTCACCACATAAATATATTGATATACATTTCAGATTTTAGAAATTTTTTTTTTTGGACAAGAATTATAAATCTTAATTTAGTCAAGGGTTCTAGAGAATACCTTATAAGTTTACATCTTTTTATCGTGTTTTTTGAATGTGTGGATAGAGAGGGCTTTGGGATAGTAGCATTCTAGAACCCATACCTTATAAGTTTACATCTTTTTATTGTGTTTTTTGAATGTGTGGATAGAGAGGGCTTTGGTATAGTAGCATTCTCTACCCTTGATGCTGATTAATGCTTGTGAACTTATCTAATATTTTGACTCTTAAGGTACACACTTTCATAAACCCTAGATTTTCATAATTGTCGTTTGACACTTCAACTGAAGTTTTGATATGTGATTTTATCGTAAGGGATGATGATAAATAATCCAAGTCTTATCAGGGATGAAAAAAAATACTTTATTAAAATGTTTCCGTACAAATATTGAGTATTAAATTGTTCTGTATGTTTCAATCAAGCACCAAGTAAACTTTTTATTGAAAGAACAACCAAAAAGACTATTAATGACTCTATTGTCTAACATCCTTTATTGATTTATTTTTATTCACTCACGTAGTGTCGTGTGTCATAATATTCAATCTAACTTTCTTTTGTTCCAAAATATAAAACTAAGTTACAATCAATAATCATTGGAATATTTTCTTGAAAAGATCACATCATCTAAACAATCAATAACAAAGTAACAAAAGATGTTAGGATGTCAATCGAAATCTAACTCCTAAAACTAGATTTATAGCTATTGATTCGTAGACATTTTAGACTTTTTAGAATCGATTTGTTGATAGCATAGAATCATTTTTAAGCTAATATTAGTATGAGAAGAGGTAAAAAAAAAATACAATTAGTTAGTCCTTTTAAGCATCTTTTGCATGTGGTGATGACAACATTAGTTGAACAAGAAAATCTTTTTGGGCTCTAAGTACTATAAATGCTTTTAGTTTAAAGATTGTATTAAACCATTAGACAATTAATTAACAATACAATGGAAAGTTGTTGGCACGATATTTTGCATTTGTATTTTGGGTTTTGTGCTAATAATGTCGATTCCACCTTACTTTTATATATGTATATATATTGTGTCTACACTCACATGGAAAACGAAATTATGTTTTCTAATCACCTTACATAGAAAAGAGATTCTTACATTGAACGATGTAGGATATACACTTAAATTCTATTTTCTAATCATCTCACTTAAAAAAAGAGATTCTAATCCCTAACCACCTTACATTCAACGATATAGGATATCAGAGCATATCTTTTGGTCGACCTAGTTGACTTTATTATAATTTTGACGGAGGTTGATAGTCACTTATGAGATTATATGTGCCATAGAGTTAAATGAAGGTCATTTTTTCATAAAATGTAACGATAATACCTCCATGCAATGTCTTAAAATTCATCCTTATACATGTATAGAGAATTCTTGTCCATATATAATTCCTATTTTCAAGAATGAGTGGAGATTCTTAACTACATAACTAAGAATGATGAATGATACCACTTTGGCTAAAAGAACATTGGACCTGTGTCTCTTTCTTGTTAGCAAAGAGGAGTAAATTTCACCTTCTGAGTGATGGAGAAGCCACTTAACTATTTAAATACCATCCTTTAACCAAAGGTTATGTCCCTTGGCGTTCTAATATATATACATATATATCCCACTTATAGATGACCCTAATATTATTGTTGTTAAACAAAAGAGAACATAGATTATATTATTAGTTACTTCAATGAGACAAGTCTATCATATGTCATCATTCAAATGTGAAAGAGAATAACACAAGATGAACTGATTAAAAGATAATCATATTATACCCAGTGATCGAATATTACTATGTCGATGCCAATTGGCTTTTCAATCCCCTATAAGCTTCAATTATAACTTTTTAACAACTTGATCATCGATAACTAATCTCGAGGCATTAATAATTAATGGGCTACATCTAGAAAGTGAAAATGTTAATAAGTATCTTATCTTCCTGAAGCATTGAAGCAAGGATTTCGAATCTACTTATTGATGCTTAATTGTATTTAGAATGAGGATCGTGGATGACACATCACATACCAGAAAAAGAAGTGATATGTTATGTGATTATGTAAGCCTTGCTTATCTGTTAAAAAGATATATTATGTAAGCATTGTTTATCCATCAACTGATCAAAACGAATAATTAAAAAAGGTAGATGACAAATCTAAACAGGTTCACATTGTTTAATGTTTAGTAACATTTTAAAGACTTTAAAAGCATCATTGAGTAGACATAACAAATAAGATAATAGCTAGTTTTGTTTAACAACTTTAAGAAAATATGTAACTAATGGTAACATAACGAGAAAAAAAAACCCAACACAAACAACAAAGATGGAGTTGTTAGAGAGTGAGAGAGAAGTGGGATATAACAAAGTCAATGGCACAAGGAGCACGAAATCCGAAATCCCTCTTATTGTTTTGATATGTCACCATTATTTCCACATGATCCCCCAAATTACACGCCATCTCTCTTCCTTGGTGAGATTGTGTGGTAGTCTAATTTGTTTTGTCTTATAAATTAGATATAATTTAAATATAAGACGAGTGTTTGACTTTACAATAAAAAGATTCGAGCTCTGACATTGAAGTATTGACATTTTACCAATTGAGCCACTAAATTAGCTCATACATGAAATCAATAATAAAACTCGAGTAGGATCCCGTGATTCAACAATTTTGATGTGTTTTTCTTTTGATCTAATTAATAGCTTTTATAGTAGAGGGTGGAGACATTACATATATTGTCAAGGAAGATTAAACCTGTAACTTCTTCACTAAGGCTGCATTTGTTTGCTAGAATAAAAGTGGCGTGGGAAAAAAGGGTAGACAAATTCTTGAAAAAGCAAAATTTTCCTATAAATCTTAAAAATGTAGTTTGTTTGGTTGCTTCCATTGGAAAAGTTAGAGATAAGTTTTCTTAATTTAAGGAAACTTGTTTGGTGAAGTGGCAAGCCAATTTTTTCACTTTAATTTTTTTTTAAAACCCACAAAATGTGTTAGAATTTGTGAAAAAGTGTGGAAAAATAAATAGTGAGACCCACAATTAATATTTTTCCATAAAATTCATTTATTTTCTTTATTTCTCCCTCACCCCCTACACATGGGACTAACATTTATTTTTCCACCCCACCTTTGCAAACAAACGCAACCAAGAAATTGTAGTCATTATCCATTGAGCAAGTTTCGTAACATCTTAGTCAGTGTCAGGTCATAAGATAAAAGGCAGAATCGTACTTAATTGTCATTTAATAAAACCCCCCAAAAAGTAAAAAAAGAAGAGAAAGGACACTAATAATGCAGGTTATGGGGTTTGTCCATTATATTGTGTACCTAAACACTATCAGTTGAAGGATCTATAGTTTCATGGAGTAGCGAAGGGTTTTTTCTTTACTAACGTCATGCTTTAGCGTCGTCCAATTAATGCAGAGTACTGTACGGTCAAAATTGAGATGTTGACCACCCATTTCGACAAAAACGTTGAAATTCATTTTTACAAAACAGACCGTCGAGATTAAAATTTCAGTCGAGATTTTGATCTCGATACCAGTACAGTCTTGAAGGAACTGGAGAGAGGAAGTGGGAGGAAGAAGAGAAGGAGAATTCATCCTTATCTCGTGGCTGCAAATTCGTACCCTGTTTCTGGATTATTTTAACTGGAGAGAGAGAGAGAGAGAAATCCATCCTTATCTCTGGCTTCTACAGCTGTAGGTTCAAACCCATCTGACAACGATGAACCATGAACCCATGCATCCCCGGCCCCGGGTCTTCGTGTCCTCCATTTTTGTGACTGGTCTCATCATGGTTGTACCTGAGGAAAACCTTTTGACATTTCATGACCAACAACATCTAAACAATGTGTTGAATGCTTGTTCTATCCATTTCAAGAAAGGACATGAATTTCCTTCTGTACATGGAGAGATTCATCTACTGCCCCACATGAGAATACAACAAACTAAGTATCAAAAGAAAGTAATTTCCAGAAGACACTTTTGTAGGAATCTGTGGCCCTTCAAAGATGCTGAGCCAACTCTCCCCTTTGAGTGGGGAAAAACATACTGGGCTGTACAGGTTTCTAGCTAGCAACCACGGGCTTTAAGGGGAATGGGTTGGGACAAATTATGGGTTTAAGTCCATAATTCATGGGCTTTGAGACCATTTGAGTCAATCTGTTCTCTCCTCACTTGAAAGACCTTGCTCAGAGAAACCTGCTATCCTGTTAGTTAGAGTTCGTTTGGTTGTAATACAAATATTTTGATGTAAAGTAAAGTTAATTTTCCTAGGAAAAATAATTTAGGTGTTTGGTTGTTACAGGATTATTTTTCATCACTAGAATAATTTTCACATTTTAAATGAAAAGGTAGTTTTAATTTACTTATAAAAAGTACAACTTAAAAATCCAAGGAATCTTGGCTCTTGGCTCTTGGCTCTTGGCTCTCAACTCTCTTGTTTAATAAGACCACTAGTAACCAAAAGGTAAACTATTCGTGCCTCAACCTTGCACCTTGCAAGTCAGAAATTAAAAAACGTTAGAGGACGAGACTATCCATGTGTTCATGTGGGACTAGATGAGTAGATGGACATGAACATGGTTAGGTTTGCAATGCAATCATTGATGGGTACATGAGCTGTGGGTTTATTAACAATGCATGTGATATGTTTCCATGCAATATAGTGCACTAAGGAGGTGTCATGGAATGCACAATTACAATAAAGTAGGTTGATTTATAAATTAATAAAAAGTATACATTAATTTTATATCAATTTCACAGTCAACCAACACAACTTGGTAAAATTAATTTTACTTTACTCTAGTTGCAATCATAATTAGTAAGTTTAGGTATAGATACGTACGTGTGGCAATTAATAAGCCTACATGGCATATTGTATGCTTTTAGTAGTTCAACTCAATAAGTCGTGTATGACAATTGTACTACATGGGTATAATACATGTTTTGGTTGGTATTCATGGAAGTCGTGTACGGCAATTGTTTGCATAAAAGAGTTTAGATATGTGTATTCATGGAATTTGATATTTTAAATATAAAAACTCTGTTAAGACCCTACTAATAGTGTTCTTCAAAAGCAAGTTTTATCAAATGGCTAAAAAACTATTTTTGCTCCCAGAACATCAAAATTGTTTTCGATGTTTTCCAAAGTAGAAAGACTTGGTGGGTTATCAAACATGTCCAAATGTCATGGGAGAATATCAGGTTTGTTTCTATCAAGCTAGTCTTGGTTTACAAAATCCCAACATTATCTACATAGTTTAACTGTAGTTTACTCATTTCAAGCATAGATAGATGGTTTGGTGGAAAAAGTAATGAATTCTCAATTACATTTAGGCTACATCAATAATCAACTTTGACCCCATATTTATTTGCACTTGTAATAAATGAATCAACCAAAGACATTCAAGATGAGATCATTTGGTGTATGTTCTTTTTTCTAATGATATTGTGTTGATAGATGAGACTCAAGTGAGAATTAAAACCAAGTTAGAATCATGGAGAGCTGCTTTAGAATCAAGATGTTTTAAATTAAGTAGAACAAAGACAAAATATGAAGTGGTGAAATTTGATGATAAGAAAATTCCTTAGAGTTATATTCTTTTAAGTACCTATGTTCAATCATAAATAAAAGAGGTGACATAGAGGATGATATTTTTCAAAGAATTAAAATAGGGTGGATGAAGTGAAGATGTGCATTCGGGGTCTTGTGTGATCGATGTATTCCATTAAAACTTGAAGAAAAACTCTATAGGATTGTCATTTGATCAGCTATAATGTATGGTGCAGAGTGTTGGGTTGTTAAAAAGAATCATATAGATAAACTCAACGTAGCAGAAATAATGAAGATGCTCACATGGATGAATAACAAAATTAGAAATGATAGGATAAAAAATGATCATATTAGATCTGGTCTGGGAGTTGCTCTCACAAGTGATAAGCTTTGGGAAAGTCGTTTGAGGTGGCACGACGATGTTCAACAGAGACCTATAAATGCTCATGGACGGAGAAGTGATATAATCCAAATTGAAGAAACTCAAAAAGCTAGGGTGTAGACCTTAGATAACCTTAAGAGAAGTGGTGAGAAATGATATGCATAGCCTAGGCGTTGTATCTAGCATGACCTTAAACATAATTGATTAGAAGGCAATGACCCATGTAGCTGGCCCGATTTGGTTGGGACAAAGCTTATTTTTCTTCTTCTTGTTGTTATTGTTATTTGGACGGCCTCAAGTTTGACCTAAGTTATTTTCTATAAAAAAATAGATAATTTTTTACATTTACCTTCCCTGTATATCCTAAAAAACCAACTAAAGACACATCATAAATTTTTTTTAATGACTAAAATGTCTTTATTTCCTCATACATCTCTTCAAAATCTAGACAAGTTTAAGAAAGAAAACCGAAAAGACATAGATAATTTTTTTTCTTTTTTCTTTTGAAGTAGAAGAATTTTATATATGATGATGGATGAGGGTATTACAGATGCCGTCCAAAATGGTCAAACTCATAAACCTCTTCACTAAGAAGTATGAGTCTTTACCACTCTATCAACTTGCATTGGTAACATAAAGACCTTTTAGTTATTAAAAAAACTATTGTATCCTTGATCTTTTTGATTAAACATGAGAGGCAAAGGCAAAATGTCTTATTTATTAAAATAAAAAATAAATTAAATTACCCTAGATTTTATTTGTTTTCTTTTTAAATTTTTTTTTACTAAAGAGGATGATGGAAGTCAAAAGCATGAATTAAAATGGAAAAATTCTAGTATTTCAAGGCTTCCTCAGTGTGCTTCCAAAGACATAACTTGGTCAGAGAAACCTCCTAATCTATTAGTTAGGTTGGCTTTACTGGAGAACTGTAGAAAAATATTTACAAAAAGAGAAAAAAAGGGAAGGAAAAGCAATTTTACAGGTCGTTGCTTTAACTTGGAAAAAAAGCGATGTTCCACTGAACCTTTCAACGA
Organism: Hakea prostrata; assembly: GCF_041222555.1. NCBI lineage: Eukaryota > Viridiplantae > Streptophyta > Magnoliopsida > Proteales > Proteaceae > Hakea > Hakea prostrata. Next base: position 20,330,998 of record NC_142600.1, on the reverse strand, counting down.
CATTACAGGAGAGTACTCAAGCAAGAAAGTTGTTGCATGATTACTGGGGGAGAGATAAAGATCCCTTACTCCTTACTTTTCTCGAATATTAAGCCACTGCAAAGCATGCTTTCGTTTAGTCTTAAAGATCAAATCTTCTGACTAAGAGTGGTAACTACAAAACCCAGGAGTGGTTGACGACAAGGAAATATTAGGAAAGATCAGATTGCAGACCATTAAACTGAAAACAACATAGTGATCTCAATTCTCAAACATATGGTCCCAGATTTATTAATGTTAATCCAAGAGTTAATTAACACGTCTTTTGCTTAACCTCTCTTTCAGGGTTGTTTTTGTTCTGAATCCTACCAAGAATCCTTCATACGTTCAAGTGTTTTAGAAAGACAAGTATACGTAGTTAGCTCAATTTCATCACAGATTCACAGTTTAGCAATAGAGAAGTTACATACTGTGTTTTTATGTATATGTTTGTGTTGGTACCTAATGTTCGTTCTTGTTGCTTCCTGGGCCATCCTTGGTTTTTCCAGTTAAAGTGGAAAAATACTGGTAGAACTTAATTTTTAAATCTCCTTCCAGTTCAAACTAGTATTTTTTTGGCCCCTAGATGTCTTCTTCATAGTAAAATACACGTCTTTCCCTTAATACCTTCCCTTGAAGGTCACGAATACTTTGTAATTATGGTGGACAATACTGCTAAATATATAAATATATAAGTATTTTAATATCCTTAAAAAAAAATGTGATTGATTTCCCCCTTATCTTGGCTTTCAAGTTATGGATGAAAATTTATTTTCCTGTGGAACCAAAGCAGACAAACAGATCGGTGGATGAAATTTCCCTCCTCACCAAAATGTTCCCAACCAATAAGGATAGTGAACATGTCTTCTGTCCACAGAATCGACACTCCCATGGATAATAAAGCGACTTCTGGAACAGAAACATCAACGAAATATTTATTTCTTGGATGTTTCGGTTGTTATTGTTTTCAGATCATCCTGTGTGATTTAATTGACATCGACCACCCTGACTTGGATCTCCATCTTCCTCTAATGTAGCTGCATTGCATGCACCAACCCTCTTATGCATGTTTTCCCTAATTACCACCAATGCCTACTAACAGCCATAGCTCCAACAAAGCTCTTCCTTTTTAGGATAAAATTCAGATTCTAACAAAATGGATGTCTCTTCAAGATACCATCAGATACATATCGCCTCAAGTGGGTTGTTCATCGAGCAAGGCCAATCCAATCTGAAGGGGCCAAAGGGCATCGAATGGGACTGTACTGGTTCCCCTGGTTTCCAGACTACACCAGGGGGGGGGCCCCGGCCCCCCCGCCAAAGGCCCCCCCCCCGGGGGGGAACCCAGGGGGGGGGGGGGGGGGCCCCGCCCGGGGGTAAGAAAATCTATTTGTTTGAGACCATAGGGGGGGGGGGGGGGGGGGGGGGGGGGGGGGGGGCCCGGGCGGGGGGGGGGGGGGGGGGGGGCCCCCCCCCCCACAGCGCGGGGGGGGGGGGGGGGGGGGGAGGGGGGGGGGGGGGGGGGGGGGGGGGGGGGCGCCCCCCCCCCCCCCCCCCCCTCCTCCCTCCCCCCCCCCCCCCCCGGGGGGGGCTCCCCCCCCCCCTGCCCCCCCCCCCCCAGTGGGGGCCCCCCCGCCCCCCCCCCCCCCCCGCGGGGGGGGCCCCCCCCCCCCGCCCCCCCCCCCCCCCCCTTTTTTTCCCCGGGGGGAGGCCCGGGGGGGCGGCACCCCATTTTTTAAAAAACATTTCTTGCACCAACAACACCAATTCAGCCCTTGCATATTTGTATACTCCATCCATAGTTTTATGGCCATAATTAAGCAGGCTCCATGGGTTTGATTTCACAAGCTTTCAAAGATTTAGTGCTCCCAGGTTTCTATGCTTCCACACTGATCACCAGGGAGAGTTTTTTTTTTTTTTTTTCTCACCTTTTTTAAGTAAGAAAAAGTGTAACTAGCATAATCCAGCTAGCTAGGTTAAAGGGTCATTTGCCCAACTGCGAATGAAGATAACTGTTTTTTACCCTTTTTCTCTTTCAGTGAAACTTCAGCCACATCAGAGCGTTGGTTGATATTTTGGATAAACTAAACTAAAAACTCTCTTCGCACCAACACCAAAAGATAAGTCATTATATCATATAAAATATACCATATCCTAATTGATCTCAACTAATTATATAGGATAAAATCCAGATTCTAACAAACCCGACCAAGACAATCCCAAGAGAAGGCAGCAAAGAAAGCTATGGAAGTAAACATTAATAAACGATCCCAAAAGAAGAAAACTAAGTTCTATTAAACTGTATCAAAAAGGGTTAGTTATGTTTAGGAAATTGCCACTCTGTCTCTCTTGTTCAGCTGTTCATCGTTTGAATCAAATAGTCAAATCCGATGTAGAAAACTGAAAACGACACCTCTCCCCCCAACGATAGAACCGGCTGGCTTCTGCAGGAAAACACAGTCCACCGAACTCCATTAAACCTAATCTGTATTTTTATGTCTTTTTCTTATCCATTCCTTCTCTTAAAGACTTATTATTTATCTTCTCCCCCATCTCACCTCCTCTCACCTTTCCATTCTTCTACTCTTCGAGCCACCTCGCCGGAAATCATCTCTATTCTTCCAAAATATGAAGCAAGTCGGCGGTGGTGCCAAGAACAACTTTCTTTCCATCTTCATCTTTTTCTTCTCTGTCTTTCTTTTTGCCAGTTTCATCTATAATGAGGACGTGAAATCGTTTAAAACATTCTCATTCTCATTCTCAACACCCAAAACGCAAGAACTTCAACAAGAAATCTCGAGTTCAAATGACACTGTTCAACAAGCCAGCAAAAAAGTTGAGGAGATGCTGGAAACTATTAAGGAAGAAAAAGCAGAAGCCATAAATATGAAGATGATCTTGGCCAACGAAGAAACTTCTGATAAAGAGATTGAAAAAGTTGAGGTGCCACTAGAAGAATGTGATCTCTTTACAGGAGAATGGGTTTACGATAACGTCACTCACCCTCTGTATAAAGAAGACGAATGTGAATTCCTCACAGCGCAAGTGACGTGCATGAGGAATGGCAGAAAAGATTCTCTATATCAGAACTGGGGATGGAAGCCAAGAGACTGTTCATTACCCAAGTAAGATATCTCAATTTTCTGAATGAAGAAAGAAACTTCCAGTTTTTTTATGCTCGAAATCATCTAAATTTGTTAATATCTGTTTAGGTTCAGTGCTAATTTGATGCTTGAGAGACTTCGAGGGAAGCGGCTCATGTTCGTGGGTGACTCACTGAACCGTAACCAGTGGGAGTCCTTGGTCTGCCTCGTTCAATCTGTAATCCCTCCAGGCAAGAAGAGCTTGAATAGGTCTGGCTCGCTCTCTGTTTTCCGAGCTGAGGTAATCAGTTAATCAACATTTCTCTATTAGCTATTAGTTAGGTTAGGTTGAGACCAAAGTTTCTTAAAGCATTAGGTTTACTTAAAACATTACACCTGATACCTAAACTTTGCTTCCAACTAACACTAAATTTTAGGGTTCATAGAGTCTCCCATAAAACATGATTCATTATTAAATTATTAGTTAATTCGATAACTTAGAACATAAGTTAAATATAACTCCTAAAACAGTTCTTCTACATGAAACAAATGGTCCGTTTTAGTTGAACTGCCACTGAATGCTTCTGGAGTTTCTAATGCTTATCATGCATGCATGCTTCTCAAGGAATATGAAGCTACAGTTGAGTTCTATTGGGCCCCATTTTTGGTGGAGTCCAACTCGGATGATCCAAGGATGCACAGCATTTTGGATCGCATCATCATGCCTGATTCAATCAAGAAGCATGGGGAGTACTGGAAGGGTGTCGACTACTTGATCTTCAATACTTACGTATGGTGGATGAACAGTCTAACGATGAAAGTTTTGTAAGTACTATGCTTGGAGAAACCCTAATTCTATAGACTCTCCCTTCTGCTTATGTATATGTAATTTGCCATGAGGATTGATAATCTGTGGTTTATTGCTAATTGATGAAAAAGGCGAGGATCGTTCGATAAGGGCGACACGGAGTATGATGTGATCGAACGGCCGATAGTTTATGCTAGGGTTTTGAGGACATGGGCCAATTGGGTAGAGGAAAATGTGGATCCGAAGAAAACCTCTGTGTTTTTCAATAGCATGTCTCCAGTTCACATCAAGTAAGGATTGAAAGCCACAATGCACTGCAATCTTATATAAGTTAAATTGAGTAGTGAATCAATGAATTGAGTGTTTCTTATTGTTTTTAAATTTTTTTCGGTGCATGTAATAGGAGTTTGCAGTGGAACAATCCTGATGGGATCAAATGTGCAAAGGAGACGATGCCGGTACAAAATATGACCCGATTGGATGTGGGTACAGACTGGCGGATGTTTGCTTCGGCATTGAATGTGACCCGATCCATTAATGTTCCTGTCTATTTCCTTAACATTACAGTACTCTCTGAATATCGGAAGGATGCGCACACGTCAGTGTACACCATCCGACAAGGCAACGTTTTAACGGATGAACAGAAGGCCGACCCGGACAAGTTTGCGGATTGTATCCATTGGTGTCTACCGGGTTTACCCGATACTTGGAATGAACTCCTCTATACCCGTATCATTTCTCAAACCACATCCCACTAGTTTTCTCTCCCTCTCTCCATCTTCCCTTTCCTAGCTTCCTGTGTTATATCAGTTATTTTTTTTCTTTTTTTCTTCCAGCATGGCTAAGAAAGTAGCCACGTAGGCATGCTGGGTTTCCTGCAATTGTTGAAACATGGGCCCAGTCTTGCCAGCTTGTACCTTTTGTGTGAATTGTACAATGAAATTCAGATTTTAAAAATTATATATATACAACGAAATGAGAAAGCAAAGACGTGTAGATGAATTTTGGTTTCTATTAGATGAAGGAAATTTTCCCTTATATATTGTTTAATTATAGATGCGTGATGATTGGTCACTCCTTTCTTTCCCGCTTTTCTACCTTGATGGTTCGGGTAGATGAGTAATTTCATAAGTTGGACTTATCCTTGGCCCATCCGTGAACCCAAACAATATTTCAAGCCCAAGCCCAATATTTCTCAGTCTTAGCTCTTAGGCACAGATGGTGTGTCAAAATCGGAATAAATCGGAACTTAGAACGGGTTGATTTTGATCCAAATTGTCCGATCTGAGTTCGTCCCACCATGGTCACGGACTGAGCTAGAAACAGTTTTTATTTTTTTCCTGGTTGAGATAATTCCCATCGTTTTTTACTTTATATGTTCCTCAGTTCCAGAGACGCAAAGAGACATAGAAATAGCTTCTGTGGCAACGGAGAAAGGAAGCATCGAGGAAACAACTAGAATTAAATCCCTTTTACCTGCTTAGCTACGTAACGATAACACAGAATTAAATACTTTTTGGTATTTTCTGTAACTGTTTGTCCTTACCTCTTATTGCTTACCATGTCTCTCATCTCATGCACCTAGCAAGCTCCCTTTTGTTCAAGTATGCATGTGAGCATCAGTTTTATCTTAAAATCTGTGCTGGGTTCCATGAATATAAGTTTTCAGAATTTGAAGAAGACAGAACGAATTACACTGGATTGAGAATTTCAGGTTTGAGTTCAGTAAGCCGAGAAGTAAATCAGTTTCTACAAGATGAAGATCTTGGAAATTTTCAAGGCGTTGGTTCAGTGTGTATCAACCCTTTGGGCTCTCCAGGAAAGGCGAATCGCAGACATATTTAGATATCTAAGCTCTGCTGCCGCGTCTATGCTCATTGCCATTGTGGACTGTAATCTAGATATGTATGATTTTCTTTCCCTTGTATTCTTAACATAGTGTTTATTTTTATGTTTAAAGGTATTTATTTTGAACAAGTATTGAGTCTACTTTATTTTCTTTTCCTCTCTCCGTCTCTCCCTGTTCCCTCCATACCTCATCAAAAGAAGCCGCCTTCCACCTAATGATCTGGTTCTTCACAGTTAGGGTTCAATACTGTATAACTCAGCTCCACGTTCGGTTTGGAACAAGTGTCAAGGACTACCCATGAATCACTGTATGTGCTATGTGTGTTCAAAGCGTAATGGGCTCATGTAAGGAAAATAAATTTTTTTTTTTATGTAAGTTGTGACCATAATCCTATGATTTCACATCCAAATTATATATTAGATGACTTTCACACACACACATATATATTATATATATACAATAATCAATAATCGAATTGCAATACAATTGAAAAATGAATATCTTTAGATAATTCGGAGAACTTGATGTTGCAATCGAATGAACCACTAACAAACGAGGTTGAATTACGGCCCTGTTCATCCCTCCCTATTTTAATTTTCCTTCCCTTGCTCGTGATTTTGTCCCGGCCCTGCCCCCTTCCCGCCCTATTGGCCCTTTGGCCGGGTGTCTGTGATTGCCCCCTTGCCCCGTTGGCCCCTGCCCCGATTGGCCCTGCCCTCTCTGGCCCTATCCCGCTTGCCGCCCTTTGCCTTGTCCTGCTTTATTGCCTACTTTGGTCGTAAATATCAAATGTAAGATATGTAGTAATTAAAATACATATTAAAGTAATTAAATTATTAAATTCCAAACTCAGTTCTGGAAAATAAAATAGTAAAGATGTCAACAAATAATCCAAAACTTATATTCAATATGTATTTAACTATTTATACCCATTTAGATTTTAGAGAAATAGAGAAATCCAAATTTCTAGGGTTTTTAATTTGCTATTCGATGAAAATTATGGTTATTATATGTAAGCTCGAAGGGAAAAAGAAAAGAGTTTATTTCAATTCTCAATTAATTTCTAACTTCTAAGACAATGGTCAAACTTCATTCCAAATTTCCAATCTCTCTCTCTCTCTCTCTCTCTCTCTCTCTCTCACATTCTGTTTTTTTCCTTTAGTTTTTCTCCAACAATAAAGAGTTAAAATTATTTATGAAATAGAATAAGTAGAGAGAAGAATTGTAATTAAATTTAGGCATATTTGAAAGTCAAGTAAATTATAGAGAATGTCACACAAACTCTTTTGTAAACTTAGAAACATCGAGATTCGATTCAAAAGGAATCGATAAATGAAAATTTTATGTTCAAAGTCAAGAACTTAAGCCGTATGTAGATATGTTTTCATTCACAGCTGTTCAATAAATTGATATATTTATTCAATACAAAAAAATTCATATTCAAAACCTTGTTAACAAGTAAATCGACGATAATTTAGTATTAAAAAAAAATGTATTTTTTTCATAGTTAAAGTAAATGATGTTTTAGTTACATAGCTATATGTTTTTAATAAATTTTTTTGAAATATCACGGTAGATTTGTTAGATATTCATGATGAGAAGTTGTGGTATAGATTTGTTAGATATTAATTATTTATGTAATAGTTTTTATTATTTATAATATATTATCTCGCCTTAGTCAAAAAACAAAATCAATATTTTATTGAACTAAAAATGACTTTGTTGGAAAAATAAAAATTACCTTAAAATAATATAAAAAGTGAATTAATAGTCTAATATGATCAAAGTGACTAAATGTCAAAATCAAGACTCATATCAATGTTAGTATGAACATCAGGGTAAAAATCTAGTACTTGAGTACATGATCATCGTCAAATTAATATTAAGGTTAGAGCCAAAATTAGGGTGAGGATCAAGGCCAAAATCAAATAGATGCTTATTACATTGGTAATGAGGTTATAATTTATTTTTATTAATTTTCTACAAAACATGATAATGTTTCTAAAATTTGACACGTGTCAAGTATCCACCCATATGTATTACAATTAATTCCTCTCCATGTGGGTGGAGGGTCCAAAGTCTTTAGACTCAAATCAGGGCCAGGATCAGGGTCAGGATCAGGGCTAATATCAGGGCCAAGATCAGGGCCAGGATCAGGGCCAAGATCAAGGCCGGAGGTCGGGGTCAAAATGAGGGCTAGGATCAAGGCCGGGGTCGGGGCCAAAATCGGGGCCCAGTCGGGCAAGATCGGGGCCAAAATCGGGACGGGCGGGATGGGGGGGGGGGGGAGAGTAATCCTGGCCCGCCCTTGGACCTAGTTCAAGCGGGATATTTTGGCCCTAACCCGCCCTTAGGGCCAAAATCTTTAGCCCAAGCCCTATTCGGGCTCAGGGCGGGTCAGGGCCGCCAGGGCCAAACTTGCACCCCTAGGTTGAATCACACCTTAAGTGTTGTTTTTAAGGTAATTGATGCACCTACTATCAAGGGTTCTTTGCACTATCACCTCCAAGATAAAACAACCTCCAATTAGAAGATGAGGTAGTTCTTCTAGTTCCTTCAAGGAGCCAAAAGCTACAACACAACACTAAGACAAACTCAAATGAATAAATGAACTTTATAAAATAATAAGCAACAAATAATGCAAGTGTGAAGAATGTATCTATTGTACATAATATAAAAGGAAAGAGATTGAGTTTATATAGGCCCAAACCATTACTTACACCCCTTGAGATTTTCAAGGTAATGAATTAGCATTGAATCATAATGACTCATTTCCCTCACAAAGGCAATAATCAATTCCCTACTAATGGAGAGTTAATGAATTTATCCGTTCTCCACTAATGTGAATAAAACACATTGACCTAACATCCCCACTAAATGTAGAATTAATTCTCATATTTACCTCTTTTGCATGAATTGAACTTAATCTATTCAATAGCCTTAACCCCATTCACGTATACTGACCATGAATGGTCATGAAGGTGCAATAAGAATAAGATCAATGGCTTGAATTTGAGTAAATTTCATCCTACAAGTATGCCCACTTCATCACCATGATTAAGGCCTTTAAAATTCTCATATCAATTACAATTGATATTCATAACCAACTCACACCCCATGAACAATGTCACGAAGAGCCTCATAATCAAGGTCATGAAAGGACTCCTTTACTAAAGGGTGCCTCATTACCGTCCTTCATTCATGGATTCCACACACTAACAAACAATTAAAAGAAAATAAATGAAAAAACTAATTTTGAAACTTAATATAAAATAAATTATAATAAAAATCTTAAAAAAAAAAAAAAAACGACTTTCAATTTTAGTCTGTGTAAACCTTGTGACCTTCCCTAGGGTCTTATCGAAGTAATGGCGGTCTCAATACTTTCTTCTTCCGTTGAAGTAAGAACCCAATTTAGGACTTTGATTGTGGATGGGCTCATGGGACTGAAAAGAGGCCAGCATAACATGATCATGGGTCTAGGGCTTATAAAAAGGCAGTGTAATGAACGGCAATGTGTTTGAGCTTATGGGATGACAACATATAATATGGACACGGGCCTATCGGAATGTTTTTTTTTTTTTTTGGTAAACAACACTTCATTCATTAAAGAAAGAAAAGTACAGCCACACAGCTGCATGAAAACACAAAGTTCAAACCGAACCAAGGAGCGGAAAGTGACCAAACTGTCATACATGCAATAGACAGGGTCATCCTGAGTAAGGGATGGGTCAAGCCCAATATACCCTTAGAAAGAAAGTTGCAACAAATACAACACCAAATAAGCACCGGCACCCACATAGGGGAACAAAATACATGCCTCAAAGGCGGACACATAACACGCCTCAAGGGTGGACAGACAACACGCCTCAAGGGCGGACACGGACACACAACACGCCTCAAGGGCGGACACAAAAGTCGTTCGGTTGTCGCAGCAGTGGTAACATCAAAAGTGCGGAGGAGGGTCGGACCTGCCATCCGGCATTGCCGTAGAGGCGTTCAAGCTTGCCACAGAAGAACTTGTATCCAGATTTGGAGTTAATCGGCGGTGTGCATCAACAATCGCTGCAACCAAAGAAATTATTCGTTATTTAAAACTGAAGAAAGGGAAAAAGAAGTGCTGCAACCAAGGAGAGAGATTGGTCGGAAACACAAATCTGGGTGTTTGAGCAAAAAAACAAGAGGCGGAAGAGGAGAAGGAGATCGGAGACGAAGAGACGGAAGAGGAGAAGGAGCTCGGAAAGGTGGAAGAGGAGACAGAGACTAGAGGCGGGGGGTGGAGATCGTAGACGGAGAGGCGTGTGGCGGAAGAGGAGATCGGAGACGGAGAGGCAGGAGGCGGAGACTGGAGAGGCGGGAGGCGGAGACCAAAGAGGCGGGAGGCGGGAGACGAGAGGCGGAAGAGGAGATCAAAGACGGAGAGGCGGAAGAGGAGACGGATGAGTGGAAGAGGAACAGGGGGCGGGAGGTGGAGAGGAGATCTGAGACGGAGAGGAGATCGGAGGAGTGGAAGAGAAACAAGGGAGGCGGAGAGTACTCAGATTCAGGCGAGCCTCTCCGCCTCAAGCTTTTCGTGACCTGGAGGTGTTGCAGAACGGCAGGGTTTTCTCTCTGTCTTAGAACTCTAGGAAGGGAGAAATCACCAACCGTGCTCGCCTGGATCCTTGTAAACTTACATGCCTATCGGAATGTATGATATGGGATACATGCATGTTTATTGGACCTCGGTAATAGAAAGATAGATCATGGACATACCATGGTCTTAGGTAAAGGCAAAATAAGTTCCGGACATAACATTGGTCTCTCTTTAGTTTTCATTTTTCTTGGAAAAAACATTGGTATATTTTGGGTCAGATTTCTCCCCCTCTATATATAAGCACCCCTTGAAGATTAGTCAAGTGTGCATGGCAGCATGAGTTCGCCCGGACACTTCAGTTTCCCAAAAAAAAAAAAAGAGAAAAATGGGGGACATGGTGTTGGGCTTAAGCAAAGACAGAAAACGAATATTGATTTGGGATTATACATGGGCAAGATTGGGGGTGGATCTCTAGAAGGGTGCTAAAGAGTTGAATGCATGGTTTGAAAATAGGGGATTATGGGTAGGAAAGCCTCCGAACTGGCTTTGTATTGTGGCATGAGTGTGGGGGGATCATGTTATTTATTGGGGATACCCTACTTCTGTGTGGCACTAAAGAGGCTTTAATAACAATGGCTTTTGAGGAACTTTTGTTTGTGGTAACACGGATGTTGTCCACATAGCCATTGTTCTTTGACACGTGTACAATGTCAACATTAACCGTTATGAATAGGGATAGTTGATTTTGAGTTTTAAAATTTTCAATATCACATATACCCTGCACTTAGGATTTTCTAAAATCACAAAAGTTAGAAAGGAAACACAATCATACAAAAGGGGATTATTTCTAAAATCATGATTGTACAAAATCCTAGCCCCATAGTTACGCTCCACTGACCCTTATCTTGATTACAATGACAATCTTAATAGCAACAACTAACCAAAGAGAAGGCAGACAAGAGTACATCAACACCGTAAAGTTCCTAATCTATTGTAATCCTCTTGGCCTCTTTTCACACATTAAAGAAGATCCAAAAATGAAAAATAAAAAATAAAAAAATACCAAACAGAACAGAGAAGAGAGAGTATTGTATCCCACAACCTCGACAATGTTACTAAATAGAAATTTCTTCTACTTCTTCGAGTAAATGAAAAGGGAACTAAAATTTTGATGGAGAAAAAAATTGAAACACAAAAATTGTTTCTCTACCTCTAGAAAAGTAAAATGTATTAAAACCGAAGAAAGTTTTGTACCAAGTCAAAAACAAATTCAGTGACTCATTTCCTACATCAGGGGACATGCATGTTCTTCCATCAAAGATCAGATTCAACTTTATCACTTTCTTTAGATTATCAAGATGTTGAATCACTTCCTCTGCAGCATTCTTTGACTGTAAACTGAGCCGAGCTGTCAGTTAAAAATATATAAATGATGGTCATTGGCATATCCCTGGCATATCATCAACTACGTTTCCTTTTCTCTTTTTTTCGGTTGAGAATATCATCTACCAGTTAAAAGATAACAATCACAGAGGCCAGAGAAGGCGGGGAAGGTGTTTAATGAGAGCGACAGGGATTCTTCTTGTTCTTTTTCTTTTATTCTTCTTCTTCTTCTTCTTGAGCTTGCTGCAGCATTAAGAGAAAACTATAAACTAGTAATTTCGATAATCTAAATATGGATAACTCCTGCGATTAAAGTAAGAAGGGACAAAACATACATATAAAACCTTCCTCATATACATATGTTCTTAAAAGCTGCAAAGCTTTTTAGGGAACGGAGATTCTGGAGAAGGCTACTGTTTCAATGCAGCAGCTTTATACCCCACTACCTCAATGTGTTTGCTGTAGCAGTTCATCATTCTTATAATACCTTATTGTCTCTTCTCTCCTTTAATTATAGCTCCATGGCTACCTTGGTTACCTCAATATAATTGAATTAAGGTCAGTTGGTCTCCTCTTTTGGTAGATATGTGTAAGGTTCGTCTAGACTCTGCCTGTCCTGGACAAGCCAAACCCAAATGATTCTGGGATTCGCTACTCCATCAGAGAGGCTCAACCAATGTTTCAGTCTTTACCAAACAATCAAACATGCATGCCAAGATCAAGGAGTGGTTTTATTTTGTAGTAGGAAAGTCTCTTATCACGTGATGCATCGAGCGGGCTGCCTGGTTCTGTAGGAAATTATCATTTTGGGAAGATATATTAAGAATGTTAACACCTAACCTAGATGTGATTTGATATAGTTTTCTGAGCCACACAGATCAAAGATGACTCGGCCAGTTCCTGAAAATTCTCAGTTGGGTGGGTAATTGTTCTTTGCCTTCCATTGAGCCATAAATTAGAGCAACACTTGCTTTTAAGATTACCTAAAACGGTGGAGGAGATCAAGGAAACAGAAGGTGATTGGGTCTTTGACCAAGCATTATTCCTTTCTTTGCTTGCAGGCTGTATCTAGCCAGTGCTGAAGATTACAGAAGAGAGAGTATAACCTTTATCAGCCAGTCTGTTGGATGGTTGTCACGTGGTCGGGTTTAAATCTTGACCGCTCATTGCATCTCTTTTTACTTAAGTGGTTTTAAGCAACAAGAGGTTGAGATTTAAAATCTCGACCACGTGTTGAGGCTGCAGGATGGTTAATTTTGTGCTTAATTACGCAGGACCTAAGCAATTCCGGTCTGCCAAAACATTACATGTCACGCGGAAGGATGAAAGAGCAGACCCTTTTTCATTTTTAATGTGCCCTTTGGGTAGATGATAACTGAGGTAATTAATTTGCTAAGCTATTTAATGGGTTTAGAAGGAGTTCCTTGAGAACACAACCACAGAGCCATTTAGGAGAGTAAGATGAGAACACCAGGAGTAGTCAAGGGATCCTCTATGGCCTCCGCTCTCCTTACCACTCTTGTAGTGGTGATGGTGTCTCTTATTAGCTTACCACTGGAGACTGCTGCGGACTACCACTCCCCTCCACCGCCGAAGAAATCTGCCCATCTTCCCCCTCCTCCTTACCACCACAAGTCGCCACCCCAACCTTCTCCCATCCACAAAGCGCCTCCACCATCATCACCACCAAAGAACCACCACAAGTCTCCCCCACCTTCACCGCCAAAGGAACATTACAAGCATTCCTCACCACCACCACCACCATCATCAGTCCACAAGTATCCTCCACCTCCAACCCCAGTCTACAAGTACAAATCTCCTCCGCCTCCGCATAAGGAGCACCACGAGCCACCTACTCATGAGCACCACAAGCCGAAGGAACATCACAAGGAGCATCATGAACCACCTCCCACTCATGAGCATCACAAGAAGCATCATCATAATTCCACTCACGAGCACCACAAACCACCCACCGAACACCACAAACATGCTCCACCACCAAAAGAACACCACACCCCTCCAAAAATTCACAAGCCCAACACTCCACCTCCTCCTACACCAGTCTACAAATACAAGTCTCCTCCCCCACCAAAGGAACACCAGGAACCACCCCATGAACATCACAGGTCTCCCCCTAAGCACATCACACCTGCACCACCTAAGGCACCCCATAAGTCTCCTCCTCCACTCTACAAGTACAAGTCGCCACCGCCACCACCACCACATGTTTACCATTACACTCCTCCTCCTCCTCCTCATCACTAGTCATAAAGCATAGAGACGAAAATGGTAAGCTTGACAGATTATTCCTTTGCTCTTCAACATTGTTCAAGATATGATGCTTATTCCTTAACATATATAAGAGTACATTAGACATCAGCAACTCATTTTCCTCTTCAATTCTTTGCCTTGCAGAAAAGCGGTTTGCTAGGATACAATGGAGGTAATCGAATAAAAGAGTGTTTCTGATTTCTTTGAAAGGAAATTAAGTCATCTACAGTGTGTGACTTTCGTTGTTGAGATGCCTTATTGCTAGAGAGAGAGAGAGAGAGGATCTATATCTACCACTTTTCATGTAAATCTTGCAACGTACGTATCGAAATGATCAATGTGTTTCTTTATAGGATACCCATCTATGGTATGGTATTTTGGGAACTTTGAGATTAAATGTGGTGAACGAACAAAAAATGGACTTGATTTAACTGAATTACAAGTTGTATGAAAAAGACCAAATTGATCTGCTTTATAATTACATTGGGAGTAATAGCAGACCCCAGTGGACCAAATTTATTCATAAACGAGTCTAGAGTATCAATTCTTAGCCTGAACCAGAACCAAGTCGATCGAGCTGAACCGTAACGGCTATCAACTTATGGAATCAAGTTTTAAATTAGGGTTTTCTGACCATGCATGTCGTACTCGTACATCAAATTTGTTGAATATATATAAACTGATATAACCTGGTAATTAAGAAACTTAATTATACCTGCCTATAATTCCTTGTAATTACACATTTTGGCTCTCACTTTTGATTATATTTGCCAGGCAACTTGAAATTGAAGATGCATCCTTGTGTTTTTTTACTCAACTCACTCTATACCCGGACTGGGATTACTGTAGGGATGCCATTGTTCGGTTGGGTATTAGGGTGGTTGATATAACAATGAAAATAGGCTGTCTAGGGGGTTATTTTGGTTATTAAATGCGTTGGGGGTATTCTGGTCCTTCATCATTTCAAATTTGAATTACACTAGATGCTACGTTTATTTGCAAAGGTGGGGTCGGAAAAAAGAAGTGGAAAAAAAAAAAAAAGCATGTGAGCCCCACGTGTAGTGGGATGAGGAAGAAGGAAATGAAAGGAAAGGGTTTTGTGGAAAAGTGATTGTGGTGGGTCCCACTTTTTACTTTTTCAAAATTTTCCACGAAATCCCATAAAATTTCAAAATTTGTCAAGTTTTAAAAAGACTTGGGGTAGGAAAGTTGGGTTGACACTTCACCTAACAAGTTTTATTGATTAAAGGAAGCTTATCTCTCACTTTTCCACCTCAAGCAACCAAATAATATACATTTTTAGGAAAAGTAGAAAAAATAAAAAAAGTAGAAAAAGTTTGATTTTTTTTCAAGAATTTTCACACCCTACCTTTATTCCAACAAACAAACGCAACCTAAGACTGTGTTTGTTTGCAAAGGTGGGGTGGGAAAAAATGGTAGGAAAAAAAAAAAAAAACATGTGGGTCCCATGTGTAGTGGGGTGAGGAAGAAGAAAACGAATGGAATGGGTTTTGTGGAAAAGTGATAGTGGTGGGTCCCACTTTTTACTTTTCTCAACTTTCCTACAAAGTCCCACCAAATATGTGTGGTTTTAAAATGGCTTGGGGTGGGAAAGTTGAGCTGCCACATCAGCGATCAAGCAAACTTGTCTCTCACTTTCCCACCCCAAGCAACCAAACAATCTACCATTTTGGAATTTTAGGGAAAAGTAAGAGATTTGCACTCTTTTCAAGAATTTTCCCATCCCTTTTTTCCCACCCCACTTTTATTCCAGCAAACACTACACGCAGCCTAAGGGTCTTGACAATGTTGGTGTTGGACATCTCTGAACTTAGACGTCCGTAAGATTTTCCTTGAAAGGGAGAAAGGGACTCAATAAGATTTTATCATGCTTAAAATTTTCAAAAAATAAAGTTCTATTATCTTCACAAAAACTAAAAAACTCGAGAGAGTTTTCTACGGAAAGAAAAAAAGCAACTCAAGACAGTAAAAAAGCGAAGGACCCATGGGAGTCACAAAAGCATGAGCTGCCACAAGGCTTAATTGACTTCCATCCCACTAACCATTTGGAGTGAAAAAAAGAAGAAGAAGAAGACATCCAACACTTGAACGGTTAGGCTAGTCACAAGTTGTTTCCCTAGTCATTTTTTGTTAGGATTCTCTTTCATCTGGGCCAGGCTTTCAACACTTGATATGAACAGATAAATGGGCATCTATGTCTACTTTGGGTCATGAATGTTAGATTCCAGTGCAGGCATGACAGTATTTTAAAAGCATTAATGGCTATCCTTCAGTTTTACCTCTAGTAAATGGTGATAACTGTGTTGTACCTCCATTCGAGGTTCTCTAGTCTAAACGAGTGAGTGGGCCAATGGCTAATATCTTAGACAACCAAGGTAAGGGAGTTTCTAATAAGGAGTGGGTTGTCTTCCAATAGCAAATTTTGTGACCTAGAAGTAAAATTTTGCTTAGTGCTCAGTAATTAATGTGCAACACCATGCAACTTATGGTTGAAATGCATTTTGCTTAAATTCATTAAATCTCAACTACACAAAATTGAACATGTGCCATCAGGTTCACTTAAATGGTTTAACTCACACAAGTTCAATTTGTGTGGTTAGGATTTAAGCAAAATGCATCTTAACCTTACGCTACATGGTGTTGTGCATTAAATGTGTAGCATTGAAGCAAGGTCCCTAAAAGCATGGGATTTGAACTCATCTTCATCCCCTCAACAGTAATTAAAAAAAAAAAAAAAAAAGAAGGAAGAAGAAGAAGAATATGTATATTATGTAGAGAGTGCACACTGCACATTGACTTAGAAGGATTGTAAAACACAAATCTCTTAATTGGGTGTTAGTGTGTACCTAACTTGTTCCCCAAGTTATGGACTCTTGGTTATGAGTTGGAATTAGGATTACCGCCCTCTATTAAATATGAGATTGAAAAATAAAATAAAGGCATCGAGTCTGCTCACATTGAGCGTAGGCTCTTCTCCTCTCACAATTTTTCTCATCAGTTCTTGTTTTGTTTCGTGGTATTAAAGCAGTGTTAGACTGATCTAGAACCATGATCGCCATCCTTCTTCTTTCCACTGCCATCTTCTTCTCTTTCTAGGAACCCTCTCTTAGCTGACCAAACCCTAGTTCCTTAGTTAGTCTTTACCGCAGCTTCAAGCTACAACTCTACTACCCTATACGATAGATGTGATAGACAAGATCTATCTATTCTAAACCCTAATACTACTACTTGGATTGTTGCGCTACTCTTCCTATGGCGGATTCAACAAAACAAGATTTGCTTCAGCTACAAATTACTACCATCAGACTCAATGGAGTTGCAAATTGCCTATTGTGGGTGTAGGTTGTCCAAGCTTTTATATCAGCCAAAGGACAAATCAAATCATCTAGAGGACTCTCCACCTGTACTTTATTCAAACGATACTACTTTAATTACAAACTATGAAACGTGGATCAAGGATGATAGCATCATTCAGATATGGCTTTGGAGTAGCATGGAAGCATCAATCGTGAAGACAAATTATGTTTTATTCTACTACAAAGGCAATATGGGATGATTTGAAGGAGACTTTCTCCCAAGAGAAGAATATCACTCGTATCTATGACCCTTACGATCAGTTGTTTAATCTCAACCAGAATGAAATACTCTTCTAGAAAATTATAGTTCCTTCAAAGGAGTCGTTGAGGAATTACCTGCTCATCAGCCAATGACCACAGATGCTACTGAATTAAAGAAACAAAAAACAAAATTTCTGGTTGCTAAATTTCTTGTAGGATTAGATCCAGAATCTGCTACAATGAAGGGTATTATTCTAGTGGGAGAATCGGTTCCATCCCTCATTGAAATTTTTTCCAAGCTTTAGCGATTGGTAGTACCAAAGACTCCAGGTAATACTTCTGAGCATTTGGCCATGGTAGCAGGTAGAGACCTTGGCTCAATTTCCTCTACCAGAGGCCAAGGGTCCTCTTGCGGCAAGGGGCACAGTTGATTTAATTCTATGGATCACAGTTCTAGATTTTGTACTCATTGTGGAAAAACAAATCATGGTGAGGAAACATGCTGGATTAAACACGAAAAACCTGAGTGGGCTGATTTATTAGCTAATGCGGCTTCTGTTGATATGGCTAAATCTGTTGATATGATGTCTACTTCAACTAGGGAGTACAGTCAACTACTATCTCCCATGATGATTATTCTAGATTTCTAGCCTTTTGAAACGTCTTAAACAGTTAGAATCCGCTCATTCTCTACCATCACCACCCATTGCAACTCTTGCTAATACAGGTACTACTGCTCTTATTTCATCTTCCCCTACTCCTTGAGTTATTGACTCAGGTGCAACTACTCATATGATGGGTAGATCTCAACTCTTTGCTGCCTTAAACCATATTGACCAAGATACATTTTGTACTCTTGCTAATGGCACTGTTATGCTTTGCCAAGGATATCAGTACAATTTCTTTCTCCTCCACCTTACCTTTAAATTTTGTATTATATGTGCCTAATTTTCCTATGACTTTATTATCTGTTACTCAATTAACCCATGTCTTACATTGCTCTGTCACCTTTTTCCCTACTCATTGTGAATTTCAAGATCTCAAGACAAGGGAGACAATTGGTGGCAAGCATGAAAATGATAGACTTTATTGTTTTTCACCACATGATGTTCGTGTTCCTGTTGCAGCTGATGTTCGTAGTATTGACCCATTTACTTGGCATGTCCGATTTGGTCACCTCCCCCTAAACCGTCTCAGGCTAGTGTTTCTTGAAATTCCATCATCAACATCATTTCAATGCGCAAGCATGTGAACTAGGAAAACACTATCGCACTACTTTTCCTTTTGAAATAAATCCCCATAATAATAGTTTATTTTCTTTGGTTCACTCAGACATTTGGGGTCCGTGTTGAATTTACAAATTGTAATAATTTTCATTATTTTGTGACTTTTGTGGATGATTTTTCAAGAATGACATGGATTCATTTTTCGAGATCGATCTGAGTTTTTATCTATCTTTGAAAAATTTTGTCAGAATTTTTACTCAGTTTGATACAACAATTTTTTTTTTGGTAAATGTTTGATACAACAATTAAATGCCTAAGAATTGATGTTGCCCATGAATACATTCAAAATACTAATTATGAGATTTGTGGAACCAAAGGCATGATTCATTAGACTAGTTGCTTCTACACTCCTCAACAAAAGGGAGTGGCAGAATGAAAAAATAGGCATCTTTTGGAAATTGTTCATTCTCAGCTGATACAAATGAATTTGCCTAAATCTTTTTTGGTGTGATGTTATTCTCACAGCCACTTATTTAATAAATAGAGTGTCCTCAATTGTTTTGGATGTCCAAATTTCCTTTTCCCTTGATTATCATGGTTTTTTCATTGTTTCACATTTCATCACGTACCTTTGGATGTGTATGTTTATTTAGGTTTTATCATCTCCTATTGACAAATTATCTCCATGGGCAATTAAATGTCTTTTCTTGGGCTATTCTAAAATTCAAAAGAGATATAAATGCTATGATCCCAAAACTTGTAAGTAATTTATATGTGCAAATGTAACCTTTTCTAAAAATCAATTTTTGTTTCCTCTACTAAGTTTTCCCCTGATGATGTTTTTGATACACCTCTACCAGTCTAAGTTGATTTTCCTCAAGATAACAAAAATTAGATTGAGTTGCGGCCTGATAAGGAATTGAATGTTTCAATACCTAAACATTACCTCCCTCATCACCCTCCCTTCCCGCCTGATAATTTAGTTGTTTTTGGAAATGATATCACAGGGATTGCTGAAGTGAAACAATTTCTTAATCTGAAATTTCAAATGAAGAACTTAGGAAATCTAAAATATTTTCTTGGAGTTGAGATTCTAAGAAGTAAAAAAGGAATAGGTCTGTCTTAGTGTAAATATGCATTAGATTCGTTAAAGAGACTCGAATGCTTGGTTGTAAACCTAAGGAAACTTCCTATGGATCCCCATCATAAATTGACGATCAATAAAGATATAGACCTTGATGATCCACAAAGGTACAAGAGACTTGTTGGTAAGTTGATTTATTTGACTATTACCAAGCCAAATATTTCATATGCAATAAGAGTGGTGAGTCAGTATATGCAAAATCCCAAACAATGTCATTGGGATGCTACATGCAAAATACTATAGTATATAAATAAAGCAATAGACCAAGGACATGTGTATAAAAAAAAATTGAGCATTACTTTGATGGCATATTTAGATGTGGATTATTGGGTAGGTGCACTTGATGATCGACACTCTACTTTTGGTTATTGTTATTTTTGGGTGGTAAGTTCCCACTTTGAGAAGCAAGAAGTAGTCTACTATGGCCAATTCTAATGCTAAAGCAGAGTATCATGCTATAGCTCATACGGTCTTCGAAATTTTATGGGTTTGCTTTCTGTTTCAAGAACTTGGTTTGGGTAGACAAAATTTCCATAAAAATGTTTTGTGATAATCAAATATCAATATATATTCTTAGTAATCTAGTGTTTCATGAAAGAACGGAACATGCGGAAGTGGATCTTCATTTTATCTGTGATACTGTTATGACAGGAGTAGTTTGTGCTCCATTTATTACCTCTGCTAATCATATTACTAAAGTTTTTACAAAGGCATTGCTTGGTCCTTCATTTAATAAGTGCTGCAAGTGTGTTTGGGTGTCTTGTATGCTCCGACTAGAGGGGGTGTGTTAGCGTGTTGCCTATGCAAGCAGCCATGCCTAACTTGTTCACCAAGTAACTTATTCCCCAAGTTATGGACTCTTGGCTATGAGTTGCAATTACTGTCCTCTATAACTATGAGACTAAAAAATAATATAAAGGCATTGGGTCTGCTCACATTGAGTGTAGGCTCTTCTCCTCTCTCACGATTTTTCTCTCTCATTTTCTAAATTCTTGTCTTGTTTTATTGGGTTCTTTCTTTTTGTTGAGGAAGGGTTGTCATCGTGGAATCAAATCGTCTTGAACCATGGACCAAGCTAAACTCGTCCATTTTCCAAACCAAACTGCAACAAACTCTTGAATAGTGGACTATATACAGTGCATGTGCACACTTTATACTAGCT
Source organism: Hakea prostrata (assembly GCF_041222555.1). NCBI lineage: Eukaryota > Viridiplantae > Streptophyta > Magnoliopsida > Proteales > Proteaceae > Hakea > Hakea prostrata. The sequence goes on along the minus strand of NC_142600.1, from coordinate 20,309,900 downwards.
TTTCAACTAGTATCACCATCATGGTGAACAATTTGAGCCCTTTGCTTTTCATCAATAGTACAAGAATGGAGATTGGATCATCAAAACATGAAAAGTTTGGGCTTGTCACTTGTCGTCGGCAGTGGCTCATGATCAAGGCATGTGAAGCTCAAAGCCATGATAGTTGGGGTGGCAGAGACAATATTGAAGGTGGGTAAAGATAGATGACTCAATTAAGAACCGCAATGCCCACTTTCAGAGAGCAGATTACCCTTCGTGGGTCATCTTTACCCACCTTTAGTATCGTCTCTACCACCCCAAGTACTATCATGGCTTTGAATTTCACAGGCAATGCCTTAAGCCACTACCACCACCACCCATGAGTGAAAAGCGTAGCGCCCTTCTCACAGTTTGGTGATCCAATCTCCATTCTCGTACTAGTGAGGAAAGGCAAGCTTGCTTACATTCACTGATAATTAAAATATAAAAGAACCCTGTCTTGGCATTGGGTTGGTTTGCTTTTCTTTCCTTCTTAGTAATATGATAGGGATAATGGAAAGAAAGACATAAATGTTGGTGTCTAGCTAGAGAAGAGGAAAACTAGGAAGCTAGGGATGAACCATAGTGAGAGAACTGAGATTGAGAAGCCAACCTTCATTTATAAGGAGAAAAAATGGGTGGCCTTCTATTACATGTGCAAGCACATACACTATTGCATTCAACGGCTAGGAGTTCATCGATCATCCACTCATGCATCTTGTTGTAGTTGTGGTCATCCAACATCTTCGTCTTTCCCATATCCCTTCCACACCCTCAATCCCATTGGGTAAGCTCCACAACCAGGACTAGTAATGCTGCCACTATTCATATTTCCTACTCCCAATAAAACTTTAAAAGAGCGAAAAATAAAGATGAATACATGCAGAGAAGTCACCCTTCATCAGTTAATAAGTTCAGATCTTCACCACCTAGGTGGGCTGTCCACCCATCCTCCCACCCACTCTCATAGAGGGTCTAACACAAGCCATGCCATGAGCCATGAGTAGACTCATGCATGAGGGTGAAGGGATGGGAGGATGGATAGTTAATTAGGAAAATTAGATCTAAGCAACATATATGGAGGAGAATTGTCAAAGGGGACATTGCATGAAAATTTGTGAACGTGAAGAACATTTTTTTTTTGTCAACAATAAACAAATTTCATTAAATAAACTAGTCCAAGGTCATAGACCCATTACCTAACATGAAGTAGATTCACGTTAGGTAATAACATGTTAACATAACTTTTTTTGGATCCAAGGTTCATTTGGGCTAGCTTGCGTGCACCATGACTATATCCTTAGGGGAGCTTTTATATAATTAATATAAGCGAGGCTTCGCCCATGGCCCCATGGAGATTTGAACTTTGACCTCCTACGTGGAAGCGTTGGTCTTTTGCCAATTGAGCCACCCTCGAGGTTTTTGAAATGTAACTTCACTCTCAAGGTGATGTATTTGTATCTAATAAGAAAACAATCTGCCAAATATATAACGTGATAAATTGTTTTTTGGTAATAATATATAACGTGATAATTAAGAAAGTTAATTATACAAACCCAAAAATAAATACATACATTTTGGTTCTCAAATTTGAATATATTTACTAGGCAAATTGAGATTGTTTCGACTCAATTCATTCTTATATATTTCTTTTGGTATTTGAGGTTTATATGGGCTAGCTTGTGTTGATTAGATCATCGCAAGGAGCTTTGTTGTTCGCAAATGTCGAACCCATGACCTCTCCACTGAGAAGTATAGATCTTACAACTTTACCAACCCACATTGACCATTCTCATATATTTTTGGGTAATTTTCATCTAGACCCCTTAAGGTTTGATAGATGTCATTTTTAGTCCAAATAAATGGACACTTTGCATCTGCCTCCCCTGAGGTATCCATAAGATCATTAGGACAAATTATAATTTTATGCTAAAATATCCTCATATCTATTCTCCGTGATTTGCTTGTTTTCATTAATCCATGGTGAAATCAAGGGAAATTCCCATCTTTATTTTGAATATTCACTTTTCATATAAAATCAAATAGTGGGTTCCCGGGAACAATTTTTATAAGATCTTCTTCTCCCCGCCGTTTTGTCCGCGTCCCTCTTGATTCGCGCGGGGCCTGTCCGGGTTGTTTTCCTTTTCGTGACTTGAATATTGGCTCCACCGCCGCGGTTTGGGTTTCTTGGGACAGGTTGAAGTCAGATCTTGCTCGTTGATCGCGGGATCGCCGACTTCCATCTGGTGGTGGATGGCGGTGGGGGCCGCTTCCTGCTGGTGGTGGTGAGCGGTGGGAGCTCGGGGGGGGGGCACCACCACCACCAAGGGATTGCTGGGTTTTCATATTTCTTCAGACACCATTCTGTTTGGCAGCGTTCGGTGGTGGCCCCATTCCCATCCCGTTGTTTTTGAGTTATCTCCAGCAGTGCTGACGGGAATCGGGGCTATTTTCAGCCGTCTCGTTGTGCTTTTCTCTGTTTTTCACCCTTTTTCTCTTCCTTCGATTCTTGGTTGGAGGTGGCGGTTTTTTTCTCTCTCTATAATCGAGGTTACAATTTCCGCTATGGTTTATCGAGCGGGATGCTCCCTGGTGGCAATGCCGTTGCGGTGCGCCACCACCTTGCTCCGCCCAATATTCCGGCAGAGCGTTTCGGGAGGGGTATGATCACCTACGGATATTTTTATATGTTTTTACAGTGAACCCACATTTATTTATTTTTATAATCATGTTTAATAATTCATTTTATGCAAATATCCCATTCTTTTGATTTTCACCGTTAGATATTTGTAAGCATGATGCCATCTTCGGTAGAATAGTTATGAGGGTATTTTGGTCAAAAAAATTACAATTTATCCTTAATTGATCTTATTGGATACCTCAGGGGAGGTAGATGCAAAGTGTCCATTTGTTTGGACTAAAAATGACAATGATCACCTCAGGGGGTCCAGATGAAAATTACCCTATTTTTTTACTTTTGGTTGAAATCACCCTCACGTCAAAACCGTGAAATCAAACCAAATCTGGTCCGACCAAACGGATCGATACCCTCGATTGGAACTATGGAAAAAACAAAGCAAAGTTCGATTGGCCTTAATTCCCGAGATACTTGAACAAGAATCAAAATCGGTCTGAAATCGCCGGTATCGGTTTTAGGATTAGCGTCTGGTCTACGACAAAGATGCACCGGAAATGTGGAAGGGGGTTCGAGATAGAGAAGCTGGAAAACTCCGACCTTTTTCTTTCGCCAATCGTATTAGATCCCACCGTGTCGCCTCGCTTGAACTCTCAAACAACAAGGAGATCATCTCACCCCACTCTGGCGCCATTAATACCCTCCAGGTTCCTTCCCTCTATGAAGCTCTTCACTGGTTAATTTCATTTGGTTTCTTTTACTAGTTCTCAATATTCTATTCCCGTTGATCGAAGCCCTTACTTTCTTTTTCTTTCTTGGTTATTAGTCTTGAACTATCCTTAGTGGGTGTTTTTTTTTTGGGGTAGGATCCTGGGTAGGTTGTACTCCTATGCTCTTAATTTGATTATTCCTACTTTTGGTACTTTGCCTGTTCGTTTGTGAGAAATTCTGCGATTCATCAAGCTGTTGTCTTCTGCTTCTTGGGCTTTCAGTTTGTCCTTGAGTTTATCATGTTGGCTTGGGCTCGTTGATTGTAATTGAGAAACTAATAAATGTTATACCTCGATAAATATATAGGTATTTCCGGTTGAACACCTGAGATAGTTCATTTAACTCTCTGCAGTACCACATTGAGTGTTTGCATCACTGCAATCTTTCTTATCGCAGTGATATTGTCTTAATTTTGAGCTCGTCCTAAGATGTTTCTAATTGATTGGGTTGAAACCTTGGGATTTTTTTCGTTTCTCATGAACCAATGAAATAGTGGTAGCCTTGTACCCTACGGTAACAGCGTTATTATATCTATCTAGATGACAATTTTTTATTTAAAAAAAAAAAAACTTGTGATAATTTGTGCTAATACTTGAATCTCAACGCTTCTTATCAAGTCATGCTCATGCCTTTCCAGTATTTTTATTGTTTTTTTGAACATATTTTCATCTGGAAAATTGTCTGTGCTGGTAAATTGAGTACCAAATTAGATCCCATCCTGGGCAACAACAACCCCCTACCTCCAAATCCAAAAGGAAAGAAAGAAGGTAGTTAGTAGTTTCATATAATTGTCATCATTGACCAGTCTGGCCAGAGCACTCCAAATTAGTTCAGCCAAGAGAAAATATGAGAAGAAAAAAAAAAATCTGTAAAGCTACTTGTGGTTCCTCCGCTTTGGGGCCAAGAAGGATGGAATTTCATCTTCTTATTGCTTATGGTCTCATGTCCTACACTATATCCAGACCTGGGTTATATGGAGTTTAGAAAATTCCCAATATTGTTTGTATACTTGGCAAATATTGATGAAAAATTTCTTACTGTAATATCAGATTGATTTGACAGAGAGAAGGTATTTGTTATCTGGAGCAGCTGATGGATCAGCTGCTGTTTATGATGTCCAGTGTGCTAGTGATTATGGGGGAGGTGGTCTTATTGCAAAACACAAGCACATCCTGTTTGTTGACAAGCAACATGAGCACGGCCATCGATTTTCTGTGTCCTCTGCCATTTGGTATCCTGTTGACACAGGGTTATTCATCACAGGTTCATTTGATCGCCGTATTAATGTCTGGGATACAAATACTTTGCAGGTATGCAACAGATTTCTGCCCTAAAACTTTTCTCCTGATTTTTGGTTTTGATTTGTTTTGTATTGCACAACCGTGATATAGGTGGTGGCGAATTTTAAAATGCCCGGAAAGGTTTATAGGACAGCTATGTCACCAATAGCTACTTCTCACATGCTGATTGCTGCTGGAACTGAAGATGTTCAAGTTCGTTTGTGCGATATTGCATCGGGGGCATTTACTCATACACTATCTGGACACCGTGGTAAATTATCATTTCAGCATGAGAACTCTTTTACTTTATCGTAAACTGCCATTGTGTTGTTTCAAACCCCCCCCCCCCCCCAAAAAAAAAAAAAAAAAAAAAAAGAGAGGAAAAAAAAGGGGTCATTGTGTCAGAAAGTGCATGTGTATGTAAATTACTTATGTTGGTATGGGAATGCCAACATGGTGATAGTAGTTGAGTCTTCTGTTTTTTTCGAATCACAGTTTTCTTTATGTCTTGGTTCCTGCACCTTTAATCTAGGGTGAAAGCAACCAGTTTATTCAATCATGATGTTGAATTTTGGTTTATAGATGCTTTGTGATTTTATTATTTCAGATGGTGTAATGGCTGCAGAATGGTCTGCTTCTAGTGAGTGGACTTTGGTTACTGGGGGTTGTGATGGGGCAATTCGTTTTTGGGACATCAGGCGTGCAGGATGCTTCCTTGTGTTAGATCAGACCCAGACTCAACTTGGGAGACGCCCTCCCCTCCATGACCAATCATCCATGAAAGTAAGGTCACTGTGTCTGGTCTTTTTCTTATGTATGCCTTGCAATCGATCAGATTCACTTTATTTTTAGCTTCATGGATTGGGTTGCTTGCTATTTGGTATGATTCTCGTGATGATGCTCACTGCATAAGTCTGTCTAGAATTCCGGAAAACTTTAGAATACAAATTCATTAGATAATATGTTGTTGAAGTTTATGCAAGTTTTGGGCTGTTTTACTGATCACGTGAACAATAGCGTGAACAGTATTATGCCAGTGATGCTACTCTATTTTCTAGTTCTAATTTAGGAATCTTGCTACACACAAGTTTTGGAAGTTTCTAGAAAGCATATTTTCTATTAGTTACTAATTTCAGAACTTTTCTTTTTCAGTATTCTCTATTTTGGACAGATTTTAAGAGTTAGGAGACTAAAAACTTATTTCCATTAGTTGTACTATTTATTTCATTTTTTAGAGGGCAAGATGGCTTGTTTCTCAAGTCGTTATCTAGACTATTGATATCTATGAATAAGAGGCTGCGATTCTAGAAGTTCTAAGCTAGAATCGCAAGCTTATGTGATTCCTATCAATTCTTCTTATTTCTTCTTCTCAATTCTTCTTGTTATTGTACTATTTTGGTTGATTAAAGTTTACTTTTCCAACATGGCATCAGAGTTTTTTTTAATCAAAATAGTGTTGTTCTTAGTATTCTCTTTTAAAGTTCTCTTTCTTTTTCTAGCCTATAATTACAAATTCGATTCTACACATTGCGGATTTTTTTCCTACTCCATTCGGTTTTGCACTCTGCATAATTTATTTTGTGATTCTTCTTCAAGTTTTGGCTACTAATTTATATGGTTTGTTTTTTTGATGACTTATGGACTCAAATAATAATTATCCATGCTACGAACAACCCAGGGAATCCAAACAAAGTTTGGTGTTGTTTCAAATCATACGCACTTCATGTGATAGATTTCTGGGCAAGTTTTTTTTTTTTTTTTTTTCTCTGAGACAAAGACTAGGTGTATGTTTCAGATTGCAATCCTTTACGTGAGGGTTCTTACACAAGCCTTTTTGGGTCTCTTCTCTAAGGTGCGATCTACCTAGTATTGAATCCCTGGGCAGCGGTTTCCTTCTTTATATGATAAGGGCTGCGATCTACCTATCTAGTTATGTTTGCATCTCAGCTACTGGTTTACAACCTACAATGCTATAAAATGTTTCCTCCGAATCCCTAGGTAGCTATTTCACTTAGGTTTCGGTTAATTAATCTATTTTAAAAATCTTGATTGACATTATTACCCCTGCCCTATCTATAATTCCACCCTCTATATCCCTATTTTCATGATTTGGTCCTTCATATTTAATTTAATTTAATTTAATTTTATTAAATTTTTTTTTTGTGTGTGTGTGTGTGTGTGTGTCAATACCTTCCTTTAATGGTTACCCATTTCCCTCATACTATATTAGAATCTTGCCATTAAGAATTTCTCCTTCCAAGTTTGTCCTCCATTTATAAATCTAGTTCCTTTAATGTCTATCATTTCTTTATTTACAAATAGCCTCTTGAAAATATTTTGGTTTATTATAATATTACCATTATCTTAATCCACCATGGGGAGAGTTTGAAAGATGTTTATTAGATTCAAAATTACTACACGGATGAAGATTATATCTACCATAATGTCTCATTGGAAATTGTTGCTTGGGATATTTTATGCTGGAAATTAGTTGTCATTAATTGTCCACGTGTAATGCTACACGTGAGGGGAGAATGATACCTTATTCTGTATCTACTCAAGGTGTGCTGAAGGATATTATGTGTGAAGATCTTGGCATCCTAAGATGAGATTCTACAACAATACCTTTACATACCTACCATTACCTATCTACTTGGTTTGTAGTAACCTATACTACTTTTACCTCCCTTATTGTGGTCCGTAGTAACCTATACTACCATCTGCCTATCTGGTCCGCAGTAACCTATACTATCTTTTATTGACCTACTTGGTCCGCATTAACCAATACTGTCTTTTACCTACCTACTTGGTCCATAGTAACTGATATTGTCTTTTACCTCCTCATACTTTACCTACTACCTCCCTTTTACCTACCCATACTTTACCAACTACTTGCCTTCTTGCAAAGTGCTTATATGAACATTTGAGCTACAATTTTGAAGAATTAGTGTGGATATTCCTCCCTACTGTTGGCATTATTTGGATAGTGCCTTTGATGTTGTTATATTTATGAATTGCTGATTGTTCTCATTATTGGTGGTTTGTTCAACATGAAGAGCTAAAATTTTTTTTTTGTTGGTGTTGATTATTTCCTGGGTGAAGTTCTTTCAGTGTTTATCGATGTCTGCAATTGCTACGCATTCAAGATTGGTGCTAACTTTCAAGTTTATTCTTATTGTGCAAGTTGAGGTTTGCTTTGTGTATACTCTAGCTTGAGGGGGAGTGTTGAAGTATATGCAAGTTTTGGGCTGTTTTACTGTTCACATGAACAGTAATGTGAAACAGTATTATGCCAATGATGCTACTCTACTTTGTATTTCTAATGTAGGAATCTTGCTAGTTGCTACACAAGTTTTGGGAGTTTCTAGAAAGTATAATTTATATTTTCTGTTAATTACTAATTTTAGAACTTTCCTTTGTAAGTACTTTCTATTTTGGACATATTTTAGGATTTAGAAGACTAGAAAATTGTGTCCATAAGTTGTACTCTTTATTTCATTTTTTAGAGGGTAAGATGATTTGCTTCTCAAGTTGTAATTCTAGACTATTGATATCTATAAATAAGAGGCTGCAATTTTAGGAGTTCTAAGCTAGAATCGCAAGCTTATGTGATTCCTATCAATTCTTCTTTTTTCTTCTTCTCAGTTTTTCTTGTTATTGCCCTATTTTGGTTGATTAAAAGTTTGCTTTTCTAACATGTCTTTGATTGATGTTGGCCGAACTTTAGTTTGCTATTTTAGTTCTTCTTCATAAAAATGAGGCAGGCAGTAAGAGTTGGTCGGAGGAAATAGAAATCAACTGGAAAATTTGCCAATAAGTGGCATGACTTTAACTGGAGCCAGTGGATTTCCAAATGGAGTGAACCTCTTGGGCTTTGGTTTCTAGAGTCTATCATTTATGTCCAGCTATCCTTATGGCACTGCATCAGTTCTTTCTGAGGTAGCCCTAGAAGAACTAATGGTCAATTTACGAGATTTGAATCAGAATTAGCTTGTTTTGGTGGATAGCGTTAGTTGAAAAATCAATTAGGGTGTGTTATGATTTGGTATATTATGTGCATGATGATTGTTTTGGAGGCCTGTAAATGCCCCTTTATGGAGAAATGATTTGATCCATATTGAAGGAATTAGAAGAGCTAGGGGCAGATCTAAGACAACATTAAGAAGTGGTGAGAAAGGATATACATATCTTAGGCTTGGTATCTAGTATGGGCCTATGGCCTCAAATAGAGCTAATTGGAAGGCAAGAATCCATGTAGCTGACCCCTAGTTGGGACAAGGCTTGTTGTTATTGTTGTGTTGTTTTTGGGTTCTATATTTAGCAGTGTGGGAATATGGGATGGGATTTTTGAATTCTTGCAGGGTTGAGATGGGGTATATCAATCAGGGTCTTGGGTGGCCTGTTTGGGTCAAGATTTTGAGGTTGAGCATGGGATGTGGTCACATTGAATTATTTCAAGTTCATAACAGTTCCAAAAGTTAGAAATAGGTTTGCTGGAAAAGTAGGGTCTCTAGAACAACTTTAGTGTCCATTTGTTTATGGGGGTTTTGAGGGTAGGGTGAAATTCTCATGGGATGTATGGATGTGCTTATCCCAAGTAGATATTAGGTTGTTTGAATGGAGGAGGTGTGATTTAGTGAAGACAAGAACTTAATTGTCAACTTTTACTATTGGCCTGCATGGCCCATGAATTCTCCCACCTCACCCCTTTCAAAGTCCCACCAAATTGGTTGCACTTTGCTGAAAACCCAGGAAACTCACAATGGCATGGTCTTCTACATCCTTCTCTTCAATGGTTGCAAAAATTGGTGTCGATTGTTGCAGCCGAGATGTTTTCATCCTCAAGGTTTAAATGGACCAAAACAGTAAGGAAGGACGGGGAGAAAGGAAACACTTGCCAAGCATATAAACAAAAAAAATCCACTCCCCCTGTGACTCCATCTTTGAGCTAGATGGCAACTTCTGTCTTCAAGCATAAACTGCTCCCTGTGACTTTATCTTTCAGCACAAATCTCCTTCTGCAACTCCTATCTTCAGGTGTAAACTGCCCTCAAACTAGGGTGAGCAAATGGGCTAATGAATGAAGAAGTCTCAAGTCACCAAACGTGTGGCGCATGGTTGTCAAAGTGTCCGCCTGGGTCTTCAATTGCCTTGTTTTGAATATCTTAATTGATGCCCAATCTGCAAAGGAACTCCAAGGCCCAAAGTGACAGAACCTATTTTTTGCTCCTGGGGCGCTGCCCCCACACCCCTGCTGGGGCTGCCTTCTAGGACCCCTGTGCTTGTCGGCAATAGAATGTGAAGCATGAATCATACTCAACATCAAGAATCAATGAATCAGTAAATTCCTAGGTGAACACTTTGACAACAATGGTTTGATGAGATGAACTTATGTTTGTGTTCTTTTTTTGAATAATTTTTCATAATTATGATTCTTGAATGCTTTTTTTTTTTTTTTATGAATGTGACTATTGAATATTTGTTTAGCTTATTATAGAAAGTAGTTGTATTGAAAAGTAGTTTAAAAGTAGTTGTATTGAAATTTTTTGACCCAGCCGCTTTGGTCACCTTATTGCTGCCTTGGCGCTGCTTTGTCACTTAATCGCCTAGGTGGAGCCCCAATTGCTTTGGTCACCTTGCCGCCTTGACAACCATGGTATGGCGTGTGAGATTGGCGGGGATTTTCTGGCTGCATCATTTTGTTTTGTTATTATGTCCCTCCACATCCCATATTCTCTGCCTCTTTTTTTTTTTTTGGGTCAAGGACAGAAAGACTTGTTCTTCTTAATGTGAGGAATTTTGAATTTATGTTTTAGAAGGATCTCCTAAAAGGCCAGGTGCTGCTTTGTTTGGTATGTTATATCCAATCTCAGATTAACATTTCTTTCTCTTTTCTGATTTAGTGCTTCTGGAAAGTAAAGATTCGCTTCGGAGCTTCTGGGTTTCTTCCAAAATTTCACCCAATTCTTCTCACATGGTGTTTGTATCTGAATAAGAACAAGCATGTTTTATGTCTCCAGGCTTCATTTGAAATGATGTACCCAGCCTGAACGAAAGGATGCAATGCAAGGAGAAGTGAATGAGTTTTGGTGGTTTTTGGATCAGATCTAGGTACACAAACAAAGAGGAAATGGTATTTTAAAAAAAAAAAATTATTCTGTTCCTTCTCTTTCTTCAATCTCAAGAGCTACCTGGTATGAACTGAACCGCAGCTGCTATTTACTCTGCTTTAGAGCATTTCATGGAACCTCTTCCCCCTTTTGTCTTTTCCTTCCTTATCGCTCATTCCCATCCATATTGACCAAACACACCTGCAAACTGGGAAAACTACAAAAGTACAACATCCTATCTATTTTTTCACTTCTCTGTTCCAGTTAGTTGCCCCACTGAAACATGAGTCCCACATGCCAAAGACTCCCATCCACCCTCTCTAACCTAACAGGCTCTTAGGATTTTGGATAGGAGTGAGGTTTATCAAGAAACAAGGTTGTGATGGTTGGATTGGGGGAAACTTGGGTTGACTGTGGGGGTTTTAGGGATGATATATCTGGTCCAAATCTGTAAGAATCTAATGGTTGGACAAGGCACAATCTGGATTCAAAGTTAGGTTTTCAGGGGTTGAACTCTACCCCATTGGGTGAAGGTCAAATCTGCCATCCGATTCAACGTGCTAGAGGAGAAAGATCCTGCTGTTGTTTTAGCAGGACATTGGCGGGAAGAAGCTTCACTTCAAGCTGTTTCTTAAAAATTCAGAATTGCAAGTGTATCAGCTTCCATTAATTCTGATTAGATCTGTAAACGGATCGGATTTGGCTCAGATACACCAGTATCCGAATTCGATTAGCAAAACCGCTATCCGAATCCGAATCTACCAAAAATTTAGAGAAGGTATCTGAATTCGAATCCGGAACTTTATTGGATATCCGATAATAATGTGATTCGATAAACTATCCGATTATTGATTGTTGATTGTCATTTTTTTTTTTAAATTTATGATTTCCAATTTCCGATTACCGATTACTGGTTTCCGAGTCCGATTATTAACCTCTTTTCTAGGGAAAAAGTATTTAATACTTTAATCTAACCAGATAATTTCCGATTATCCGATTATCGATTACCAGTTTCCGATCCGATTATCATCCTTTTTTAGAGAAAAAAAATGTTGAATACTTTACTTATCCAGATATTATCCAATCCGATAAGCAATTATCCGAATTTGAATCCGGTTGCTTAGCGGACAGATACAAATATTTTCTGGTAAGAAAAATTCCGGATGCAGAAACCCTTAAACGAATACGAATGTGAATTCGTAAGCGGATTTCGGCTATCCACTTATAGGTCTAATTCTGATCTACATTGGATTGAAATCAGTCAGATTGGGACCCCTAGGAAATCAACAATTTTCCTAAAAGGTCTGTGGTGCTTTGAAGCTTTTGATTAGAAAAAGTAGGGGATCTTGCTGCAGAGGGTAAGTTTTATTGATAAACTTGGGTTGGGTGTAGGGTTTGGGAATGTAATTTCAATGAAGCCTATGGCTGAGATATATCAAAATTTATCAATCAATCACACATCTTGACAAAACAATTAAATGCTAACTGCATGAAGGGTTGTCATGCTTGTATTCATGATGCATCAATTCGTTTTTATGTTTGTGTAGTGTTGGTGCATATATTTTTGTGGTGTTGTGTATATGTATCTTCCAATGAGGTTTACTTGGGACTTGTTATTTGTCTCACTTTTGCTCTGTATTTCATTTGTCGCACAGGAATTAAGGGTATGTTCACTCATCTGTTTTCTCTATTAGTTTATTCAGTATTTTTTTCCTGTGTTCCTGTTGATATTCTTTGATATAGTAGTATGATTCATGATTGAAGTTCCATCTCCATATTACTAGATTTACATGGTCACAAAATATTTGGTTAATAATGTTTAATTATTGTGAATCTCTAATGATTCTTACCTTAATTCTTATGGTTCAATATCGAAGTCCTCACTATCAAGCCAGTCTTCATTTGCAAAAAACAAGACACTGCACAGGAAAACAGCTAGTGGTGCTCTTTCAAGACAGTTGCCAGCCATTTGCAAGGTTTCAGGTCAAATCAAGGGTTTGAAGCACAGAGTACATCCAGGGATGCTATCTAGCCATGACCGTGCAACTGCTCACTATGGTGCTGTTACTGGGCTCAAAGTAACTGAAGATGGAATGTACTTGTTGAGTTCAGGTTTAGTCCTATCCATTTTAATTTTTGTGGCACCAACTGTATCACTTGTTTTGTCCTCTCTTTTCATTTCTTTCTCCAAAGGATCTGGTACTGCTTCCCCTGGTGTGTCAGTGCTTTAGATCTACTTCTCTTCTTCATCATATGGTTCCCCCCCCCCCCCAACCCTACTTTCTCTATGTTATTTAATCCCTATGATGGATCAGATGCTGTATTCTGATATTGCTTTCTGCAATTTTTGTTGATCAGTTCAGGCCTCTTTTTTTTTTTTTTTGGGGTTTTGGGGGGGGGGGGGGGGGGGTTCCCTTGTTTGGTGTTATGGTTTCTTTCTATGCTTTCTTCTTTGAATTCTATTTCTGCTCTTGATTTCTTTGTTTCCTTCCTTCTTGATGCCCTTTTTTTTTTTTTAATATATATATATATATATATATATATATATATATATATATATAAAGTATTTTTGTATTTTTAAAGGAAAATCCATCAAAAGATTTATTAGATATGGTTCCTTTTTTTAATTTTTTATTATTTTTATAATGGTTTTCATTCAATAGGAAACAAAATGCTACCAATATATCAAACCAGCTAACTGAATAACTCATTATATTTTCTGGAATTATCTAATTGCGGATTTTATGGTTGCATACTTGCATGAATTAATTTTAGAACATCAGAGGGTGATTGAGCATCATCACCAGCTGCCAATCTCACCTAAATGTATATGGACAAATGAACAGGACGTACAGGTCGTCTTTACCAAGAATTTATCAATATCAAGTTGTTTTTAGCTTCACCACTAAAATTGGTAACCAGAGGGCAGGAGTCCTAAAATCTATATTCATTTAATGGTAAACTACTTGGATATTTTCCTGAAACAGATGATTTCAGGTATCCGTAAAGCTTCCAAATTTTAATTCAGAGGACATTTTAAAGGTCCATCAAATATTGGTCAGATTTAGATGATGTTTCTGCCACTTGGATTTGGTTTCTGATAATGGTATATCCTAGCCTAATCTGTTTTGTTTACATCCCTAGAATTACTGATGGAAAGAAGATAAAATTTTGGGCACATGAAGGATAGATGATAATGGTAGGGAAGTAAAATGAGAGATGGATTCTCTTCTAGAAATAGGGGAGACAAGACACAAGACCATCTGCAACCCAAATTGGTTCCTTATCTGAAGCTGGAGAAGTAGAAAGAGACAAGTAGAACCAGTAACATGATTTGTGGCCCAGAGTGAATAGTCCATGAGGAGGAAATGGCAGAACTACACTGACCAGAAAAAGGAATACCTGAGTGCACAAAGTTGGAGTTAGAAGAACATGAAATAGAGGTGACAAAGGCTATAGGAGTGGAGTTATTGAAGAGGAAGCTGCCTCCATTCAGAACAACATGTGGAAATGTGCATCCTTTCAGAACATCATGTGGTGGAGAAGCATCTCATCCTTTGAGAATTGACCCTCAGAATCTCATTGTAATATATGATGCTGAATAAGTACCTCCATGTCCACATCCACGTGAAGTAATGGAAGCGGGAAATCCAAGGCTCCATGCAGCTGTTAAGCCAGTTAATTCAGACTTTTGTTCGGAGCTGTCAGGAAAATTGTAAGAAAATATGAAATAGAAGCTTACTAAGTGTTTGCAGAATTTATTTCTCAGAGTCTCATTGTAATATATGATGCTGAATAAGTGCCTCCATGTCCACGTCCACGTGAAGTAATGGAAGTGGGACATCCATGGTTTTATGCAACTGTTAAGCCAGGTAATTCAGACTTTTGTTTGGAACCGTCAGGAATTTTAAGAAAATGTGAAATAGAAGTCTACTGAGTGTTTGCAGAATTTATTTGTTAATGTCTGTTGATATGGGATATAGTGCAGGTATGGACCATTGACTGGTTAGTTAGTCTTACCCCTTATTTTCTGCCATGATGCATAAAGTCTATCATTGTTGCTTTTTATCTTTGTATTTTCTAGCTGGCATGAACCCACTTACTAATTGGTTCTGTTTGACGAAAGCAACCTAGGCTTTGTAGTCTTTTCCTTTTCCCTTTTTTCCCCTTAATTTTTCATCATCCTTATCAGTTTGCATATGTTCTGCAATGCTTGTGGATGCAGGCTCTGATTCAAGATTAAGACTCTGGGATATTGAATCTGGCCGTAACACATTGGTGAATTTTGAAACTGTCCGCCTACAAACCAGCAAAGCACTTCAGCTTGCTGTAACTCAGGATTCAGACACCGTGTTTGTTCCCTGCATGACATCTGTCAAGGTAACATTTTTGTTTCTTCATTACTACCTTCTTTATGGTGTTTCATTTTCTTGGTCCTTGGTTTAATGTGAGAATTTGTCAGGCATTCGATGTTTGGTCGGGTCAGACGTCCCTGACATTTCGTGGCCACTATGACAATGTGAATTGTTGCTTATTTAATTCACACGAACAGGTGAGACCCCAATACCTCTAAATGCCCAATTTTCTCTCTTGGAAATGGGATGAGCCAGGCATCAAGTTCCCTGGTTGTTATGCCATCTGATTTTAATGTTTTATCCACAGATCTAGTAACTGGGAAATGTTTGATAAATTCATTGCTAGGGACTCCAATCGGACTACTTATGCTAAGATCTTTGCTATCATCGTTTTTATATTATCATTCTTGCATGAAAACTCTTGACATACAAGGCAAAATTCCTGTGTATATTTAGATACTGTGTACTTGCCAAACATCATATATATTATTATTATATACAAAATGTTAAGACTTACAGCTTTGTTGGCAGGAGTTGTTCACAGGTAGTAATGATAGACAAATTCTTGTCTGGTCGCCAAGGAATTTGTTAGTTTCTGAAGTGGTACTCTCCTCTTCTTTGGTACCTAGATTCATTATGTTTACTTGTGTATGCCTGAAATTTGGATCCCTATAACTAGTAGCTGCTTTCAGCAGTATAGCGACTCATTTTGTTGATATCAATGTACAATGTGGATGAAGCGAGTAGAAATGGGCAGATATTGACGTCCGATCAGGATAACTGGAGCGAGTAGTTTCCTTCTGCACTTTGTGTTCTTGTACAGCGTTGGTTTTTTCTTTTTCTGGCCCCTTTTCAACCGTAATGTAATTATTCATTAGAAGGGTGAGGGCAAGTAAAAGAACCATAAACTGACCTTAGCCCCCAACTTTATAGGTAGCTTAAGGAACTGCTAAGCTGTTACTACTATAATCTGATTCCTTTCCAGGAAATTGTAATTGTATCTTTCAGAAGGATGATAAACAGGATGAACTCAGTTTTTTGTCACCTGATCGTTCTTAGATCGCAGATTTTAGTTTATCGATTGATTTTAGATGCCTGATTCTGTCCGAACCGAATCATCGGTTTAGGATTGTGGTTACCATATCTGTCCACGTATCGCTCATCCAATGGCTGGACGGCGAGAACAGAAGAAGGCTCTGAACGTAAGAATGACTTGATACAAACTTCTAAAGAGAAAATTGGATCACTTTATTGTTCAAGAATTCCAATATTTATTAGGGATGATTACTATTGTCTCACTGTGTTATAGCTTAATTACTAATTTATTCTCTGTATTTTTTGAAATTACTAATTCAGTCTTCAACTTTGCTTGTAATTACTATGTCCCCTACTGTTAAATTCCGTTAGTTAAATGATGATATGATGTATTTTATTTATTTAAAAATCCCAAATCAATTCTATAGTCTTATATAATTTATTTACACTTTATATTAAATTACATTACTATCTTGAGTAATTAGGGAAAACTTAAACTTAATTAAACAATCTTCTTTTCTAGTCAAAAGAAAGAGAGAAAATTAAGGGATACTAATTTTCAAATTTCGATATTTACTTTTCAATTTGGTAATAAAAAAAATAGTAATTCTTAATTTTTTGTGTTATTTTTAATTTTTTTATTTACTTTCTAGTTTAATGTTATTAGTTTAAGAAGTTTCTACTTTCAATAGATTATTATTTATTTATTGTCTAATTTAAAGTTAGCTATTTTAAGAAGTCCTACTACCAATAGGGTTTTTTTTTTTTTTTAATTCAAGATGATAAAAGTACACATGTAAAATTATTATATATGATTTTTTTTTCTAAATGAGGACAATATTTTATTTGATATTTTTAATTATAAAAGGGCAAAATAGACATTAAACATTCAACTTTAACGGTCGCTTAACATTGTTATAATTGAGGGGCAACAGTAATTTCATATAGAGTAGGGTTCTTTTAGTAATAAAGCTATAATACAGGGAAAAGTAATTTTCCTATTTATTATTGTCTTGACGAACAGATTACTTTACAAGAAATTCTCAACCGTCAGTGACAAACTGGAGCACTGTCTCCTGTGAGTCTTCCGTTGTGACTCGCAAGTTCTGAGTTAAGGTGGAATTCATAGATGGGTTAGTGATTCTTACATAGTATTCTCCAAGAAAGAGTGAAATCTCAAAAGAGCCATTGCTGTCTGTTAAGCCAACAAGACTTCTGGGACTCCATTCATTGATAAGCTTGTCTACCACGTCGCCTGTTGGGAGGTTCTTGAAATTGTTATCAGTGAGGCACATCCGGTAACAACCCTGAGGATGCCATGCCGCCCACATAACAATTCCGTTAATGGCTGGATGAGCGTGAGCCTCTCTCAGAATCTGTTCCAAGTACTGTGCCTGATTAGGCATAGTTGCAACATCGAGCTCTGTGATCCAGATGGGAAGCTTTGTTGCTGCTAGAGTATCAATGGAGGATCTCATGTAAGGAATGTTGGGTGTTTGACTGAAATGCGATTCAAGCCCAATTGCCATGTTCCCAGGGTTTGCAGATTGAATCTCCCTCAGCTTCTGAAGGTACATGGCTGGTGTTGCCTTTGGATCACGGCTATCCTCTATCGTGTTGTAGTCGTTCATGAACAATGTTGTGGCACCATCAAGTTGGCGTGCTCTCTTGTAGAAATCAGCAGATGCAGTTTTCCCAAGCTTATCTTCAAAGAAAGAGTAGTGCAAGTTCTCATTAACTACATCCCATGCAATAACCTGCCCCTTATATCTTGACACAACGGAATTGATCCTATTTGCTGCTGCCTGCCTGATTTGATCGGGGGAGAGCGATGTGAGCCAGCTGGGTTGTTGCCGTGGATCATCCCAGAAAATATTGTGACCACGGACTTGAATGCCAAGCTGTTTGGCAACACGAAGCATGGCATCTGGGACAGAATAGTCTTCTTTTCCAGGAGATTTCTCAGTGCTGTACCACTTCATCTCGTTCTCAAAGGTGGTGACAGTAAACCTGGAACCAAACCAGCTTCTGTATGCAGGGTTGACAAGGATTTCCTTGGTCATGGCATTGCCAAAGGGGAAGCTTGGTTTCTTCTGCTGTATGGACACTTTTGCACCTGCAAATGTTTTCCCTTTGGCATCTACTGCTTGGAATCTCACCTTTCTCATACGAACCTGCATGAATTCGAATTATATTATATGCATTTATATATATTTTGTTGTCTCTGAGGGAAATAAGTACATAGGAATAGTTTTGTTTAATGTGTTTTTGTTATCTATAATTTTGCATATCTTCAAATTAGGAAGTTTATAGTAACCTAAAAAAAAAAAAAAATTTAGGTAGTTTATATATTATCTTGTATATTTTCAATGTTAGGAAGTCACTTATTATATATAGCTATATCTGTATATATCTTGCAATGATAATTATAACCAAATATTGCCTTACTGTAATCTATTTAAAAAAAAAAATTGCTTACCTTCTTAATGCTCTGATCTTGGTGAGCCCTCCATTGCTCCATGGTGAATGGTTGTAACGAGACGCTGTCGACCCATATCTCTACTGTTGTGTTCTTGGTCTGTTATGGTGAATTATTAATAATTGAATACACACACAAGTAGCTAGGGAGGAAATAAGAAGGAAGATACCTCAAAATACAGTTCAACTGGCCCAGATGAGTTCACAGTGAGACCACCCTTAAGCATGGACCAGCAGCCTGACTCAGCAATAACTGCACCTGCATGTATAAACGCGTCACTTGTTTTGAAAACGGCAGTCACTGGTACTTTCCCTTCAACCACCTGCACCCACGCTGTAAACGAAGACAGAATAACATGAGATGTTGTAGCTTTGGATCCACATATGAAATAAGTAAATCTTGGTGAATTAATGAAGAAGTACCAGAGAAGGTGTAAAGCATGTCCTTAACCAGGTAAAGCTTTTGGGAGAAGCTATCACAGGGCTTGTTTCTACTATGTGCAACCATGAAGTTGTTGCCTCTATCTGATGATCGATTCTCTATCTTTGCTTGCCCAAATGCGTGCCATCCAGACAAGCCATGGTTCAACTCCGGGTTAATGATAATACCTCCTCCATATTGGGGTTTCAGAGGTTCTTCCAAGCACTAATGGAAATAAAAAAAACATTTATGAATTATGCCATCCATTTTGTAAGATACCAATAATATGATAATTAAGCCATTGACAAATATGTAGAAAAAGCATGCCTCAATAGTAGCTGAATAATCATAGGGCAAGGATTCAACTGCTGTCCCTGCAATAACAGGATCAAATATCAATTTCTTAAACTAAGAACAATTTTGCCAGAAAAATACGAGAAATGGTTTATTAATTTTGAGCATAAAATTTGAGAATTGAGATCTTCTACCGTCTTAGTTCTTACATTGAAACCTCCTACACCATACATTTATGAGGAAGACCCACCTTTGAACATTAACAAGGTAGATCTCTCCTCAATATATGGTACTGAAAATTCAAGGTAGGAAATCTGACTCGAAATTCATCTAACATAGAAATTACATATGCCAAAACATTTTAAGAACCTTCAAAGGAAGCCAATCTTGACTATAAGGGATGTCAAAAGTTAGGCTGCACCAGTATGTTCAATAATAGATGTGGAAAACCTAGATCAAGCATGGTAAACTTAAGTATCAACCAACAATAATAGGGAGTTTTGGCATAAGAGTAATTGAGTGATCTCACAATTATGATCAATCAAATAATAAGATCAATATTTTGTGCAAAAATGTACCCGTGTATGATCCTTTTAGGGACCAATGGAGTCAATTAAGTCAATTCCTTTAACTACCTTAAGTCTGATTGGCTAAATAAGAAATGCATTCGGATCATTTCCTTGTACAAGAATGTTCTAGGCATTTCACTGTGATCTCACAACATGCCAGGATTCACATATAGAGTATTAAACGTCATTGCATGTACAAGAAGAACCTAGTATTTATTGTTCAATCAATCTATAAAAAAATTACAGAAATTAAAAACAAACCTGCAAATAGAATACAACAGAAGAGAAGCAGATGATTCATTCCAACAACGAAAGCCGCCATTGAGAATTCCAAACAATTAGGATTCTAGACGATGAATCCAAATTTTAACCCAGAAGCATTGAAGCTTGAAAACTACTGCATAAAGAACAAGAATTGCATTCACCGAAAAAAAAGAAGCAAAAAAGAAAGACAAGAACTGCAGCAGATAACACAAATAAGAATTATTAAAATGACTCGGAAGAAGGGAGAAAAAGGAGTGCAAATTTGAATTACAAGTATTAGCAGAAGGAAGAGTGATAGATGGAGAGGATATTCAGTCCATATATGGTGAGTTAATAATTAATTAACACAAGATTAAATGGCTTTGCTGGGTTTAATTGCTCCAGTACAGCTTTGTTGGAGACTTAGTTAATATTGTTAAGTTTGGTATGTAATAAATTCTTTGTAATCCTCTTATTATCACAGCGTTGTAAATTTTGGTCTGTAATATTGCTAATTATAGAAAAGTAGAAGTACACGACAACGATGTAGATTTTGGCATGTAATATTGCTAATTTTAGAAAAGTACACAAAAGCCTTGCATCCACTTTGGTATACACGTCTGGATCTGCTTTTGGCTTTGAGCCCTGCATCCCTTATGGAGATCTATTTTGGTGATAGGATTTGTTTTTTTTCGAGAGGATGTTTCATTACTTTTAACAATTTTTCTTACATCTTTAGAATTTTATTAAATAAAAGTCTCTACATCAAGGATTTAGGATTGCCGTTGAATATTCTTTTCCCAATTAAAAAGGATATGGGATTAACTTCTTGGGATTGCTTTTGAATATTCTTTTCCCAATTTAAAAGGATCCGGGAATAACTTCTTTTTTCACTCTAGTCTAGTGGAATTGATTCTTTTCCCCATTGATGTGGATGCGGGAAACCCTAATTTTTTTTTTTTTTTTTGGCAAATGAGGTCAATCCTTTTCACTCTAGTCTAGTGGAATGGAGTGCATGTACTACATTCCTCCATGGATGCTTTTTATATTAATCCTAATTTGACCCGGGGCTCCACCCATGGATGAGGAGCAAAAAAACCTTAAAATTGGATCCGTTGGGTTTAAATTTTTTTTGCCACCCTCGGGGTTGAAAAAAAAAAACTTGACCCACAAGAAAAAAACTTAAAATTGGAGCCGTCAGATTTAATTTCTTTCTGTCATATTTAAAATACAAACATCTGACGGTTGCGCAAACTTCTTTATTTTTATTTTTGAAAGAAAGAAAAGAATGAATCTAAATTTGAGATGCACAGATCCTTCAATGGTACCGTTCATGTCCAGCCCCTATAGGTGGGTTATGCTGCCCATTGAGTTAAGAACGACTCAACATACCAGCATGCATTGGTTACTAACATGTTGGGATGCCTGTGGACTATGACCGGGGGCACCCACCCTTCAAATATGTGTTGGTCACGCTGACACATATGGTTGAGGATTTAGGTCTGAAGCTGCATATGTGTGTCCATTTGGAATAGTGTTAGAGTATCCCCATGTAAAATCTCTCGGATTTCTGATCCTTCAACTCATTGGTTTCAAGATCGCAAACCCGGAGTACAAGTAAGTGAAAACTCTGGACCATATGAGTTGAGTCCGGGTGTTTGAAAATCGAACCTATAGAGTGGATGACCATGATAAAGACCCGCTTACTCTGATGAATTTCAAAAAGAGAGAGAAGGTCAGTCTAAAAGGCATAAAAATGAGGTTTTAACATGTCTGTAAAAATCAATGCTAGAGGACTTGAAATATGAGGTAAACTATACCAATGAACAGCCATTGAAATGACCCTTTTACTCTTTGAAGCCTGTCGCAATCGGCCTTCTCATGAAGGAGATATAGGGCTGGTTGACCGAGTGGATCAATCACCCCTACCCAATTTTCGGGCAAATTCGGAATTTCGGATTTAAAAACATATTTATGTTTCTCTAATCGACAAACACATCATTTATTCAAAAGAGAAGCCGAGAACTTGGGAGAGAAGGAGAGCTCGTGATTTTGAAGCTTCTTCACTCATTGGGTGGTGCCAAAGTGTGAGAAAGAAAGGAAATCGTGCGATAAGGTAAAGAAACTCAAAAACTCCTTCACAACTTCTCTTTTGAATGTAATTATGATGAAATCTTTGCCCTGTTGTGGTGATTATTATTGTTGGATTACATTAAAATAATGCTTCCTATTATCCCACTAATGCTTCCCAATCTTTGTGAGAGTTGGTCCATGCAATCCTGTAAATTTGAAATTGATTCAAATCTCTCAAAGACGCCTGCGGGTGACACTAAAAACCTAAATTGGGGGTTTTTGTTTGAGAATCAATTGTGGTGTTTGAAAAGTAGTTTAGGGAACTTAAAACCTCAAATTAAAGACCTCAAAGTCCGGTAACAAGTTGATTTCAAATTGGGGACGAAATCAAGCTTTCTGGCCGGAGCCCTATACTAGGTGATCAACCAGGACTGGTCGACCAGCCCTGTGTGGCCCAACCCCCCGCTCCCTGTTCGAGTGTGTGTTTTACCCCCTTTGATTCTGGATGATTCCTGATTATTGCTCATTTAATTTCTTATATTTTCAGGGTTATTTTAGGTCAATTGTACACTCTTTTTTGTGTATTACTTTGGGATTTTGATATTTATATAAACTTGAAAGGTGATGAATATAATTAACCATATCTTGTATGAATGATGAGTTATTTAAATCTTCAATATTTTGATATCTTGTAATCTTTTATAAAATTGTGTGATTTTGCGCGAATGAAAAATAATGTTAGTTTATACTTGTTTCTATTTCAAATTTCATGAATTGTTATATGAGAATGGTATGAATGTGTGGGCTTGACTTTGGGACTATGTCTTCTTATACTTGTATACCAATTAGGGTTATAGATTCTCCCATTACCTTAATGACCTTATATATATATGCACTTAGACTTAAGTACATGAATGCCAAGTGTCTAGAAATATTTGTCTAGATAACCCCATGAGTAGTGCTATCCTTCCGGTAGGGGTATTGTAGCCGTATAACCCGTGATGTCGATGGCTGAGTCCTGTGAATATTAAGCAGGCCCATTGCCATTATGAAATGGTATAGTTGCATATGTATAGAGTTTGAGTTCGTGTCACTTTCAGTGCGATGTTCAATTTTCGCAGGGAAAGCCTGAGAGCATCCTCCTATATATGTGTTGTTATTAAAACTTAAAGGGGGGGGGGTGAATAGATTGCAACTAGTGGACTTGCCTAATTTTTCGGTTTAATTGCAAATACAAAGTAAATTGTGTATTTCAATGATAATTAAGTAATGCAATCAATTTACAAGACAAGTATTTGTAGTGGTTCGACTTTACAAGTCTATGTCAATTCCTCTCTTGGCCTCAAGAGAGTATTCTACTAATGATTTTCTTTCAATATAATGGGTAGAGATCAAATCCTTCACAATCTATATTTACTAGGGCAAGAGCACCATTTACAATATTTGTTCTAAGTAGGGCAAGAGCACCATCTACCAATTATAATCAACCTAGACTATAATTGAACAAACAATACAATTAGAAGAAGTGAATGGTATTACCTAACAAGGGAAGTGACACTTTACCCCTTGTGTGAATGTAATGCAATGATGAATGAATGCTTAAGATATGAGATGCACCACTAATGAAGTCCCAATGACCTTCAATAACTCAAAGCTTGACAACTTTGGAATGTCCTTCAAAGTTGGATGGAGTTGAAAGGTATACAAGTGATCAATGCTAGTTCACCAAATTGAGAGCTTTGAGAGTTGTGGTAGTAACTACTCAATAGGAAAGGTAGAGACTCTCAATTGAGGGTGGTTGGGCTTATAAAAAAGGTATTCAATTGCTTGGCCCAACCTCCTAACGGATAGAAAATTTCAGTAAAATTTTAGTCTAGACGGAGCTCTGTTTCAATTTGGATCCTTTAAAATATAGCCGTTGGGCTTATATCAGTGCCAGATGGTCGTCCGTTTGCAGCATAGAGTCCCAATCAAGTTGGGAACTTGGACTTGATTGGGTTTTTGGTGTTTCTAACCAACCCTAAATATTCTCATAATATGTCCTCGGTCAGTCTAGTGACATGATATTCTCATAATTTAATACAATTATATGTGAGTGCATATGGGGGTGTCTTAAGTCCTAAATTCATCTTAGTCTTGATCTTGACTTGATCTTCGCATATTTTTGTGCTTTGAACTTGATATTCATCTTGACTTTGATTCTTTGTCCAAGATTGCTTGATCTTGAGCATCCAGTGAGTTCAATGAGTTGGAATCGGTCCACTTTAGTAATGAGATAGACAATCACAACTTAATGTAGACCTTAGTAATTTGTGTTTGTTATCATCAAAACTAATGGAGGCTGATGTAGCAATGCTGACATGGCCTTTCCCAACAATCTGCCCCTTTTGATGATGACAAACATGCAAGTGATGGAAAGTATGAATGATCAACATAGTAGGAGAGTGAGTGGTCTATATCCCCTACCATGGATTGATGTGACTTGACCCAACCACCGGGAGAACCCAATTAGACGTCTCTTGTTGAGGGTGAATGATTGAGACCGCCCAAAGGAGGACTGACAGATAGCTTAATGTGTGTCTACCATAGAGACCTCATGATAAAGGTAGAAACATAACATCATATTCATTTATTCGTCATATCATCGTTATTAGTCTTATATGTGTGATGTGGGAATTATATGGATGAATGCTTGATATGTTGTTACTCATTGAGTTTTGTTGAATTCATTTATTTTATATGTATGTTCTATTAGTTACTCCGTTATGAGGATTCCATTCAAATGAAGGATCCATCGTCGACAGAATTTTTTGAGGGAGTGACTTGCGAGGAGGTAGACTCGCATGGCCTTCGTATCTGTGCCAGGACTGCTCCTACAGATCTGGGTATTAGTGAAGAGTCGGTGACAACTTTGGTCGATAGCTTTGTATTTTATTTTCATTCTTAAACCTTAGGAGATGGGCGATGTCGCCTTCCATTAAAGTAACTAGAATTTTCCACTACAAACAAATTAACAATTCTTTCTTCTAAACTCTGATGTCCAGTTTGATTACATTTGGATTATGTTTTCACTTTAGTTGAGGGATGATTGTAACCTCTTCGATAATTCAGTTTATAACTTTAAATATTCATCTTGATTTATTCTTGTCCTTTAATTTTGTTATGTCATATGGTTGTATGGATTTATCACTAAACCTTAGTCTTGTAGTATTTCACCCCTATGGGCATTTGGGTATGACCGGATCCGACTGGGTGGGGCCTCCGCCACTATACAATAGGAGTTCTTATCTTATTAGCTTTTAGAGATAGGGTCCCACTTGATTGTGTGGTGGAGAAGGTGATACTATGACAAGGGAAAAGGTGATACTATGTACCTTATCACTGCAACATTCTCAAACGCCTGCTTACTCCAAGTTTTATGAGTTTAGGAGCATGACTTGATTTTGTGGTGCAATTTGAACATTTTGATCCTTGTGGTTGGGAGACCATCCCAATTGTATTTGGTGATTAGATTTGATTGTGTTTCCCACTTGGTCTCGTATTTGAAGCTTGGCCTCCTTCATTGTTTTATCACTAGTGAAATTTCTTTGGGGTGTGATCTGAACCGATCATAGCTTGTCGATGGACCTTGGTTCCCGAATAGGTCTTATAAGCTCATTGTCGCAATCAACACCTTATCTATGCTTTCAAGAATTATGTTATTTTCCCTTCTCTTATTTGACCACGGAAACGTAAAGACCTATGAAGTTTAATTCCTTTAGGTTGCATCGTTTTATGGCATCCTGAAAGTTGAAAGTCTTGCATAGATGATTGTCTTCTTCTTCAACCCCTTTGTTTTCTTCTGCCTTTAAGATTTCATTGAAGTTCCCCGCTAGTAACCAAGGTTTAGTTACATTCTACCTTAACTACGTCGAGTCTCTCCATACAATGTGCCTTCTATCAACTTATGAATCCCCAGAGATATGGCAATACTAATTAAGATATATAAGAGAAGTATTAGTAGATATTTGCAAGTTAATGATATTTGGGGATTTTATAAGAAATAATGGAATTATCATTTTTCCGAAGTATTGAAATACCCCTGATTGACCATTTGGTTCCAAGATGGATGCTTTGAAAGCCCCGGCTTCAATTTTAACCTGTTGATCTCAGCTGTTGGCTATTTTTGTTTTAAGAAGAGCCATTGGACAAGGCTTTGTTGATATGCACAATTGGTGTAGGTATTGCAGACCATGATAATTCCAATATAACAAACTCATGGCACCAGAGAGGCTTTGGGCTTGTCTTAGGAATGGACAAAGAGGAGCCCTGACTTGCACTTTCTCATCAATCTTGAGTTTTTAAAACTCTACATTAACGTGGGAAGGGGTTTCAAATTTTGTTTTGTGTTCCTGCCTTCCTTTGATTCTGAGGGGGATAATTATTTTTATATGTATTGGAAAGGAGAGCTTGAAGATTCTCTTTTTTATTTTATTTTATTTAAATTTTTTTTATAAAGAAAACTATATTACTAAGAAAGACAATTATATAATTTAGTTAGATCCACTACATTACAATCATTCTTAATTTTTATCGATGATCTATGTGCCAAAGAAGTGAACCATAATTGGAGATCGTGGGCTCTTGAAACTATTGATATCTATATGGTTAATACAAGAAGCTAAGTTTGCAAAAAAGGGAACATGAGCAATCCACCATTGTGTGTTCTTCGGATTTCGAACTAGATCAGTCATTTCTTGTAAATTGAACCATATGCAAGTAAGCTTGACTAGGAGGGAATTGTTGGCTTAATCTATTCTGTTCCGAAGTCCAACTATTACAACCTCCACGATATCCCTATTTCCTAAGCCTCGTGTGCTGATATACTGAATTTAGTCTTCTCAAAATGGATCCAAACTCCATCCTGCATAATTTAGTTGTGCATTATATACCATTGCACATTATAAAATGGGTGATTGAAACAAGTTCATGAAATGCATACTTTGGCAAAAACATGTGGGTCTTTTCAGAACATCTATTGTACCAGTTTGGGTTGAGAAAGGCTCAACGGTCCTTAGAATGGGGTTTATGGTACCACTCTAGACAAAGATATAGTATAAAACTTTTAAGGGATTGGGTGTTTGTTTATTAAAATCTTTCTGGTTTCATTTTTAATTGCCACAAATAATAACATGTGATTATAAACACAGAAATCAATCACTATTTGAAAATTTTATCAATGGTAGAGAGTGATGGGAAAGAGGTGCATAGGTATAGAATGGACTATTGTCCTTCAATTTGCAGACCTAATGGGCTTGCAACCCAAATTCTCTTGGTTCAATCACGTGAAATGAAAGTATGCCAATATAATTATGGGGGGGGGGTGTTGGTTGTTTTTGTTTTAATTTTTTGGGGGGGGGGGCCCCCCTTGTTTGGGCCCCCCCCCCCCCCCCTTTTGTGTCTCCCCCTAAGAAAATTAAGGAAATATAAATTATGAGTAGGAATATCCTCCCATGGAAGGTTACTGTATGAGGTTACTACTTGTGCCACAGTGCCATCTTTCTTCCGCACTTCATAATTATGAGGTTCCTGGATTTGGTTGAAATTCTTTTGGGCACTATTATGTTATATCTATGGATTGAGCGAAAACTATGTTTCCCTTCCGTTGCCTATTTTCCTTGCCACCATTTTCCTAGTAGGAGAGGATGTTGTGAATGCTACTTCATATCCATGACCCCCTTTATTGATTGAACTCTTGGGTTGAAATGTGTAGTATTGGAAAAGTATCTTGCTTTAAACGTTTGGACCTACAGTATGCTTTAGAATTTGTTTCCTATCATTGTTTCAGGAGAAGTGCTAAATTGACAGATTTTTATTTGCAACAGCCTTGCTGCCTGCAGCTAAAGGTTGAGATTATGCCATGTCTACAAGAAAGCATCCAACGGCATTAAATTAAATAACTAGGGTATAGATGTAAATAATTTTTTTTTTTTTACATTTTAAATATTTTTATTTACAAAAAAGTGTTCACTCTTTTGTAAATTTGCAAAAACAAATCCCTAAATCTACCCGACAACAACAATCAACAATTCTCTATTCAAGAAAGAATAACAGCCCATTTGCTTCTCCGTCCAACTCCATAGCTCTCACCAAGATTAAAAAGAAAGTCTGGTTGTGGATTGTGAGTTGAAATCAAGAATTTGAGAGATTCCAGATTAATTCTCAAAACCCCCTTCTAACGACACCTTGTTTAAAATTTATTTTCGTCTTCAGACAAATGGTTTACGTTACAAGAAATTCTCAACCGTTGACAAACTGGAGCAATGTCTCCTGTGAGTCTTCCGTTGTGACTTGCAAGTTCTGAGTTAAGGTGGAATTCATAGATGGGTGAGTGATTGTTACATCGTAGTCTCCATGAGAGAGTGAAATCTCAAAAGAGCCATCGCTGTCTGTTAAGCCAACAAGACTTCTGTGACTCCATTCATTGATAAGCTTGTCTACCACGTCGCCTGTTGGGAGGTTCTTGAAATTGTTATCAGTGAGGCACATCCGGTAACAGCCCTGAGGATGCCATGCCGCCCACATAACGATTCCCTTAATGGCTGGATGAGCGTGAGCCTCTCTCAGAATCTGTTCCAAGTACTGTGCCTGATTAGGCATACTTGCAACATCGAGCTCTGTGATCCAGATGGGAAGCTTTGTTGCTGCTAGAGTATCAATGCAGGATCTCATGTAAGGAATGTTGGGTGTTTGACTGAAATGCGATTCAAGCCCAATTGCCATGTTCCCAGGGTTTGCAGATTGAATCTCCCTCAGCTTCTGAAGGTACATGGCTGGTGTGGCCTTTGGATCACGGTTATCCTCTATCGTGTTGTAGTCGTTCATGAACAATGTTGTGGCACCATCAAGTTGGCGTGCTCTCTTGTGGAAATCAGCACTTGCAGCTTTCCCAAGCTTGTTTTCAAAGAATGAGAAGTGCAAGTTCTCATTAACGACATCCCATGCAATAAGCTGCCCCTTATATCTTGACACAACGGAATTGATCCTATTTGCTGCTGCCTGCCTGATTTGATCGGGGGAGAGCGACGTGAGCCAGCTTGGTTGTTGCTGTGGATCATCCCAGAAAATATTGTGACCTCGGACTTGAATGCCAAGACGTTTGGCAACACGAAGCATGGCATCAGGGACAGAATAGTCTTCTTTTCCGCGAGATTTCTCAGTGCTGTACCACTTCATCTCGTTCTCAAAGGTGGTGACAGTAAACCTGGAACCAAACCACCTTCTATACGCAGGGTTGACGAGGATTTCCTTGGTCATGGCATTGCCAAAGGGGAAGCTTGGTTTCTTCTGCTGTATGGACACTTTTGCACCTGAAAATGTTTTCCCTTTGGCATCTACTGCTTGGAATCTCACCTTTCTCATACGAACCTGCATGAATTATATTATATCCATCTGTATATATATATATTGTTGTCTCTGAAGGAAATAAATACATAGGAATAGTTTTGTTTAAGGTGTTTTCGTTGTCTACTATTTTGATGATCTTCAATGTTAGGAAGTCACTTATTGTAGTTATTGACTGCTGGTCCATGATTCAGTTATTGACAGTAGTTATATATATTCCTAACCTTCTCAATGCTTTGATCTTGGTGAGCCCTCCATTGCTCCAAGGTGAATGGTTGTAACGAGACGCTGTCGACCCATATCTCTACTGTTGTGTTCTTGGTCTGTTATGGTGAATTATTAATAACTGAATACACACACATACAAGTAGCTAGGGAGGAAATAAGAAGGAAGATACCTCAAAATACAGTTCAACTGGCCCAGATGAGTTCACAGTGAGACCCCCCTTAAGCATGGACCAGCAGCCTGACTCAGCGATTACTGCACCTGCATGTATAAACGCGTCACTTGTTTTGAAAACGGCAGTCATTGGTACTTTCCCTTCAACCACCTGCACCCACGCTGTAAGAGAAGACAGATTAATATGAGACGTTTAGATTAGGATCCATATATGAATTAAGTAAATTCTTGGTGAATTAATAATGAAGTACCAGAGAAGGTGTAAAGCATGTCCTTAACCAGGTAAAGCTTTTGGGAGAAGCTATCACAGGGCTTGCTTCTACTATGTGCAACCATGAAGTTGTTGCCTCTATCTGATGATCGATTCTCTATCTTTGCTTGCCCAAATGCGTGCCATCCAGACAAGCCATGGTTCAATTCCGGGTTAATGATAATACCTCCTCCATATTGGGGTTTCAGAGGTTCTTCCAAGCACTAATGGAAATAAAAAAAACATTTATGAGTTATGTCATCCATTTTGTAAGATACCAATGATTTGATATTTAAGCCATTGACAAATATGTAGAAAAAGCATGCCTCAATAGTAGCTGAATAATCATAGGGCAAGGATTCCACTGCTGTCCCTGCAATCACACGATCAAATATCAATTTCTTGAACTTAGAGAACAAATTTGCCAAAAAAATGGGAGAAATGGTTTATTAATTTTTATGCATGAAATTTGAGAATTAAGATCTTCTAACGTCTTACATTGAAATCTCCTCTACCATACATTTATGAGCAAGACCCACACCTTTGAACATTAACAAGGTAGATCTCTCCTGAATATATGGAACTTGGAATTCAAGGTACGGTGAATCCGACTCGAAACTCACTACATTTAATATCCAACATACAAATTGCATTTTAAGGACCTTCAAAAAAGCCAATCTTGATTAAAGGGATGTCAAAAGTTGGGCTGCACTGGTAGGTCAAATAATAGATGAAACCTAGATCAAGTATGATAAACTTTTAGTATCAACCAACATTAGTAATAGGGAGTTCTGGTATATGAGTAATTGAATGGTCTCACAATTATGATCAATCAAATAATAAGATCAATATTTTGTACATTACATGTACCTGTTTATGATCCGTTTAGGGACCAATGGAGTCAATTAAGTCAACTCCTTTAACAACCTTAAGTCTGATTGGGTAAATAAGAAATGCATTCGGATCATTTCCTTGTACAAGAATGTCCTAGGCACTTCACTGTGATCTCACAACATGCCAGGATTCACATATAGAGTATTAAACGTCATCGCATGTACAAGAACCTAGTATTTATTGTTAAATCAATCTATACAAAAAATTACAGAAATTAATAACAAACCTGCTAATAGAATACAACAGAGGAGAAGCAGATGATTCATTCCAACAACGACAGCCGCCATTGAGAATTGCAAACAATTAGGAATCTAGACGATGAATCCAAATTTTAACCCTGAAGCATTGAAGCTTGAAAACTATTGCATAAAGAACAAGAATCGCATTCACCTAAAAAAGAGCAAAAAAGAAAGACAAGAACTGCAGCAGATAACACAAATAAGAATTATTAGAATGATCTTGGAAGAAGGAAAAAAAAAGGAAAGAGTGCCCATACATGGTGAGTTAATAATTAACGCAAGTATAAATGGCAATGCTGGGTTTAATTGCTCCAGTACAGCTTTGTTGGAGCCTGTAATATATTAATATTGCTAATTTTGGTATGCAATAAGTTCTTTGTAATCCTCCTTTCATTGAGATAGCTTTGTAAATTTTGGTATGTAATATTGCTAATTTTAGGTCTATTTGGCTACATGAATTCAATTTCAAATCTTTGTATTCATAAATGGAAAATTGATACTCGTTTGGTTGTGTGAATCCCCTGGATTCATGAAATTTAAAGATTTACCTTTTTATACTGAAAACATGAATATGTAGATTTATGGGGTGAAATCCAAAAGATTTCACCTTTACTATAAAAGCGCTAAACATTTGCACATTCACAAAATCGGGATGAATTTACAGATTTCATTCAACATATTCAAGTTAACCAAACAGTTAAATTTATGAACCATGACTACATAGATTTAAAATCTCTTGACTCAAGTAACCGAACAGACCCTTAGAAAATTACATGGACAGGTCGGCACCGAAGCCTTGCATCCATTTAAGAGGGTATTTCTTACTCTTTGGAATTTTATTAAGTAAGGTCTCTAATTCCGAGGGATTTAGGATTGCTATTGAATATTCTTTTCCCAATTTAAAAGGATACGGGACTAACTTCTTTTTTTCACTCTAGTCTAGTGGAACGGAGTGATGTACACCCATTGATGTTGTAGATTGAACCCTTTTTTAGACCCCCTCTGAGTGAAGCTGCATATGCGTACCCATTTGGAATAGTGTTACAATATCACCCACCTTCGCCACTATAGAATAGGAGTTCTTATCTGGTTAGCTTTTAGAGGTAGTGTCACACTTGGTTGTGTGGTGGAGAAGGTGATACCTCAGTAACTTATCACTGCAACATTCTCCAACACCTGCTTACTCCAGGTTTTATTAGTTTAGGAGCATGACTTGATTTTGTGGTGCAATTTGAACATTTTGATCCTTGTGGTTGGAGACCATCCCAATTGTAATTGGTGATTAGATTTGAGTGTATTTCCCACTTGGTCTCATATTTGAAGCTTGGCCTCCTTCCTCGTTTTATCACTAGTGAAATTTCCATTGGGGTTTGATCTGAACCGATCATAGCTTGTCGATGGACCTTGGTTCCCCGAATAGGTTCTTATAAGCTCATTGTCGCAATCAACCCCTTATCTATGCTTTCAAGAATTAGGTTATTTTCCCTTCAGCCCCTTTGTTTTTCTTCTGTCTATAAGATTTCATTGAAGTTCCCCGCTAGTAACCAAGGTTCAGTTACATTCTACCTTAACTATGTTCAGTCTCTCCATACAATGTGCCTTCTATTAGTTTATGGATCCCCAGAGATATGGCAAGACTCTGAGATCTATAAGAGAAGTGCTAGTTGATATTTGCAGTTCATGATATTTGGGGATTTTGATAAATAAAAAATGGAAATATCATTTTCTGAAGTATTGAATACCCTTGATTGATCATTTGGTTCCAAGATGGATGCTTTTGAAAAACCCAGCTTCAATTTTAACCTTTTAACCTGTTGATATCAGTTGTTGGCTATTTTTGTTTTAAGAAGAGCCACTGGACAAGGCCTTGTTGATATGCACAATTGGTGTAGGTATTGTAGACCATGATAATTCCAATATAACAAACTCATGGCACCGGAGAGGCTTTGGGTTTGTCTTAGGTATGGACAAAGAGGAGCCCTGACTTGCACTTTCATTCTCATCAATCTTGAGTTTTTAAAACTCTACATTAATGTGGCAAGGGGTTTCAAATTTTGTTTTGTGTTGCTGGCTTCCTTTGATTCGAGGGGGATAATTATTTTTATATGTATTGGAAAGGAGAGCTTGAACTCTTGAATTTTTTTTTTTTTTTTTGTTTTAAAGAAAACTATATTACTAAGAAAGCAAGTTACATAATTTAGTTAGATCCACTATCTTACAATCATTCTTAAGTTAGATCCACTACCTTACAATCATTCTTAAGTTTTATCCACGATCTATGTGCTAAAGAAGTGAACCATAATTGGAGAGTGGGTTCTTGAAACTACTAATACCTATATGATTAATACAAGAAGCTAAGTTTTGCCAAAAAGGGAACATGAGCAATCGACTATTGTGTGTCCTTTGGATTTCAAATTGGATCAATCATTTTTGTAAATTGCACCATATGCTAGTAAGTTTGACTAGGGAGTTGCTGGCTTAATCTATTCATGTACGAAGTCCAACTATTACAGCCTCCAAGATATCTCTATTCCCTAGGCCTCGTGTGCTGATATACTGAATCTGACCTTCCCAAAATAGACCCAAACTCCATCCTACGTAATTTAGTTGTGGATTATGTATCACTGCATATTATAAAATGGGTGATTGAAACAAGTTAATGGAATGCATACTTGGGCAAAAACATGTGGGTCTTGTTAGAACATCCATTGTACCATTTTGGGCTGTGAAAGGCTCAATGATCCTTCTTATAATGGGGTTTACGGTACCACTCCGGAGAGTGATGTAGTATAAAATTTTTAAGGGATTGGGTGTTTGTTTATTAAAAACTTTTTGATTTATTTATTAATTGCCACACATAATAACATGTGATTATAAACACAGAAATCAACCACCTTTTGGAAGTTTTATCAATGGTAGAGAGTGATAGGAAAGAGGTGCATAGGTGTAGAATGGACTGTTGTGTAAGTCCTTCTAATTGCAGACCTAATGGGCCGGGGCTGCATCCCACATTCTCTTGGTCCAGTCACATGAAATGAAAGTATGCCAATGTAATTCTATGCCATTTCACAAATCACATTCAACATATGTCATCCATTGTGCAAGTACTGTCTTGACTAGAAATCCTACATTCAAAAGTCACTAGAAGAAAATTTTGAATTTATGGTGTAAAGGTAACTTCCAAAAGAATTTCCACCTTGGGTGTAGGGTTGTATCTCACACATTAATTCTTTTTTTTTTTTTTTCTAACAACTCTTGTCCTGCCAGCTTTATTGAGAAACTTCCATTGCTAGAAATAAGAGACTACTAGGAGTGAGAGTCAGAGGAAAATTGTAAATATGTGAGAAAATTAAGGAAAGATAAATTTTTTTTTTTGTCAATAAATTATGAGTAGGAAGATACTCCCTTAGCAGGCTACTAGCTACTTGAGGTTGCTACTTGTGCTACAATAGCATTTTTCTTCCACACTTCATAATTATGAGGTTCCTGAATTCTGTTGAAATCCGATTGGGCATTATTATGTTATATCCATAGATCAAACCAAAAAGGTGTTGTCCTTCCGTTGCCTACTTTTGTGAATGCTATTCCATGTCCATGATCCATTTTTTTTATTGAACCCTCGGGTTGGAATATGTAGTATTGGGAAAGTATTTTGCCTTGAGCGTTTGGACTTACAGTGCTTTAGAATTTGTGAACATTCTCCATCATTGTTTCAGGAGCAGTGCTAAATTGAAAGATTTTTTTTACAGCAGCCTTGCTACCTACAGCTAAAGGCTGAGATTATGCCACGTGTACAAGAAAGCATCCAACGGTATTAAATTAAATTACTAGGGTATAGATGTAAATATTTTTTTTATTTTTTACATTTAAAATATTTTTATTTACAAAAAGGTTTACTATTTTGTAAATTTGCAAAAACAAATCCCTAAATCTACCCGACTATAAGAATCAACGATTCTCTATCCAAGAAAGAACAATAGCTCATTTTCTTCTTCTTCCAACTCCACAGCTCTTGTGGAGATTTAGAAAGAAAGTTTGGTTGTGGATTGTGAACTGAAATCAAGAATTTGGAGAGATTCCAGATTAATTCTCAAACCCTCATCTAACAAAACCTTGTTTAAAATTTCTTCCATTTCAAACTTCAAATATGTTGTTTTGCCCTTGAAGAACAACTTTTTAGGGTTTTCGCGGTTTTTGTAGCTCCAAATCTCTCACTTTTACAAAAAAATTGAGGTCCTTTTAATCTAGACAGTCTTGATTCCTTTCTAGGTTAGTTGTCTTGTGCAAGAATTTAAATCCAAGTATCATTTTTTTAGATTTTTTTGTTAATGGCTTGTTCCTCCATTAGAGGGGGTTTGGTTCCATCGATTGAGTGCCGATTTAATCAAAATCCATATAGGAGATGAAATGAAGGGATTTTGCAAGGAAAATTTAGAGTTTAGGTGCTTTAAGAGGTTCCTTCATAGAGTGTAAACTATGTAATTGTGTTAGGGTTTTATTTTGTAAATTTACAAAATAATAAACCTTTGAATAAAAAAAAAAAAAAAAAAACTTGTATTTACATAAATAATTATGACTCTTCTCTCACAACCACTAGTTCTAATCTTGTATATGTGGAAGCTTCCATTTTTTAAGCCCAAACCTCCATGTTCTTTAGGAAGGCAACACCGATTCCATGGAATCAGAGTAAACTGTTTCTGCCTCTCAAGGTTCCCAAGCCAGAATTTTTGGCAAAGAGAATCAATTTTTCTGTAAAAGGTGATTGGGAATCTGAAAAACTCTATATATGATAAAGAGATTGTGATTGGAGAACTGACTATATTAATACTCCCTTGCCAACATATGACAAATTGGTTGCTTTCAAAGATACCATGTTCTTCATCATTTTGTCAAATATGAATTGCAAAGTTTTCATTTTTGCTCTTCTAAGAAAAAGATTTGTTCTCAAATAGATCGCATTGTTTTTCATTTCCTTTATGTTAAGCTTAGACAAGATTGTTTGTCTATCATGTTATGAAACATTTCTATTAAAGAGAACTTCACTTTTGTCAAAATTAATTTCATATCTTGTAATAACAGAACATAAATATAAATTTGTTTTTAATGTCAGTGTATTCTTTTCTTTTCTTTTCATTTTTTTTTCTTTTTCCGTACATGATAAAACAAAAAAGTGTCATCAACAAAAAGAAATGATCCAAAGAAAAGAATCTCCAGTTCATCCTTGATAGAATGACAAGAAAACTTTCATTGTAGAAAGCATCTAATCTTTCTTTTGCATGAAGGAAAGTCCTAATCAAATCTGTCATTCAACTACAATCTATCTACCACATGCAATGCTTCAAATTATCATACAGCCTTTGTTCCCAAATTGATTCCATCTGCCAACGGTTTTGGTTAGGAAACCCAACCAAAAGAAAAAACCTGACACTAATTTCTTAGGATAAATGATGTAGACCAAAAGAGGAAGGAGGGCTTGGGTTCAAAAGGATAGCCAACATCAATGAAGCACTCCTTCTTAACAAGGATGGAGATTATTGGCAAAAAAAGATTATATTTGGGGCCAGGTCTTGAAGGCGAAATACTTCCCAAAGGTATCTCTCTTTGAATGCAAAAAAAAAATAAAGGGGATCATGGACGTGAAATAGCATTTGAGCTATCTTGCCAACACTTCAACCGTTGGTGAGGAGACAAGTACGAAATGGGAAAAACACCTCATTCTGGTTTGACCCTTAGACAACAACATCCACAAATCATTTGGTAGGAGACCCGTTATTGGGACCATGCCCGAGGGATTCGACAATAAAGGCGGTAGTCAATTCAATATCATACAAAAACAGGGAGTATTCTCACAACTTGGCTTTACTTCCTAATATACTGTTGACATTAGTGGATTTTGTTGGTTTCACCCAATGGAATCTTTCCCACAAACCGGGCTGGGAGATGTAGTTAGGAAAATGAATCCAACCTCAAATTTGGTGGGGAGTACAAGGTGGTGGAAATTCTTATAGAAACTTCCCATACACCCCAAGTTCAAATCCTTTTTTTGGAGACTTCTAAACAAAGGATTGCCCCTTGCCACAACCTTATCCCAATGGACCAACTACTCTCTACTATGCAGACTTTGTAATTAAGCCAATGAAACTTATTGGCATATGTTCATCTCGTGCAAATGGACCAAACGAATATAGGTTGCGGAGACCCGGGCCTCAGAACGGGAAATATCACAACTCACTTTGATTTTATTCTTGATTTATGTGAAACTATGGTGTATGAGTGGGGGATGGATCATGCAACAAAAAAATGAATAATGTCAATTTTCAGCATGACTTGCTACTTTGTATGGAAGGAAAGAAATAAGGCCTTCTTCTCATAAAAGAAACCAAATCTAGAAATGGTACTCAATGCCATTACTAGATGAGTGGGGGAACTTCAACTTAAATGTTCAAGATCTCTAGAGTCTAATGATAATGACCTAAATCCGAAGGTGTCTTGTGAAAACATCAATATATGCATATGTGAAACTTTAAAAGAGATCCACTTACCTACATTATTATGTGTAGGGCTTCACCAACCAAGGCTAGACATAGCAGCTTTGGAGCGTTGAGGTCTTATGGGATGGGAAAATACAATACCTAAATAAAGGTATTATCAATAAGGGAACAAGGGCACATGCTATAATTCATGGAATCATCGAAGGCATTAGATTTGCAGATCAACAACAAATTCAACCACAGGAAATCTGGTGCAATGAAGAGGAACTGTCAAACCTATACCCTAAAATGAAGAATTTCAAGTGGCCCTTAAACATTATACCTCTGTTGATTGATCTTAAAAATTGTATTAAGGCTCAATCTTATTATGTTTAAATCCCCAACCTTTCATAAAACATTTTCTTTAATAGTTAATTTGACAAATACAAACTGCCATATACATGTACGCACCAACTGTTTTGCTTAAGCCTTTATAAAGTTGCTTTCTATTAATTAATTAAAAAAATATATAAAAATAAAAATAAAAAAACCATGAAAAATTTCACGGACTTTCTTATGAGTCCGGATCAGCTCCCTCGACGGGTTCCTGACCACACAAACAGTGGGGCTCACGGTGAAAAATACTTTTTGAAAAAAAAAAAAAAAAATTTTAAAATTTCATCCATGGGCCCCACTGTTTTGTGTGATTGGGAACCCATCGGGGAGGAGCACTCTGTGCTACCCCTACGGGGTGAGGATCTGGATTCCCTTCTTATAACCCTAATCCCCTTAAAAAAGGTAATGGCCATATATTCATTCATTCAGCAATCTTTTGACAAAATTTCCAATCACAACCTAACCAATCCTTTCGTACCAGAAGATCTCATCCGTTCGTACCAGAAGATTCATATAAACCGTTGGATATCGTGGATTTTGGCTATAAATCACTTCTGTTGGCGTTCTTGAGATTTCTCATAGGGCGTTAGGTTTTCTCGTTGTTTTGTTTTCTCTTCGCAGGTAGCAATTTCCTGTTTCTGTTCAAAGAATTTCTTCTAATCATTGACATCTATGTGTTATCTATGTGTCACTGGTGGATTCATCTTCTCCATTGAATTGGGTTTGGATTTTGATTATTCCTTTCGTTTTCATCAGTTTCTGCAGGGGAGACGGAGACTCGATCATGGCAGGAGGGAATTTCATGGGCAGAGTTATTTCCTATGTCGTCAATGAGCTAGTCGTCAATACTCTCGCTAACAGGTGCTAACCTGTCTTCTTTGGTGCTCCTTGCTTTTAAGCATCGTTCTTTCCTTGGTGGATTTCTACGGCTTGTTGATTTAGTCCAAGGATTCATTTAATTTCTGATCGACTCGCTCTCTCGTAGCGACGATGGCTTAACCTTACAATTTCTACTTTTCCCTGGCGTGAAAATTTGTCTCCGCATTTCAGGAAGGTTTGGAAGATTATGTATTTTTCTCATGCTGTAATTTTTGTGCTTCATTATCTGGTCATTGGGGTCTCTTTTAATTCCCAATGTACTCGTTCCCTTGAAGCAATATTAAGGTATTGTTCTATTATATGTCTCCTCTGAGCTCCTACGTTCGCTTTGGGGAACACTAGAGCAATGACATTTCTTTTTCCCCCTTGTTGTCATAATATGTGCAAGAATTTACTACTTAAATTGATAACCAGTATGGGTTTTCTGGCAGATCACAACGATGATGAGTATACAGACCTGTAATGATTTGCGAAAATGA
This sequence comes from Hakea prostrata, assembly GCF_041222555.1. Lineage (NCBI taxonomy): Eukaryota > Viridiplantae > Streptophyta > Magnoliopsida > Proteales > Proteaceae > Hakea > Hakea prostrata. The sequence continues at coordinate 20,270,229 of NC_142600.1, read as the reverse complement.
TCGCAAATGTAATGAACATCTAAGGGACTGAGTTATTCTGCTGGAAAACCTTTGCTTTGATGATTTTTATTTTATTTTTCTTCGATTCAGCACCCTATATTCAATCAGTAAATGTATGCTGATGCTTCACCTTGTGGTATACTTGATAGGCTGCTTGATTTGTTCATATTCTAGTGGCATTGTCAGTGAAGCCAGATAAATGTTCCTCTCGCTATCCAGTGTGATGACAATATTGCATTTGGACGTTGGGGAACTACACATTTTTGTACTTTGAATTAACAATGATGTATCTCCAATTCAGGGTTTTGGATAGCACAATTCAGCTTTGAATTTTGTGGCGCCATTCTCCCTTTTTTTCAAGATTTGATGCGGTTAATTCCTGGATAATGATGCACTAGAATTGTAAAAATATTCATTGGATCTGCTACTTATAGGGATTTTTACTCAGTCCAAGCCTTTTCTTGAATGAAGCATATTACATGTTTTAAGGCCTTGTCATGGATTGGTCTCTGGGTGAATTTGGGTAGACCTTCCTCTGGTTTAAAATTGTGTTGAGGTGTTACCAAATTTGTTGTGGATTATGACTTACAATAATGACCTGCATTATTAATTCTGTGATTCCTTTGTTGTTTCTCAGTCCTGCATTCCAAAGGTTTGCTGTCAGGACTTCTAAAAGGGTGGAAGATATAACAAATATTGGTATGTTTCTGGTTTCAAGTGGCTTGGATTATCATGGATAAAATTTTCCTCTTGATTGCAAAGCGTCAGTGATTGTAATTGATTCGTATGTATGTTTGCAGCTGCACGGAAAAGGCAGGAACTGCAACAAGCGATGAGAAATTTGGAAGATATGGTAATTATGATATGTTGCTGCAGTTTTCCACACAGTTGGTAAAATACTAAGTCCTTATGTGCTTCTCTGTTATATGTGTTTTGCAGTCACAGAAGAAGCAATGAAGGGTGGTGGCATTCTTTAATAAGGAGCTTATATGGTGTAATTTCCTTTTCTGTTCTTTCAAACAGAGCCGCGGCTTGGTACATGTTTGAGAACCTAGGGTGTAACTTGAGTTCTACCTTTTTGAACCTAGGCTTGTTACACGAGTTATACCTATATACCTTATGATGAGAGAGGATGGATCTTTGTCATTGATTTATTTCTGGTATATTCTCATGCCTCTTGTCAGCCTATCTAGGTTTTAACCATTACGAACTCAAGAAGCTTAGGGACTCTGTTTTCCTTCCAACAATGTTCAGATTGGAGAAGTCTTTCAAACGAGCGGTAGTGATGTACTTATCAATACCTCTCGTGCGATATGGTTTTCATGCTTGTGCATTTGAAGAGATTGTTTTAGTTAAATTGAGGACATCTTGTATAAATGATAGAAAATAATGTTTGGCAATCTTATGTTTCGCTTCGCTTGATGCTCTCTTTGTCAAGCATGACGAAAAAGAATGTTCTTTGGCGAATTGCTGCTCTTATATTAGCCTCCCAAGTGCATGAAATGGTCTCTCCCTAGCAAAACCTTGGTTTGAGAGATTGGGTCGGAAGATGTCGACACAGAAATATTGTAACGAGTCTCTTTTAATTGTGGCTGCTGAAGTCACTTTTGTGGTGGGCGCTTGGGGCTGTGGTTGATCACCTGACTTTTTTTTTTTTTGGGGGGGGGGGGGGGGGCGGTGGTCCGGGTTTTGTCTTAGGGTTTTGTAAAGAAAAGATTGCATATAGCACTTCAGTTAAGCTCTTAGTACAATGCGTCTTTTCTTAGTTTTTTTGGTAAAATAAGAGGGTAAAGTCAATAGGCTAAGGGTGTCAATTCAGCAGGAAAAGCACCTGTGTATAACTGTACAGTTGTGATGGGTTCAAAAGGGATAATTCGGTAAAGATTTGTAATATGTTGGCGTTGATTTGATATTGATGTTTTGCCAAAATCACACTATAAAGGAACCACTAGCGGGTAGTCATTTTATGTTTTTTTTATAATTAGTTTGTGTATGTCATTTGGACACCAATTGTATCATATTGTCTAATATTACATACATATCATACAGAAAAAGTTCATACAGAATGTTTTTTATATCACAACTGTATCGTATATTCATATCTGATACTATAAACATACCTTTTATATAGTATACATCATTTTTATATCAAAGTCTTACCGTACCGTGGTAGCAAGTATTGGACCCCCCCCCCCACCAGTGCCATCATATGGTAAGCTTCTTGTTGAAAAATGTGATTGGTCGTTGATTATAGGCCAAAGGTCTTTTTAGTTACATGAGTCTGAAGATTTCGAATTTCTAGAGATTTCAAATTTGTGGAGTCATAATTCATAAAATTAACTGTTTGGTTAATCTGAATCTGTGGATTCATCCTGAAAATTTGTTTAGTCAACATGATTTTTGTGAATGCGCAAATATTTAGTACTTTTATAGTTTGAGTGAAATCTCTGGATTTCCCCCATGCCCATAAATCTATAGATTAACGTTTTTAGTGTAAAAAGATGAATTTCTAGATTTCATGAATTTAAAAATTTTTACAACCAAATGGGTGTAAATATCACATTCATGTAACCCAACAAGCCCTATGAACATTGCTAAATGTTCATGCATGAGCCTGCATCCATTTGTTGACTAAACCGCTGATAGGCGGGTTTGCCATACTTGGTGAGTGAGTTTAGGGCGTTCGTTCCCACAGTGTGGTCGGGGGCAGGGGGAGAGTCTCAACCACTTTGCTCAGAGGCACTCGGTACCAAGTCCTACGCATCCAATTTGAGAACATGCCTCCATTATATATGAAGGACTTTGCCTCTGACCTAAGAAAGTTTGATAATGATTTTGTAATATTAAATACAAAACATTACAGCTTGGTTTTAGATATACTTTTTATATTATATAAACACTGTACTACATTATAGTAACCTCATAGTTAACCATGTTTGAGAGAACTCTCTAATATGGATTGGGCGTCTAAGAGGCTATATTTTTGGAGGCTTAGCTCTACCATGGGATATGAGTTCATAACCTGTTCAGACTAAGACGTTATGTAGGAAAATGAAACCTGATGGCAATATTTTATTTTAGTTATACCAATACTAAAAATAAAATAAATTTATTTTTTTAGTTGTAATGAAAAACTGTCAAAAGAAAACTGATGAATAGAGAATAGCACCTCCCATCAACATCTTAACAAATAATGAAGGTAATAATGTTATGATCCGACCATGTCCAGTAAAACAAATTAAGAAATCTACGTAATCCAGAATTAATCATTTTTATTGGAGAACAACTCAGTTGTAAACACCAGTTTTATTACATTACCTATAAAAAAAAAATGCCAGAAAGTCTCTTCCCCTACATTTTAGATCACATGAAGACCATAAATTAAGACCCCCCCCACCGAGGCACCAGAATGAAAAACTACAAAAAAAATTGGCGCCCGGGACTGGGAGGTCAAACCTCACTATAGATTACACATGTATGACTAAGGAAAAATAAATATTTGATAGGGAGGGAAAATTAGAGGTGAACACTCCTTGCTTTCTATCCATTATCTCATACCGCCCATATGAAGGCAAAACTTCTAGCAATTTACCTTTGCGAACCATAAGTTATCAATCTCTATAATTGCATTTATGTGAGTTTGAGGAAAGAGTATCCGAAGCATGGGAACTGAAGATGCTGTCTCGATCCTGGGCTTGATTTTCTCCACAGAAGACTTGACAACAAGATGAGGAGGCACATCAAACCAGTTAAGGTACCACGAAAGCAGCATGGTATTGATCTTTCCTTCATCCTGCTGGTGTGGCCACTTACCTGAACTCAAATAATCATAAAGATCATCTCTAAATCTTTCAGAATAATTTAGAATATCTTCCACACGCTTCCTGATAGATCCAAGGAAGATAGATTGAAGAATGCTTCCTCTTGAGTTGCTCAATCTTCCACTCGTGAGAGCCTCGCCATATGACAGTGCAAGCTGCAGGAAAAATATATTATGAACAATCTGTGTCCTTATGGTTTACCAAGCACAGAATCAAGATATCATCCACATATATTGGGAATAACTGCCTAAATGAAGGAGGAAAAGTGGGTATATGCTTGAGTGAAGCCTGAATTTTCCTGTAGGGTATTCAACGAAGCCAAAAAAGCAAGGACTGCAACAAGGATGGTTTTGCTGATACCAGACTTAATCCTATCTAAGTATTATAGTAATCAACCCATTTAAACAAAGGGCAGAGATTTAAGGGGTGGGCGGAGGGGAAGAACCAACAAATTACGTTACCATAATCCAGACCTGTCCCATGCTTTAAACCCTGGAAGTTCATTTACGAGTTATGAGGAAATCAGGGTTGTATCGTAACAACAGGAGGAGGGATGTGTTGGTGCTGGCTTTTTCTTGATCCAAACCTCAGTCCATTCAAGTTAACTTAAAGCCTCTTAAGTCATGAGGTTTTCAAATCAATATATCATTCCTCAGCATTCCCCAAATTAAAGAGGAAAACTGAAGTAGAATTAAATTATTCACTAAACACATGCATAAATGCTTACATTGCATCATGTATGCATCCATGGAAAAAAACAGAAACTCAGGGACGTTCCAGAATTTCAAGAGTTTTTGTCTTGCCAAAAGGAAACGCACATTGAAATGAAATTGGATCAGATTTAGGTTGAAATTTCGAAATTTTGACCTATGCAAATTTCGGCGAAATATGGGCTTAAGTATAGAACTTAAGCCTTTTAAGACTAAGTGCGAGAATTTTGGTCGAAATCAAGATTTTAAAAACTCTCTTAAGTCCCAACAGGAAGCTGTCCAAGTTGGGGAATTTGACACACAATTTGGTGATCCATATCCTACAATAGGTAGCTCCAATATGTTGATGCTGCAACATACACGTCAGTTGTGGCAGATTATGCTTGTCTCTACTTAAGAGACTATGATGTGTGATTCAAGTCTTACAATCAAAGAACATGACTTCAACTCTGACCGAATCATAGCAGGGTTGATCCGGGCTGCCATAGTAATTTCTATCAGTATAGGTGGCTAAAGATTGTCTATTTCCTAGAGAAGTAGTCATGTAATGATGTAATGCCTAATGATGTGTGTGTGTATATAAATTTGATAAGTAAGATTTATATCAAAAGAGAAACTTATGAAGAAGGCACCCTCCTAGAATTCCTTTAGAGAGGGGGTAAGGAGAATCCAGACAAGGAGGGCATTCCCTCCTAACCTGAATCCCAAATAGGAAAACAAGCCCAATTACAAACTGTAATAAATCCATAATAAACATGTGCTGCCGCATCCCTTTGCATCAGATCATGTAGCTCTCTAGGGATTTGATTAGGATCGCACCACACTTGTTGCTGTCTGAGCTGAACCCCTGTCATGTAATCTACAGGCTGGTTTTGTTCCCTCCACACATGCCAACTCCGCCTTTCCTAACAAAGAAGCCTTTTACAAAATTCTCCGTTTTATAGCTTGACACTTTCAAGGCCCTTGCCCCTTGGAAAGTCCCATTGATAATATCCACTACCAATTTAGAGTCAAATCTGATGTAGACCTCCAAATGCCCAAATTTAAGTTGTATATGAAATCTAATAGTTTGACATGTACATAATGTGCGTATTTTAGTGTGTGGTTCAATGGTTTACTTCATTACCACTTGAAATTATTACCCCAAAAAGAAGAGAGAAACCCACTTGAAATTGCTTATCAAGTCCGTACATTTATACTTTTGAGAATGTATATATGTGCGAAAATGCATTAAGGTTTGACTACATACCAATGAACATTGTGTCGGCGATATATCACCGACACACAGCGATATATCGTCGTGTCGCTGGGAATACGAAATAGACATAAAGTCGACGATATATCGCCGACGGTCGACATATCGGTTCGATTTCTCTGACGAACCTAGATGGACAGAGACATGGATTAGAAAGGGATCTGAATGGAAAAGTAAAAGAGATGCAAATGGATCCATACGGAGAAATAGAAACAAACCTGAAGAAATGAAGAATGAAGCAGAGCTTATGATTCCTCCTGAGGTTTGTTTTTTTGGCTAATAGAGTCCCAAGAGGAACTGGGTAGAGAGAGAGATAGAGGGTCCTATTTATTGAGGTGTACTTGTTCCTCTCCAACACGCAACAACAGCTGCTCGCAGAGCCAACAAGAGTAGAAGACTTTAGACTTGGTAGATCTTGTGCTGTTTGTGTTTTTCTTCTTCTTCTTCTCTCTCTCTACTTTTTTTTTTCTTTTTTTCTTTTTCCCTGGTAAAATGGGTTTTCCGTTCCTAACTTGTGGCGTTTTGGAGAATCAGGTTTTGGCTGGTTTTACACTGTGCGTGGTTGAATAGTCGAACTGTCGAAGACATTCAAGAATCCGAAATTGAAGGTTTCGTTGCCAAATGGTTGGTTGTGGAAATCTCCGGTGACTAGCAGAGGATACGGCACCACTGCACCAGGTCCATCGATTCGTTGCAGCGCCACCACCTCTTGGCTGACTCAGGCTCCAAGCCTCCAATGCAGAGTGCCTTGAAATCGTTATAGAGAAGGTTCATCTTCTTGAGTTTGGTGAACAATTTTGAGAATACCTTGATCTTGCGCTCCCAATCTCTCGTTGTCCAGACCTCAAGAAGCTTTTGATTTAGGGTTTTGTCAAGCTGGTGTTGTATCCTTGTATGCAAGGGAATTTCGGACGAAAAAATCGCTCGACATGTCGACAGGCACCGACACGGCGACACTGGTCGACCTGTCGGACCTTGCTACATACTAGGAAGCATAAGTGAATCTAAAAGACCATTGAGTTTCTTTTCTTTTTCTTTTTTTTTTTTTTGGGGGGGGGGTTTGACCAAAATAACCATTAAATATGTTCATAGCCCATTGTAGGCTGCCAAAGAACAATTAGACCCCTAAATATGCTTAAAACCCACCGAATTGGACCACCGAAATCTCGGAATTTTGCACTAGATTTCAGTGAAAGTTTCAGTGGGACCCAAACACTGAGACGAAATGAGATTTCAAGCCTTGTATGCATCTACTTAGGTCAGGTAAATTTAATAAGGGGGAGGGAAAGCTACTTTAGGTGGGACTTTTTTTTTTCCTTTTTCTTTTTGGTGGTTAGAGGAGGGAGAAGCAGCAATGAAGCTCATACAGATCATCATAAAAACTGGGGTTCTCTAAGATGGTCTTTCCATTCTCTTTTATTCTGTTTGTCTTGAGGCCAACAGGTCAATCAGATATGTATAGTAATATCTTGTCTCTTTTAAACTCCAAGACAAGATCATATACAGTTAGGGCGATTTCACCAGCTCATTCAAGACTCAACTCGAACTGAGCTATAAAGTAATTTTGTCTCAAGTGATTTCTACGCTTCTGATGAAAGAGTCCCTGGAATGGTGAAATGTGCTCTAGAGCTATTTTTTGACAGAAAACTTGCCAGATTGCACAAAGCTATAACAATTATTGATTTTTGCATAATCTACAGCAAGTACAAGTAGAATCCTATGTAATTTTCCCAAGACAGACAAGTTGACAAAGGAACCAATATGTATTGAAAAGTATAAGTGGGAAAGCAAGGTTGTGAGCATGGTCCAAATTTTGGCTGAAGCCAACCGAAATTACGAAATATCACTGAAATCTCATTCTGGCTGAACCGAGATGGAACTTCAAGGAGAAAAGAAAAGACCATGTCTCAGTTTGCGTTTGTCAAAATCTTAACAGAGATAAACCAACTCAAAACTATCTTTTAAGTTACTACAAGTCACTGGTTTTGATGAGATCTCGTCTTGGTTACAACCCCTTTTCCCCATCTCAACTCATCTACTTGGACTTTGGTTGAAACTTCATCATTTCTTCAATACTCAAGCTCCTATATGCTATTGGAAGGTAGTTTGAAGGCCCAAAAAAGAAAGGAATGTATATTCTTCCTCAAAATCTAATTTTGGGATGTGTATGTTGCACATTTAGAGGAGAGGCTTTGACAAATATGATGGCATGTGGCTCATGGGATGGATCCACCAATGAACTCTTCATGGAATTAAGGTTGGTGCTGCGAAGAGGAGATTTTGGCAATCATTAGTTTATGGTTTACACCATTTAGTTTGTCATGGGATCTTGGACGTATTAAATATTTGAAGTACATTAGAAGTTTAGAACTCAAATATTTAAAGTGCATTAAAACTCTTTGTATTTGTTATATACTTATGTCTCTAAATTAGAACAATAGTATTATGAATTCTATCTTCTCAACATTTATTTAATTATTTATTTTTATTAAAGCTCATGTATTATGTCTAAAACCCTTTAAATATCGCCTTTACACAAAAAACCTGTAATAAAAAAAATAATAATAATAAAAAATAAAAAAAAAAAAAAACTATTTGGTGCCAAAACCTATCAAGACAAGACGGGAAGATTCCCTAGTTTCAGCCAGGTTTCCCAAGATTTTGGCTTCTGGCTGGTCGAAACCAGCCACGAAGCCAAGATTCTGAACCAAGGTTGTGAGAATGAAGTAGTAGTTGATGAGGTCTAAGTCAATGTTGTTGTTAGTGGCTCTTTTTATTTTTATTTTTAAATAACATTTCTATTGCTTAATTGAGTTGTTTTACATCAATTATATGATTTCATTGCTTTATATTACCATATGAGTAGTTAGGGTATTTACTATTTAGCATGTCAAACCTCATACCCTACTGACCTATGGTCTGTAGTGAAACTCCTTGGACTTTGTTATTGCAAAATTAGTAGTGCTTAAATTACCTAAAATAGGCCATGTACTAACTAACATGAACGATCTGGTCCCCCCCCCCCCCCCCCCCAACCCCAACAAAGGGAGAAAAGAAAAGAAAAGTGGAGCTACTCAGTGAGATGTCAGTTCAACTTGGTATTTTAAACTATCAAGTTGGGCTTTGAAAATGAATTCTTGAGCTAAGAACTAAGCATACATTTAACAGAATCCCTAAATGGATGTTGGATGTTGAGACATCCATCTAGCATGTGCACTACATGATGCAGATTTTGCAGCATGGAAGCCTTCTTTCCCAAAACAGAAACCTAAGATGGACATGTAAAGGCTATGGCCTTTAATCCAACAGGTTTAAGCGGTATTGGACCTCATCTAGGGGTCCAAAACTGGGCGTCCAAACCCTGAGGATGAAAATAGTTAGTATCTGGTTCAATTTGCTTCAGATGAATCCTAGTCTAATTCAAGTTAACGAGTATATGATAGTAATTTTAGTATTCTTGTTTTTTTTAGATAGGATGTTTCTTAGCATTCCACACATGGGAGTAGTAGTATTTCAATTTGAGTTGTAATAGATAGTTAATCAATTGCTTTACACATCCTTTAAAAAGGAAGGCCCGTAGTCAGGAAGTAGGCAGGAGTTGTTTTCTTTTTGGCTTGGGACTCAGTGCAGCCCATGTACTTTGTTACTTTCTGATCTTTTAGTCCCAAAATGGCACCTATTGCATGCTGATTTGAGCTATTATTTATCCCCCATTTATGTATTTTAAGAGTATGATTTCTGTTTGGAGCTAATTTTGGGAAATCTCTTGGAGAGTTTGCACCTTTGGAGTTAATGATGCAGGTTCAGCAACTTGGTCTATTCTCGTTTAAAATCAATCTAGGGTTGATAGATATGGGTGTTGGCCCTTTGTTTCATATGTTTATGTGGTCATGGGCCCATCCTAAGAGCCCATTAGTTTAGTGTCTAGGTCAGTGTTGGAATTTAAAGAAATTATTGCTCAGACAGTATTATTTCATGCATAGCCTCCAATGGGGAATTTATAGTTACAATTTGAGTAAATCCACACTTTTGAGTAGAAAAAGAAATACAAAAAGCAAGTACATAAACTAATCTTAGACTTATTAGGAAACTAATCTAATACCAAATAGGAAACCAATATAGAAAAAATAGATAATAAAATAATTAAAAGAGGGGATTTAAAGGTTCCCTATTCCAATTAAAAAACCTCAGTCATACTTCCAACACTCCCCCTCAAGTTGAGGCATGGATATCACACATGCTCAACTTTGGTCAAAATAGGATGAAACATCTGTCCAGTTAAATATTTGCAACTTGATTTTCGTACCACTAATTAATAACCGCTTTTCAATTTTTCTTTGATAAAATGTCCGACAATTTTCACTTGCTTCGTCCTCATCTCTGATGCAACTTTAGTTCTCCAAGGAAGAATGTCCAATGAAAAAGGTACAATTTTCAAATATCGATAAAACCAATTTCTGCGCAAATCTAAGCAGAAATATATTTTTGAGAGTAACAATTGCTATGGTACCATAGGAAAAATGAAACTTTAGATCTACAGCAATGTTAGATCTTTAAAGGAAAATTTTGCCAAGGTAAGGGACAATCTCCAAAGGTAATAAAGATTAGGTTCTGCACAAGTTAAACACCAAATCTACAACAAAGTTAGATCTCCAAAGTGGAAGAAAAGGTAAAGGGCAAATCTCCAAGGCCAACATATATCAGATTCTACACAGCAATAAAAAAGTAAAACTTCAGATCTGCAGCAATGTTAGGAAACTTCAGATTTGTAGTAATGTTAGGTTTCCAAAGGGAAATTTGCCAAGATAAGGGCAAGTCTCCAAATGGTAATAGAGATCAAGTTCTGCGCAGATCTCAAGAAAGGCATTGAAACAAGAAGAAAAATGGTTGGATCTAACCCAAACGAACGGAAGCACAATAGAACAAATCTAGGAAAAAAGAATAAAATCTGAAAGGTTTATGGGAGCCCTAGTTCACCTTCTTCATTGAACTAGGGTCCAATTCTTCAAACTAGAAACTTAAATGACTCTTAAAACAACAATCTCAAGGAGGATTAGATACCATGTTGGAATTTGAAGAAATTATTGCTCAGATGGTATTATTTCATTTATAGGCCCCAATGGGGTATTTATAGTTACAATCTGAGTAAATCCCACTTCGAGTAGGAAAAGCAATAATAATAAATAAATAAAAAGTAAATTAACTAATCTTAGACTTTCTAGGAAACTAATCTAACACCAAATAAGAAACCAATATAGAAAATACAAGATAATAAAATATAATTAAAATAGGGGATTTAAAGGGGAATCCTATCCGATTAAGAAACCTCAATTATACCTAACACCAAGTACGAAAATAGGTTATTTATTTGGTTACATTAAGTTAGGTCTATCTAGAGTGACACCTATTAATTAAATAGACCTTATCAAGGACTTGATAAACATTAATTAATTACCCTTTTTTTTTTGGATAATAATTAATTAGCCCTTCTCAAGGACTTGATATTAAATAGTGTTTAATAGGCCTGTACTTGTTATTACAACAACAAGAAGCCTTCTCCCAACTAATGTGGTCAACTACGTGGATTCTTGCCTTCCATTCAACTATATTTGGGCCATACTAGATACAAGGCCTAACCGATGCATATCCTTTCTCCTCTCTTAAAGTTATCTTAGAGTTATATTTCAACCCAATTTTCTGCTAACTAGGCTAGTACTTTTTATTAGAGTTATATTTCAACTCACCTCACCATTCTATTGGAACACAAATAAGAACGTAATTGTAATGCTATAAATAAGCCCCTATGAATGTAATAGTTCTTAGATTCAGATTAATAAAATTAAGCTTTTAAGATCAGGGTCGTGTTTGCTTCGCTGTTCCATGGAGAATAGTGCCCTCAGTTCTCACCCCCCCCCAACACACCAAAAAAAAAAAAAAAAAAACCCGGAGAACAATGTTCTTAGCATTCTTAGCATATTAATAAGGAACCTTGAAAGAACCCTTCGATTCACTATGAATTCAACAGCAAAATGGAAGAAATTTACAAGATTCACTAGTTTTAATGGTGCTAGTCACCCCCAACACCTCACGGTGCTCCTCAGCCTATGGCTACCTAAACATAACACATATATCCTCTCCCCTTTCCTCTCAATTCCCCCTATTTATTATCTCACAACTAACCCTGGCACTCCCTCTATCTGCCACATGGCATGATCCTAAGGTCCTATCACTACTGACCCCTTGAAATTCACCTTGTCCTCAAGGTGAGGAAAAATTTGAAACGTGATCTTCACATGCTTGCCACACATAACCATGCTAGTTCAGCGTCTTGAAGAGCCCTCCTTGGCAATCCACAGTTCCCACATCCAAATAATTCGAAACAGTCCCTATAGAGAAAAAATGCGGAAGCCTCAGTTGATGGAAAGAACACACCATGAATAGCCATAGGAGCTGGGTTCAGCCAAAAACCAAGAACTGCGGGTCCCTTACAAATCACAAAACATGCTCTATATTTATGAAGGGCTTTCGCTAGATAGCTGCCATTTTCTTCAGATGTGCAAAGGAAGCGATCAAAGACAGGCCATTCTACGCACTCCCCTGCATATTGTGCAACCAGAGAAGTAGAGAAAAATTCACTCCCAAGTTCCAAAGTTGCACAAGGGTCCAGTACACTTGGAAGGAGGCACGGATCATCAAATTGATGTTGTGGATTGAAAATAAAGAGAATTGTGAGCCCTGATTTCACCACTGCAACACTGCCAACTACTAACAAACTGAGGCAAGTAAAAAACTTTTGGTCTTCATCGTTCAACAGATTCCTAGGTGCAGGATGAGAAGCAATTAACTCGAGAGCAAGAGTAGAGTTGATGATTTCCTTAAGCGTTGGGTTCACAATCTTCGTCGTTGGCCCTTCCGTCAGCTCCTTGAGCCTCAAAGTAGCTGCTTGAGGATCGTCGCTTTGCTTTTGGCATTGGCAACAAGAACACCACCTAGCTCAACTGCAGCCGCCTCAATCTCGCCTCCTCGTCCACCGTCTCGATTCTGTAAGGTTGAAGACAATAGTATTGTTTACCTTGTTGGCTCTGTCGAACCGCTAGTTTGGTGGTTCTTTGATTCGAATCGGTCTCTCGGTTTGGCTTTGGACCATCTGAAATAGTTGGGCTCAAGTGAATGATGAGAAGGCTTGGGCTTTGGGTAAACAAAATGGACCAAGCCCATGGTAAATGTTTTAAATGGGTTGGGTCCAAATACTCTAAACCATGGGTTAAGAGGAATGGGTTGGGCATTGGTTTAATAGAATATATTGTGCTTTGAGTCAAGAAAATGGAGTGGGCCCAAGATAATTCTTTTGAATGGGTTAGTCATTAGCACTTAAAATTGTGGGTTAAGAAATATGGGTTGGATATTGGGTTAATGAAATAAGATGGGCTTGGGGTTAATGGAATGAACTTGGTCCAAAGGAATTCTTTTGAACGGGTTGGGCCTAAGCACTTAAAGTCATGGGTTAAGAGAAGTGAGTTGGACGTTGGTGCAATGGAATGGATTGGGCTTTGGGTCAAGAAAATGGGATGGGCCCAAGGAGGTTTCTTAGGGAATCTAGCAGCCCAATCTTTGAATTTGGTTTGCTTGGGCCCTAAGTTTGGGATTATGCGTACCTGAGTTGGGCCCAAATAATAAAACCATTGGGCCTTAGGGTGTGGACCAAACCCACGAACCAGTTTAGGGGAACCAACTAAACCCCCAAAACCCTCAAACTCCAGCATCTTCTTCCCATTTTTTGCAAACAAACGTCTTAGCCGCCGCCTGCCGGTCTCTGCCAATCGCACTTGGCCTCCTTCTATGCCTTTGCCCTTCGCAGCCTTTCAATTTAATGGTGCGATTTCTTGCTGCTGCAACTTCACTCCGATACGCATCGACATCCAAATCTCTCTCTCTCTCTCTCTCTCTCTCTCTCTCTCTCTCTCTCTCCCTCTTCTCCATGATCGGCGAGCAGGATTCCTAATAACTGGCTGTCTTCTTCCGACCAGCATCCCCAATTCTAATTGAAGTTGCTTCTCATCATGGACACTTGATTCGTTTTTGCTGTCACTTGTTTCAACCACAGTACTATCGAGATTCAAAGCCGAGATGAGTGACTTGTTTCTCCCATCGCCGAAATCAATTGTTAAGGCCTCTGTGAAGCTTGCCCAATCCAACTTCGCCAGCACCTCCTGTACACCCAATCTAACGCATCTCCTTCCAAGTATTGAACAACTACTCCCAACCGTTGGTCACCCTCAATGTGGTGTTCCCAGCAAAACAACAGGATCTCCAATAGCCATTCTTACACGTCTCTATCATCGGAAAACACAAATAATGCCATGGCAACTCCCTGGGATTGTCAATGCTCTGATGCCAGTTGATAAGAACCCTTCTATTCACTATGAAATTCAATAGAAAAATGGAATAAATTTACAAGATTCACTGGTTTTAATGGTGCTAGTCTCTCCCAACACCTCACGGTGCCCCTCAGCCTACGACTGCCCAAACATAACACATATATCTTCTCCCCTTTCCTCTCAATTCCCCCTATTTATTATCTCACAACTAACCCTATAGCACTCCCTCTATCCGCCACATTGCATGATCCTGGGGTCCTATCAAACCCTCAGGTGCATAAGATTAGGGTCCCTTGCAAAGCCAAGTAGGGATTTCACTATGACTTTGCATTCAGCCTTCACTCAAGTCATTCTATGTCCTCCACAGTTCAAGACAAGGCTCCTACATCCATGTAAGTGGCAGCCAGCATATTCCGTTTTCCTTCCATCTCACCTTTTCCTTTTTTTTTTCCTTTCTTTTGAATATTCAAATTTCCCAAAACCCAAAAAACGACACACTCCATGTCTTCCAAGTTAGCCATCCAAACCCAACTAGAATTGGGGATCATATCCCTTATCATCATCTACTTTCCTCCAAGTTTCTTGCTGACTGGCTAAACCCTAGAGACATCAAGCCCTGACCCCAATTTTAGCCTCAACCCTAAGTTGGTCTTGATAAGATATTGGAAGAACTGAAAGAACTGACCCTCATTCAATTGAGCCTACATCAGTTAAAATCTCCATTATTTCAGGTCAGGGACCTTCTACAGCTGTTGGGCAGCTACCAATTGCAGGCCAAGCGAGGTCCAACAGGGGATTACTCAGGCAGGCAGCAATTCCTCAGGTCAGGGACCTCCCTTCCCTTACTATTTAAATCTCTCTTTTTGTCCCCCCAGCCATTAAACCTACAAGTTCACAACTAAACCCTTCCTCCCCAGATTCTCTAACCTGTATATCCACATCTACTGAGATGAATCCTCTCTCCTTCTAGGCGTAGAATCCCTAAAACATTTCTCCATTCATCAGAATTACAGCCCCATCTGAACCCTAATTCCCTTTTGATCTTACATCCCTAGATTGGCTAAGCTCACCCATATATTTAAGAATCTCCCATCATTCTCAAATTAAAACCCAGGCCTTTATTTTCATTTTTTCTTCGTAAGTCCTAGTCCTAAAGCCATGGCCCTCACAAACCCTTCATCCTAAAATCTTACAATGATCAAAATCACTTAAAACTAGTTCTATTCTAGAGGATCTTGGCTAGCTGCTGCCTTGCTTGGACTACCAGTCAAGGGCTACACTACTATATGTATGGTCATGCTCTTAGCAAACTACCATTTCAATCTAACAAGTCAACACATATTGACCAGAACTCCAGCCTGCACAAGGAACCCATTTTACATGCTAACATGCCTAAAAATTACCACATGGAAATTTTGTTGGGGCTTGAATTTGGTTGAAAAGTCCAATCACCACTTATATATAGTTAAATTTTCTGACCAGTTTGACATTCCATTCTGTCGCTATAGAAGTTTAAAACAAGTCCAAACGGTCTAGCAACTGAATTTTTTAATCAACCAGAATTGTACCAGAGGGAGAAGATGCTCATATATGGAGATGCAAATGATTTAAAAAATCTGATGATTGTCCAATCAGGAGGATCCCAAATCGATCCAGTAGTCAGTTAAGTAGGTACGAAAGAGTCCACCATAAAGCACACAAAACACACAGAATTTGATTGTCATTTTATTTGGGAAAAGCTGCAATAAGGACTTATTCTCCTAGACATGTTCGCATGTGGAGTTGACCATCTCTAGAACGTCATGCATGATCAATATGTACACTCACAGCTTGAAGGGGAGTGTTAGAATAAGTTTGAAAGGGAAAAGAGGAAACACGGAATAGATCAAGGGATTGGATCCTTACTTTAAGCTATTGTTTTCCTTTTGGACTCCCAACTTCTATGTACTCTCTTTTTTTCTTTGGTAAATCAACTTCTATGTACTCATTTCTCTATATAAATGGAATAGATTTGGCGGCCTTGACTCATTAACATGAAGCCTCCCCTGGCTGAATCCGTTATCTGTCTTTCTTCTTATACTGTTTTCTCTTTCTCCAGTTTCCTCCATGGTTGTCAAGGCGACAAGGCAATGCTAGGCAACAAAGGGCAACGAAAACCAAGACGACACCAAGCAAGGCAACAAAGCATCCGCCCAACAAAGGGCAACGAAAACCAAGACGACACCAAGCAAGGCAACAAAGCAGCCGCCTAGGCGGATGCTTTGACAACCTTGGTTTCCTCTATTATTTACATAAATGAATAGAAGAATCTCATCATTCTAAGTAGCTATATATATATATATATACTATATTAAGCTAAATCCATAATGTTCATAGAAAATGTGTATCAGGAGTAAAGGTAGACTAACAGTTTATGAAAATATTAAGAAAAGAATAAGCGAAACAGGTGAATAAAGGCATTTGAAGGAATATAAATATATATATATATATATATACACACTAAAAGTGTCCGCTAGCGAGACTAAAGCTAAATAGAAATGGAAGCCGACACATAACTGCGACACAAAGTAATCAAACAAATGTTCCTCTTTTGATGGCTGAAACTTGAGGCCTGAGGCCTGGAACAAGGTTTCTATAATTACTACTTTAATGAATTGTATAGAAGTTGCAAGTCATTTCTTTTGTTCCTTTTTTCTTTTTTCTTTTTTTTTTTTTCGGGGGGGGGGGGTTGTGTGTTCGGTTGGGATGGAATCTCAGTACTTTTGGTTCTCAAGGTTCCACAATGGGAAGCCAGGTAGAGCCATAGATTTTGATGTGAAACAAAGAAAACTAAAAGTCATAGGCGAACTGAATTACCTTCAAACTAGAAATAAATAATGAGTCACCTACAATATCACTTCCATTAGTCACCTCATCAGCCATTGATCCAAGTGTCGTGTATAGTGAAACATAAACCTGCATAGTTCTCAGCTTTATCATATACTGTGAATATTAAAGAAAATAGACTCCAGCTATTTTAATGCAACAAACAAAGATGGCCATCCTAATAAGCCAAGCTCTCTGTCTACTAATTTACTTGCATCCTATTATATTTTCACTAAATGCAATGTTTCACATCTATTAAAATACCTGTAAAAGAGCTGGCCTGTCTTTGGTGACACACTCAAACAGTACTTGCAAACAAAATTCCTGGAAATCGACATCGGATCTGCAAAAGAATATTGCATCACTAAGATCAGAAAGCGAATTATCATCATGATGCGAAAAGAGAAGTCTACAAAAGAACTGATGATGTGAAACTGTTTGCTGATGATTTTTTTTGGCATACAAGAATTTACACTAATATGCCCTTGCATATTTGGAAGAAACAAGACAAAATTTGTTCATCAAACGTCACTAAAAACTGGAGAACAAACACTTGCAGAGTAATAATAGTAAAATACAGTACTTGCAAGTTGTACATACATACTAACAGAAGAAAATAAGAAATTAACCAAAATCCTAGGTAAGGCAAGAGGGTTAGTTAAGATTTTTATCAGACTGTTGCAAAAAGGCCAATTAGTGGCTTTGGAATCAGGTATGGGCTAGCCAAGATCTTTATGAGGCCATTACAAAAAAAACAGCCAACTCCACTCTGATTTTAAGGAACGCAGCATTACCAAATATGTCTAATTACTGGAGAGAAATTCAATATATCCAAAGGCATATTCAGAAGTTAAAAATTTGGGTCTCGATAATGATCTCACTGTCCCAATACAGATTTTGTGGATAATGGGTCCATAATAAATATCTCAAAGGCTGCATGAAATGCATAGATGCACATGTGGAGCAGAAGAGGCAGTGATGTAACCAGGCCCAGCAAGCATAGGGCCCATCAAAACTTGGACCAAAAACCAGGCCCAATTGGCACACCAAGGAGCTGGCTGAATCTTCAGAAGGGCACTTTGGTCATTTCCCACCCCCTTTGAACACCAAAAGGGTCCAGTAAATTCCAGAATATTTTTAGGATCCTAAATGTACTTTTTGTTTTTCAATTGGATTAGTGGTTAGAGTTATTGTTAGAGTAAGAATCCCAATTGGAATTCAATTTTCAAGTAGGATTCCTTGTGGAAGTTGGTTATTTAGTTTTGCAAGTTACTTTGACTAGGAAATCTCTAGAAGACTCCTTTTCAGTTTGCTTTATTAGTTATTGAGTTGTAAGGGAATCCAAGTCCAAAGTGGATTCCCTAGTTTGAGTCCAAGATGTTTCTTAATTAGATAGAGTCCTAGTTGCATTCCTTAAATGTAACTTCGAGAGTAAATCTAAAAGAAATTTTAGATTGAGTGGGAGCAATGGTAGAAGACAGAAAGACAAAGATCAAGAAGTTCAATAGGCAGAACTTTACGTGGTGGAAAATGCAGATGAAGGATCTTTTGTACCAGAAAGATCTCTACCTCCCATTATTTGGAAAGAAGTCAGATAGCATGAAGGAAGATGAATGGAAGATTCTTGATCGGAAAGCGTTGGCTACGGTGCGGTTGTCACTCACGTCACAGGTTGCGTTCAACAACACAAAAGAGACCACAACAACAGAAGTGATGGAGGAACTAGCTAAGTATATGAAAAACCCTCTACCTATAATAAAGTTTTTCTTATGAAAAACCCTCTCCCTATAATAAAGTTTTTCTCATGAAAAAACTGTTTAATATGACCACGTCTGATTCTGGATTTGTTGTTGATCATTTGAATGAGTTTAATATGGTTTCGAGGCAATTGTACTCTATGGATGTGACTTTTGATGATGAATTTAGAGCCCTATTGTTTTTTTTTTTTTTGCCTAAAAGTTTGAATAACTTGGTTATGGCTATTAGTAACATAATCATAGGAAAGTTAGTCTTTAGTGATGTAGTTAGTTGTAGACTCAGTGATGAGATGTGAAGAAAGAGTTCTGATGCCTCATTTGGAACTGTATTAGCAGCTGAAATAAGGGGGAGATAATAAGAAAAGGGTAAAAGTTCAAGTGGAAGGAAGTCAAAGTCAAGAGGCAGATTGCAATCTAGAGAAAAGGCAAAATCACCGGAAAGTGTTGGAACTGCGAGAAGGCAGGGCATAAGAAAAAGGACTGTTGGAGTGCGAAAAAGAAGGAAGAAAAAGGCAAGCAAGTGGATCAAGAAGATGCAGACATGGAAACTACAGATGACGAGGTATTTAATGATTTATGTTTATCTGCATCTGTAGATATTAAATCTAATGTTTCGTTTATTGATTTTGGTGTTTTGTTTCACTGCACTATATATAGAAATTACTTTCATGATTACGTACATGGTGATTTTGAGCATGTTACTGTTGGATATGGACAAGAACGCAAGAATACGGGGAAGGAAATTTTTTTATTTTTTTTATAATTAAAATTGTCTGATGTCGAATTTTTAAAATTAAAGGAAATATGCCATGTCCCCGATTCAAAAAATAATATAGTTTCCACAAGTAAACTAGACAAAGAAGGTTGCTTTGTAAATTTTGGAAATTGCCAATGGAAAATTACAAATGGATCTCTAGTTGTGGCCAAGAGAAAATGGTACTTTATACATGTTTACTAGTATAATGATTTTTCAACAGTATTTGCAGAAGGGAATACCACCCTATGGCATCACAAACTTGGACATTTGAATGAAATAGGTATGAAGAAATTGCACTCAATGAAATTGTTACCTAATCTTAAAGCAATTGATTTTGAGTTCTGTGAAGATTGCCTTAATGGGAAACAAAAAAATGATGGTTTTCACATAGGAAGAGAGAAAATCAGAAAAATTGGAGCTTATTCACTCAAATGTATGGGGAGCAGCTAAGGTAAAATCCTTTGGTGGAAAATCCTATTTTGTTTCATTTATTAATGATGCTACTAGAAAAACATGGATTTTTCCAATTAGAGAAAAATATGAAGTTTTTGAAATTTTTAAGAAACCGCACTTGTAGAATCTGAGATAGGAAACAAAGCGAAATGTTTCAAAACTGATAATGGTGCAGAATATAAAGATGAAGACTTTAAAGAATATTGTGCCTTGAACAAAATCGGAAGAATATAAACAGCACCAAAGACACCTCAAGAAAATGGGGTGGTGGAAAGGATAAACAAAACATTCTTGGAGCGTGCAAGGAGCACGAGGATTCGAGCTTGGTTACCACTTCAATTCTAGATGGCAGCAATTGATACTGTAATTTTCTTGATAAATCGGAGTCCATCAAGTGCTTTGGATGGAGGGATTCCAGAAGAGGTCTGGACGGGCAAGGGCGTAAATTATTATTCTATGAGAACTTTTGGTTGTATTGCCTATGTTCATGCTCAAAAAGAAAATAGGAAGAAATTAAATCCAAAATTTGTTAAGTGTTCATTTATTGGATATGGTGGGGGATTAATTTGGTTATCTCCTATGGAATTTTGAGAAAAATAAAATCATTAGAAGCGACGGACGTTGTTTTTAATGAGAATTGCATGTATAAGGACATGCAACAACAAAAGGAGGATGAAACTGAGTTTTTTGAACTTGAAGAAATTGTAGGTAGGATATCAAGTGTAGGAAATCTAGAAATTTGGATAATAGTTCAGATGGAGAAAATGAAAATTCTGATAACGAGTCTAGAAGCACTATAGGTGATAATAGAAGTGATCTTCAACAACAGGATACAATTACCCCTATTCTAAGAAGATCTATGAGAAAAATCAAACCCCCAAATAAATATTCCCCATCATTGATCTATGTTATATATACTGATGTTGGTGAGCCCGAATGTTTTCATGAGGCTATGCAGGATAAATCCAGAGTGAAGTGGAAGCAAGCCAAGAAAGATGAGATGAGCTCATTGAAGCAAAATAAAATATGGGATTTGGTAAAGCTACCAGCAAGAAAAAAGGCTCTATACAAAAAATGGGTTTACAAAATAAAGAATGAAGTTGGAGGGACAAAAAGGTGCAAGGCCCGACTTGTAGTTTAAGGGTTTGCACAAAAGAAAGGTATTGATTACCAAGAAAATTTTTTCTCTTGTAGTTAAAAAGACTTCAATTCGTATTTTTTTGAACATAGTAGCGATAGAAGATCTACATCTTGAGCAATTAGATGTTAAGACAACACTCCTCCATGGTGATTCGAATGAGGAGACCTACACACATCAACCTGAAGGTTTTGAAGTGAAGGGTGTTAGAAAACAAGCTTTAAACAATCAAAATAGTAGTTGAACTTGAACAGAGAAAAGAGAGAAGAAGAAGAAGAGAAGAAAGATGAAGAACCAATAGAAAAGACCTGTGATTCTTAGCTAAAGAGTCTAGAATCACAGAGCACTTTTATTTATAGCTTCTAATGAATCTAATACAACTTGAGAGACAAGTAATTGTCCTCTAGAAGAAGGAAACAAAATATTACAGCTTTAGTAACTTCCTGACTCCTAAAATAAAAAGTTCTGAAAATAGAAACTACCACCAAAATAGAAACTATACAACAACAACAATAAGCCTTGTCCCAACTAATGGGGTCGGCTACATGGATTCTTGCCCTCCAATCAGTTCTGTTCGAGGTCATGCTAGATACAAGGCCTAAGCTATACATATCCTTTCTCACCACTTCTCCTAAGGTTATCTTAGGTCTACCCTTAGCTCTTCTAGTTCCTTCAATATGGATTATATCACTTCTCCGTACATGAGCAATTATAGGTCTCCGTTGAACGTGGTCGTGCCACCTCAAACGACTTTCTTAAGCTTATCACTTATGGGAGCAACTCCCAGACCAACTCTAATATGATCGTTTCTTATCTTATCCATCCTAGTTTTGCCACTCATCCATATTAGCATCCTCATTTCTGCTACATTGAGTTTATCTATATTATTCTTTTTAACAGCCCAACACTCTGCACCGTACATCATAGCTGGTCGAACAATGGTCCTATAAAATTTTCCTTTAAGCTTTAATGGAATACGCCGATCACATAAGACCTCGGACGCACCTCTCCACTTCATCCACCCTTTTTAATTCTTTGGGAAACCTCATCTTCTAAATCACCTCTTTTACTTATGATTGAACCTAGGTACCTAAAACAATCACTCTGAGGAATCTCTTTATCGTCAAGTATCACCACCTCATCATCTGCCCGATCATGACTAAAGTTACAAACTAAATATTCTGTCTTCGATCTACTAAGTTTAAAGCCTTTTGATTCCAAAGCTAATCTCCATGATTCTAATTTGGTATTAATCCCCACTTGGGTCTCATCAATCAACACAATATCATCCGCAAAAAGCATACACCAGGGGACCTCATTTTGAATGTCTTTGGTTAATTCATCCATTACCAGTGCAAATAGATATGGGCTTAATGTTGACCCTTGATGTAGCTCAACTGTTATCGGGAATTCATTACTTTGTCCCCCCACTGTTCTAACACTAGTCATCGAACCATCATACATATCCTTAACTATATCTATATATCTACTTGCAACACTTCTTTTCTCTAATACTTGCCAAATTAACACTCTAGGGACTCTATCATAAGTTTTTTCTAGGTCAATAAATACCATATGAAGATCTTTCCTACATTCTCTATACCTTTCCATAAGTCTCCTAATTAAGTAAATAGCCTCCGTTGTAGATCTTCCCGGCATAAACCCAAATTGGTTCTCCGTAATTGTAGTTAAGTCTCTCAAACGGGTTTCAATTATTCTCTCCCATAATTTCATCGTATGGCTCATCAATTTAATGCCCCTATAGTTATTACAACTTTGAATATCTCCTTTATTTTTGTAAATTGGAACCACAACACTTCTCCTCCAATCATTTGGCATTTTCCCTGTGCTTATAATCTTATTAAACAACTTAGTCAACCAAACTAGTCCATGGGTTCCTAAGCTCTTCCACACTTCAATTGGGATTTCATCAGGACCTTGTGTCTTGCCAAGTTTCATCCTCCTTAAAGCTTCTTTTACTTCGGACATCGAAATTCGTACGTATATAAGTTCGGACATTGGTGCCTTGGTGAAAAGTTTAATCGTCCGAAACATAAGTGCTTGACGAATGCTCATTTAGTAAACTAGAGAAATAGGTTTCCCATCTTTTCTTAATATCCTCCTCACCAACTAATACTTTACCATCTCCATTTTTAATACATCTAACATTGTCAAGATCTCTACTCTTCCTATCCCTCATCTTAGCTATCTTATAAATAGATTTTTCCCCTTCCTTTGTGCCCAACTTATTGTATAACTCTTCATACTTCATTTCCCTTGCTTTTCCCGCAATTTTCTTAGCTTCATTTCTATCCAACCTATACCTTTGAAGATCCTCAACATCCTTAGTTCTTTGCCATGTCTTAAAACTATCTTTTTTATTCCTAATGGCAGCTTGAACCTCACTATCCCACCACCACGTCTCTCTATAAGAATGGATCTTTCCTTTTGATTCACCTAGAACATCTTTAGCCACCTTCTTAATACACATAGCCATCTCATTCCACATTGCATTGGTATCCCCTTTAAAATCCCATTTTCCTTGTTTGACTACTTCATTAACGAAGGATTTAGAGTACTCTCCTTTCAAATTCCACCATCTTATTCTTGGATAGTTTACCTTGGACCTTTTATGTGTTCTTGGGACTAAGCACACCCCCGGTATCACCTTGCAATCCTTGCACAACAATCTATCAGTCCTTCTAGTTAGGAAGAAATCTATTTGGCTTCTATGCTGTCCACTTTTGAAAGTAATTAAATGTTCATCTCTCTTTTTGAAGTAAGTATTTATAATAGATAGATCAAAAGCAGTAGCAAAATCCAAAATTGAAATTCCCTCCTCATTCCTTTCTCCAAAACCATATCCTCCATGAACACTCTCATATCCTCTTTGATCTTTTCCAATATGTCCATTTAAATCACCTCCTATGACAATCTTTTCTCCTTGACGAATTTCTTACATTAATCCATCTATATTTTCCCAAAATAGAAACTATGCTTTCTAAAAAACTCCCAAAACTTATGTAGCAAGATTCCCACATTAGAAATAGAAAATATAATCAAAACAATAGCATAATACTGTTCACGTAAACAATAAAATCACAAATTTACGTATACTTCAACACTCCCCCTCAAGCTGGAGCATACAAATCTCCCATGCCCAGCTTGCAACAAATAGACTGAAAACTTGGTCTGAATAGAGCTTTGGTGAACAAATCAGCTAGTTGGTCAGTAGAGCTCACAAAAGGAGTTGTTATAAGCTTCTTCTTCACTGCATCACGCACAAAGTGACAATCTACCTCTATATGCTTCATTCTCTCATGGAACACTGGATTATTAGCAATGTAAGTGGCTGCTTGATTATCACAAAACATTTTCATAGGGTTAGAAACTGGAAATCCTATTTCCTCTAACAATGAACGAAGCCACATCAATTCAGCAGCGATGTGGGCCATAGCTCTATACTCAGCTTCAGCACTAGATCGAGCAATGGTGGACTGTTTCTTACTCTTCCAAGTCACAAGATTTCCAATAAGAAAAGTACAATAACCTGTGGTTGACCGGCAATCAATGACGGATCCAGCCCAATCTGCATCAGAAAAGGCAACCAAGTACATACTTCGATTTGGTCGATAGATGAGACCTTTTCCGGGAGCACTCTTGAGGTACCGAAGCACTCTTATCACTGCATCCCAATGAGCCTTCCTAGGAGACTGCATAAACTGACTCAACACACCAACAGAATAAAAAATATCAGGACGAGTAACAGTAAAATAAATAAGTTTCCCAATAAGACTCCTGTAACGATGGACATCATCTAACAAGTCACCATCATCACGTCCTAACTTCAACTGAGGATCCATGGGAATGTCGCTAGGTTTAGAAGCAAGCATGCCAGTCTCAGTCAAAAGATCTAACACATACTTTCTTTGTGACAAACTTACTCCTTTTTTACTGTGAATCACTTCAATCCCCAAGAAATATTGTAGATCACCTAAATCTTTGGTTTGGAACGATTTTTGTAAGTGTGCCTTAACTGTATGGATTGCATCAACATCATTGCCTGAAAGGACAATATCATCAACATAAATTGTCATAATGACAACACAATCACCCTGCCATCTAACAAACATAGAGTGATTAGAATAACACTATACAAAACCAAAAGACTCCACCAGTCTTGCTAAATTTCTCAAACCAAGCCCGTGGAGACTGTTTGAGTCCATAAATCGCTTTATGAAGGCTGCAGACACGAACACTGTCCTCCCCCTGAGCAACATACCCTGGAGGTTGCTCCATGTAAACTTCTTTCACGAAGATCACCATATAAGAATGCATTTTTTATGTCAAGCTGAAAAAGAGTCCAATCATAATTCACAACCAAAGATATCAAGACACGGACAGAATTAAGTCTTGCCACAGGAGAAAAAGTCTCAAAATAATCTACACCATATGTTTGTGTATAGCCCTTAGCCACCAAGCGGGCTTTAAACTTTTCAACCGTACCATCAGAATGGTACTTAATAGTATACACCCACCGACAACGGACCACATCTTTCCCAGGAGGTAAGTTGACTAAAGACCATGTATAACGAGAATGTAAAGCATCCATTTCCACATCCATAGCGGCTTTCCAGCCAGGAATTTTAAGAACTTCGGTATGATGGGTTATAATATGAACGGCAGACATAAACAAAGCAAGGCAACGAAAGCTAGGAGGGAGATGAGAGGTAGAAACAAAATTGGAAACAGAATAAACAATGTTAGAGTGTAAAGTGCAAGTACGAGTACCTTTCCTTAAAGCAATTGGTAAGTCATCTGAAGGCAGAGTGGGATCTCCACTAGAAGAATCCGCCGGTGGAGAGGATGAAGAAGGAACATCCGTAGGGCCAGCTTCAGGCTCCACTAAAGGAGAGCCGCTAACATTTGTAGGAGGAACTCTACTATCCACAATATCTTATATCAACTTATGTCTTCGCTGATAAACCTGTAGAGGAACATTGCTAGTGGAAGGAACTAAAGAGGGAATAGGAGGAGTATCATCCAAAACACAGTTTTTAACAGACACAGATTGACTTAGATAATAAGGAGTGTCTTCAAAAAAGGTCACATCCGCACTTGTAAATTGTTTGCGAAGAACCGGATCATAACAGCGAAAACCTTTTTGAGTGCGTGAGTACCCAAGAAAAATACACTTAATAGAACGGGGGGAAAGTTTATCCAAAGGATGTGGTATGTGAACAAAACACACACAACCAAAAATTTTGGGTGAAACTGAAAACAGTTCTCTATTGGGAAAAACAATTGAAAATTGAGATTTTTCAGAAAGCAAAGGCATAGGCATGCGGTTAATTAAATGACCAGCAGCCAAAATTGCATCACACCAGTAACTCTTTGGAACATTCATCTGAATCAAAATAGCGCGTGCAACCTCCAAAAGGTGACGATTTTTGCGTTCAGCCACTCCATTTTGTTAGGGAGTGAATGAACAACTGGTTTGATGTATCATTCCAAGAGAATCACACAAGTTAGATATATCATGTTGCACATATTCTAAAGCATTATCAGACCGAAAAATTTTAATAGGAAGAGAAAATTGAGTCCGAATTTCATGAATAAAACTTTTAAATGTAGTTAAGAACTCTGTCCGATCCTTTAAAAGATACAACCATGTAAGACGGGAGAAATCATCCACAAAAGTAACAAAATATCGAAAACCATGCCTATTACTATTTCTACAAGGGCCCCAAATATCGGAATAAACAAGAGAAAATAAGGACTCACTACGAGAGATAGAGCGTGGAGGATAGGTGGCACAATGATGCTTCCCTAACTCACACGCTTCACAATTTAATCTGACACTCGATTTAAAAGAAGGAAATAAAATTTTTAATCTAGGTAAAGACAGATGGCCTAAACGACAGTGCCACTGGAGAGCATCTACACAATCATCAGAAAGAGCCGCAATAGGGGTAGCATAGTCCAGATAGTATAGTCCGTTCCTTTCACACCCTCCACCAATCGTCTTCCTCGTGTGAAGGTCCTGGAAAACACAATAAGTGGGAGTAAAAGTCACAGAGCAGTTTAGTGCTTTAGTTAATTGACTAATAGATAATAAGTTAAAAGGAAAGTTAGCAACATGAAGTACGGATGATAAAGTAAGAGAAGGTGTAGGAGAAACACTTCCAGAGCCTAGAATAGGAGTGGAAGTCCCATTAGCTATGACAACAGAATTTTTAGTGGTAGATTTAGAAAAAGAGCTAAAGTGATGACTTACCAGTTATATGGGAAGAGGCCCCTGAATTGATGATCCAAGGGGTGGGAGTAGAAGTGAGAAGTGTTGTGTTACCTGCATGAGAAAGTGTGGCAGCAGAAGTACTAGTGGATGTGGAAGCGCCAGTTTCAATATTTTGCAATCGGCGAAGGATTTGGCTTACATCATCTCTTAGAGTCTTAGACAAGTCCCTGAAGAAGATCCAAAACCACTATCGTTGTTTGCTACAGTATCAGTACCACCATCAGAAATGGCATGATTCGCAAGGTGCTTGGCCCACTCTGGTTTTCCATGTTTGGCCCAACAAGCTTCCACTATGTGCCTTGTTTTACCGCAATGAGTACAAAGTCGAGATCTCTTATCAGACAGTTGAACACCACGACCTCCAGAAGACCTACTAACTACCCCTGAACCATGACCATGTCCCCTTCCATAAGAGGTAGTGAAGGCTGAATTTTCTCCTTTAGAACTGTTTTTTGGAAAACTCCCTTCAGGCAAGGCAATACGTTGAAGTCTAGAATATGCTTCACTAAGATTAGGGACATGCTCACCAGCAAGAAGATGTCCTTTAACAGATTTCAATTCAGGGTTCAATCCTGCAAGAAACTTAGACACAAAAAATTCATTCCGTTGGGCCTTAAGCTTCTCTATAACAGTGGTGAGAGGTTGAAAGACATTCAACTCCTCCATCATGCCTTTAAAGGAGTTGTAATAATCCTGCAGAGACTTGTCAACTTGCTAAAATTGAAATAGCTTTTCATAAATACTAAAAATCCGAGTCATATTTTTAGCTTAGGAATAAGTCTCTTGCAAATCATCCCATATTCCCTTTGCAGTCTTATGGAACATAACATTCGCTGCAATATCAAGTTTCATACTATTCCACATCCAAATTTTGATGATTGCATCATCTTGGATCCAACTAAAATAAGATTTGTCAGTCTCAGCAGGAGGTTCATCCTCAATGAACTTAAGCTTACCTTTTGCAAGTATGTACACCCGAACCGCTTGTGACCACAACAAGTAATTAGAACTACCTTTGAGCATGATAGATGTAATTTGAACGTTTACATGATCTCCTTGAGATCCTTTTCATTCAGCCATACTCATGATTGAGTCACGTGTAAGTGAAGACATTAAACTGAGGTAGATATCACTCAAATCAGTTTTCCAAAACTTGAAGTAGAAAGAACACAAAAAAATTCTGCAACCTTAGGAGTAAAAAAAGAGGTAACAAAGGTATTCAAGTTCTGGAACGTGTAAGAGTAAGGCAATAGGTAGAGAAGATCAGTTCACATGAATATGATCTAATAGTCCATAATATACAGCATTAGGTGGTTGTACACCAAGGAAATAGAAGAAAAAAATTCTCAGAAGAGAATATTGAGAACAACACTATTTTGATTCAAAAAAGCTCTAATGTCATGTTAGAAAACAAGCTTTAAACAATCAAAATAGCAGTTGAACTTGAACAGAGAAAAGAGAGAAGAAGAAGAAGAGAAGATAGATGAAGAACCAGTAGAAAAGACCTATGATTCTTAGCTAAAGAGTCTAGAATCACAAAGCACTTTTATTTATAGTTTCTAATGAATCTAATACAACTTGAGAGACAAGTAATTGTCCTCTAGAAGAAGGAAACAAAATATTACAACTTTAGTAACTTCCTGACTCCTAAAATAGAAAGTTCTGAAAATAAAAACTACCACCAAAATAGAAAGAGATAATTACTGTTGCCCCCCTGTAGTTTGATTTTATTACAAATAAAACCCTGTTCTTTATGAAATTACTGTTGCCCCCCTTCCTAATAATGGTGTTAAGTTGCCGTTAAGTTTGAATATGTAATGTCTAATTTGCCTTTCATTAAAATTAAGAAATTAAAAGACGATGCTACCCCATTTATAAAACCAAATTAAATGTCAATTTTACCCTAAACTTCATTTATTTTGAATTAATGAAACGGGCAAAATCCAAATCCGATTTGGTTTCCCACCTTCACAAAACTTCATCTATTTTGAAATAAAGAAATGAGCAAAATCCAAATCCGATTTAGTTTCCCACCTTCACTAAACTTCATTTATTTTGAATTAAATAAATGAACAAAATCCAAATCCAATTTGTTTCCCACCCTCACTAAATTTCATTTATTTTGAAATTTTTTTAGGTGATATTCAATTTCCAATTTGAGTTGAATTCGATTTTTTTCTTCTTCC
The DNA here is from genome assembly GCF_041222555.1 of Hakea prostrata. Lineage (NCBI taxonomy): Eukaryota > Viridiplantae > Streptophyta > Magnoliopsida > Proteales > Proteaceae > Hakea > Hakea prostrata. Next base: position 20,240,611 of record NC_142600.1, on the reverse strand, counting down.
GGTTTCTATTTGAGTTTTATTCAATCATTCTTTCTTTATTTGGTGTTTTTTTTTTAGAATAAAACGGATTATAGTTATTTTTTTTGTCCACAATTAATTAAGGGTACTACTGTAACTTGACAAAAGGGTAAATAAGAAAAGAGATAAGTATAAGGGTATTTTGGAGTTTTTGAGAAAATTTAAAGATGCCATATCATCAGTTAACTAACGGAATTTAACGGTAGGGGGGCAATAGTAATTATAGACAAAGTTTAAGGTTGGATTAGTAATTTTGAAAAGTACAGGGGATACAGTAGTAATAAAATCAAAGTACAGGGGGCCAATAGTAATTATCCCAAATAGAAACTATGCTTTCTAAAAAAACTCCCAAAACTTATGTAGCAAGATTCCCACATTAGAAATAGAAAATATAATCAAAACAATAGCAAAACTTCACGTGAACGTAAAATCACAAATTTACGTATACCAATCTCGATTCCCAAACCGAGATCTAGACCATCTCGGTAGAAAATATAATCAACTGGCTAAAACTTGGTTTTTAGCCTATTTGATGCCTTTTGAACACACTAGTGGCCTTGGATTTGTGAGAAAGCCATAAGTATGATTTCTAAGTCTACCCATATTGTGAACCGAATTGGGATTGAGAATGCAAGGTTATATAACATATAATATAAAACCATTAATGTGTAGGATTAGAGAATGCAATGTTATATAACATTCTAAGGGAAACTTACCGGGCATAAAGAAACTGGTCAACCAAACTTAATGTCATCAAGATAACATTCATATGAGTATTACAATCTTAACTTTCAAGAATAGAATGATAAAAGTATACAACCGTTAGAGTTTTATATAAGTCATTAACGCATGATTGAGTTTTCTTTGATGTTGTAGATGTGCTAAGAGTAGTTGCAAGTGAAACTTTGGCTGAAATCTACAAAAAATTTGGTAAAAATTGAGAGTTCCGGGGGGGAGGGGGGGGTTTGGGGGGGGATATGGCGAGATAGGGCGAGATATGGCGAGATCTCGAGCGAGATATCCCATCTGGGATCTCGCCCTTCTTCGGCTCTCGGTTTTTGAAAAACCGAGATATCTCGCGAGATCTCGCCGAGATCTCGCGAGATCTCCCACCATGACGTATACTTCAACAAAGGGAAAAAAAAAATTGGTGTGCAAACTAAAAAGAAGCTTGTATGGTCTCAAACAAGTTTGAAATTTGATGAATTAATGCAAGAAATAAAATTTGTCAGATATCAATCTGACCATTGTGTTTATTTTGAAAATTTTGAAAATGGAGATTTCTTAATGCTTGCATATTATGTAGAAGATAAGCTTGTTGTAGGATAAAACATGAAGAGAATTAATAATCTCAAGAAGAGTCTGTCTAAAGCCTTTGATATAAAGGATTTGGGAGAAGCAAACCAGATTATTGGCATGCAAATAAGAAGGGACAGAAAGGAGAAAAAGGTATGGCTTTCTCAAGAAAAATGTGGATAAGATCTTAAAAAGTTTCAACATGGACAAAGCAAAATCAGTTTATACTCAATTGGCAAACCATTTCAAGCTTTCAAAGGATCAATGTCCTTCAACAAAAGAGGAAAAGGAGTTTATGGCAAAGGTGTTATATTGTTCAGCAGTTGGGAGTTTGATTTATGCGATAGTGAGTATGAGACCGAACACAGCACATGTAGGAGTTGTTAGCAGATTTATGCACAACCCAGGAATAGAACAATGGAGAGATGTCCAATGGATCTTGAGATTTCTTAGAGGTACTTCTCAATACTGTTTATGTTTTGGAGGTTCTAACATTGATGTGCAAGGTTATGTTGATTCATATCATTTAAGCGACAGAGATAGTGGAAGAAGCACCACTGGTTACGTTTTTACTGTATGTGAAACTGCAATTAGTTAGGTTTCAAACCTACAGAACATGGTTGCGCTTTCAACCACAGAGGCAGAATATGTAATAGTTACTAAGGCAAGTAAAGAGATGATTTGGCTTCAACGTTTTATGGAAGAGCTGGTAAGAAGACAAGAGAAAAAAAATTATGAGTGACAGCCATAGTACAATTTATTTTGCAAAGAATTCACCATTCCATTCAAGGACAAAACATATTTAGTTGAGATATCATTTTATACGGTTAATTCTGCAGTATGGCCTATTGAAACTTGATAAAATTGAGGGTAGCAAGAACCTTGCAGACTTGTTAACAAAGGTGGCTAACAAGGAGAAGTTGAACTTTCACTCAACGCTGATCAATCTTTATTGATGGTCAGTTTGGCTGACTGAGCGGTGTTGATCTTTGAGGTAAGAGTTGAAAATTGTCTTAAAATGGGAGATTGTTGTGGCGAAGACTAATTTTCATCACATGTGAAAATTGGTTCAAATTTGAATTGTTCGTCAAAAGATAGAAGCATTGAGGAGTCTCGACATAATTAAAGAAAGTACAATTTTGGCAAGATAAACTGTTGGAAAATCTACAATTGCCAAGGTCGAATATGCATGTGATGAAATGAACTTGGACTAGTTTTTAAGGCTGAACACAATTGGAAATGTTGTGGTTGACTTTGGATTCCATGTATAGACAGTGCACACAAGGAAGTTGTTGCAATGGGTTTTGGAGGTTATGAAAATTAATGTATTTATTTTGGCATTCCTTTTGGGTACGGGGGTAAATCTGTCATTATCTATTTTTCTTGTAACTATTTATAGTATCTTAATTTGGGTTGAGAGATATAGAGAGTGGGTAGAGAAAAATTAGCTAGGCTGTAATATCTTCTTCTTCTTCCTCATAGTGAAACAAGAAATTTTGCTTGGCCGTGGACATAGCCTTCGGTGAACCACGTAAATTCTTTGTCTTGTGTGCTGCTGTTTTTGCTCTGTTTTCTACCTTGATGAAATATAAAGCCTAGTAGTTTTTATATTTATAAGATTCTATTGTCACCAATTACGAGGATATTAGTTTCTATTTTTAGTCTAGCTTTAGCCAAGCTATAAATAGGCCCTTACATTGCAATAAAGAGAACACGTATGGAATGGGGGGGGGGGGGGGGAATGAAGTAAAGCTAGAGCTTTGGGCATTTGCACCCCCCCCTCTCTCGTTCTCCTGTTCTCTTCTTCTTATGAATGTCCTTCGTCCTCCCCTTCTTCAAGACCAATTTGTCTAAGATTTCCCTTTCTTCCCCCATCTTCTTTACCCTTCTTTCTTCTCCATCCTGACCCCCATTACATTTGCTCTTCGTTTTTTCTCTCTGAATCAGAATCAGACTTCAATGCTTCCCTCAAATTAGAGTTTCTTCAGAGTGCTAAGCCAATAAAAGAAAGTCCAGGTATTCTAATCTACAGTGAACCCTTTTAATTCTTATGATTTCAACTAATGTGAGATGCAGAGGGTGGAAGTGGGTGGGCTGGGGTCCGGGGAGATGGAGATAAGCTATTGTTGCAGAGGATGGATACAGTTGGGGTCATACGAGACTGGGTTTCATTCCTTTGTAACTAAGGGCATTTTGGTCACAAATGGTTCTTTATGAATTAATTTCAGGGGATATTGTGGTAACTGTCAGAAGCATAGGAAATAATATACTCATGTATTTTTGTACTGCGAAAACAAAAAAAAAAACTGAGGTGGTGAAGGAACTCCTAAATTATTGAACTGGGACAAAATAAGTACAATTGTTGTTGTAAACGAATCTGGCTGGATTGCTAAACTTACCTTAAAGAAACAGATTACAAGGCAAAAGCATCTGCCCGGCCTCTGCAACTATATACATGGAGCAACTAGTCTTTAAGGACAGGTTGCATTGAAGGCCACATTATACGACAACTCAAAGTAAGAGAAATCAGATGCTTAGGTTGCTAGAAAGGTCTATTGACATTTCTCTGTCTTTGTTTGCAGTTTTCTTGGTAAAACGATGGATATAGTTGCTAGTTTGTCATTGGTCACAGCCTTCCAGGTATGATTTGGCATAATGGCAAAAGCTTTGAAGATGGTCAACCCTACCTCAGGAAATTTACATCAAGAAGAATCAGTAAATATATGATGGAATACAAAAGAACTTTTGAATTCACTCCCTTTTCTGCTCGTCTTCCTTACACCCACTTGCTTTCCAATATTATGGACAATATATATCACAAAGACGCAAATGAAATTGGAAGTTTGAAAACTTGCCTGCTGTTCCAGGAAGGGTCACAACACAGTTGTGCGAATGCTATTAAGCTTGGATCAGTTGAGAAAGTACTAACTAACTGATCAACCTTAAATGAACCAGGGTCATCATTTCCACTAATACTTGCAGTACAAGCTCTCAGACTAGTCAAATCACATGCCTGAAATCAGAAAGAGGTTACGAGAGCACTTTATTATGATGGACTAGGGAGATGATCAGAAAGATGCAAACCAAGAGAACAAAATGACACCTTGTGCATTGCCCGTGATAGCAATGATTGACATCCAACGGGATCATCCACATAGGAACAAGCTCCAACTTTTCGCTTGATATAAATGATACCACAGTTAAAAGGGTTATTCTTGTCAACAGAACTCCACCAAGGTTTGTCTGGACAAGCAATTATGCAATGAATTAAATACCACAATGCTTGGGGACTTGGATCGAGTAATCTACAACTACCACAAGCAGTGCAACATTTGCCCTACTACCTTCAGAAACAAGCTCGATGACTTGAGGCCAATACCTGGGCCCACAAACTCGTACTGTCTTCAGCTACATGAATGATACACAATATAAACTGATCAGTGACATAGAAGCAGCCAACCTTTCTAGATATGTTTCATGGTGGAACTACCGAAACAGCTTTTCAACACCAAGATCATCAGTCCATGCAAGTGTATGAATCAAATCGTTTATTTATGTTTCCAACATCATTCTAGCATTTAGAAATTCAGATGGCCTTTAGATGAACATTATGCTCTAAGTGACTTGAATTTTGAAGCTTCTTTACATTTTGAGATTTCTTCCTCCAAACTTAGTAAGAATTAAATCATGCTTGTCTAATTATCTGAAATTGAATGAATGAAAATAGAACATTTTCACTGTGTGAGAGCAACAGTCAAATCTGAATAACTTACAACAGCACGTTCTGGCAGAATACAAGGACTGATCTCACAAAAGCCTGTCTCTGCATAATTTTCTGTTTCTACCGTAGTCACCTCAAGAGGTGCATAAACAGGAAGACCAGTATCGACATCAACGGTTTGCACCCAGCGATTTTCAGTGGCCAGAACATACAAGTGCCTGAATGCCTGAAGAATGAAAATTCTAGGGAATTATACATTAGATAAACAAGAAATATTACAAACCAATTCCAAGGGGAAGGGAAATTGTATAGTCCCTGATTTTACCGTTAATGTGGAAATCTGTAATGAGGCTGGAATTCAACATCAGTTGGGGCACAACATGATCTTATGGAACAAACAAAACAAGCCCAACAGAAGAACATATCCATAGCTATTTTTCCAGAATTCACAGGATACTTCTTTCGCGGACAGCCGAAAGTTGTAATATGTTAAAATGATTCATACAATCAATTAGATTAATTCTGGCCCAGGAACAGTTCTTTCGCAGAGATACAGGTAAAACTTCAATTCTGCTTCCATCCTGAGGAATTCTGGAAAAACAGCTATTTCTCAACACCTGAATTGTTGACCCAGGTTTTGACATACCTGCAGGTGGCAACGGTTATCATTTGGCCCAGTAGGTAACCGAGGGTAGAGAGTGATCAGCAGGGAAGCAACAGCAGTATTGCTAGTTGAGAAAGTATGCATTCCACCACCAAGAAACAAGAAGCCAATTGCCAAGCTCACCTAAAAAGTGAAGAGAATCAGAATAAATCTACACTAGAAACATTGAGCCAGATGCCTTTTTAAAGGAAATTATGCATGGATAAGCTATTTTACATTGGGCTTTCTCCCAGTAACCTAAAAACTCAAATTTTCACTTAATAGATCTAAAGCTCATTCTGTATCCATCAATGGACTCGTATTTCATTTTGTTCCAAAGAAACAACCTGTGGACACTATAAGCAGGAATCAGCATGATAATAGGCTTCAAAGTCTATTGTCCACAATCAAATGATACATCAACAACAAAATATCATCCACATGACTGGTTCTCTTAGTATATTGGATCCTGGAACCCCCCCCCCACCCAAAAAAAAAAAAAAAAAAAGAAACCCCCTCCAAAAGAAAGTCCACATAAACTGCATAGCTTCAAAACAACCAATTAATGACAATTCTGGTGGAAGTTCCAACTGGATTTCATTTTTTAATTTTATCAAAATTAATATAGGTCTTCATAGAAATGGCTCATTTCCTTCAGCAACCCCCCCCCCCGGGCGGCGTCTAGCTCCTTTCCTGCAATGGCTTTTCTTCCAGTTTGTCAGCCAGGCACTTTTTCCAGACCACATTCCTCTTCAGCCCACTGGCACAGCCGCACAAGCTAGTCTGGTCAAACCGTCAAAGGCAATGTCCCTTACCCAACTACCAGTTTTTTTCTTGCCTCTTCACCTTCTCCATTTTGGACCTAAGTCCTTGCTTCCATTAGGCTCAGTTTTAGACCGGTCTCCCCTTTGACAAATAATGGCACTCACTGGTTTTGTCCTTCTCTGGCTCCCTGATTCTGACTCTATCAATAAGCTGTTTTTTGGAGCTTTGACCTCTCATGCTTGGTTAGAAATGAATCTTAGAAGATAGAATTCCAACTCCCAAACCCTTGAAATGATTTGGAAAGCCATCTTATTTGATGTCTGCTCTAGGATCGACTTGCTTCTACACACAACTTTTGATGACTCCCCAAGGAACAAGCTCATTGTTGTTACATTGGGTCTTGATCCCTCTCTTTGTTAGCCTACTATGTCCTCTTGACCTGTTTGTCTTTCTGTTCCCCACCCCCTTCTCCTTTCTCATCCCTTGGACATCCAACCCTAGTTCCACCACCCCCCCCCCCAAAAAAAAAAAAAAGAGTCCAGGATGGCTATCTACTGATTTGCTCTGAATAGAGTCATGGTTTGAGAACTTGGTTTTGGAGCCCAAGTCACTTGGTAAACCAATAAAAGGAAGCAAAGGGAAATCATGATATTGATTCAACCAGAGATGCACTTTCAATGAGTGGAAGTAGATGCTGAATGAGATTCACTTTGGATTGACTAGGTTAGGTCCTTTGACCAATAGGCAAGAAAATTCTGGACCGTGGCATTCTTTTACTATGTAATAAACTGAGGGAGAGATCTTTTCTTTCTTTCTTTCTTTCTTTCTTTCTTTCCCCTTTGCATAGAAGGATCTTCAACACTTAGATGTGAAGAATGCTTTTCTTCATGGAGACCATTAAGAGGAAGAATACATGGATATTCCACCTAGTTATGCTTCGAGAGAAACACAGAAAATTTTGCAAGCTTATCATCCTTTACATGGATAAAAGCAACTTGATTTGGAAGACTTAATAAAGCAATGTATGTCTATTGGCAATACCCAAAGTAATGTTGTCATAATTTGTTTACCAACAAGACTAATGGTAATGTAAGTATGTAACTATCTTGATTGTATATGTTTGTTGAATGATAGAATCGATTATGGGAGATCTGGGTGATTTGGTTGATTTAGTTTACTTTCCTTTTTCTGTTCTTTACTTATTGGGATAGATTTGCTAAGACCTTATTTTTCTTGTAAGATTCCTACACTAGGAAGATTTAATTTGTTCTATATTTAGTAAGTTTTGAGTTTAAAGGAAGCTCCTGCTATGTCCTTTAGACACAAGCCAGGATTTCTTCAACTCTTCCAACAATGTTGATGACATTGTCTTCACAAGAAGCAGCACTCTTGAAATTTCACCTCTGAAGACCCTCTTTGATGCAGCTTCAAGTGAAGGGGGGCCAGAAATCTAAGACCTTTGGATAATAGCAGTAAGACAACTTCTGGTTTCAGGAGCACAGCTGTCAAGGTGACAAGGCAAGGAGAGGTGATAGAGGGCAACGGAAACCAAAGTGACACCAAGCAGGCGACACCAGGTCTCCTTGACCCAAAGAAGGGCTAGGATGCATATGTGACACGTTGACAAATTGGTTCAGGAGATTTCATCCAGGACTGATTCAAGCTTCTGTTTAGGGCCAAAATAGAAGTCGAAAACTGAACTGAACTCTCAACTAAGTCCTCTGTTTTTTTACTTTTATTGTATAACAAAATGTTGGTTTGATTCCCTAGTTTCTGCAATTAGGGTTAAGGTTTGGAAGGGACACCGATTAGGTTCTGTTAGGGCTTTTAGAGCTCTTGGGTGGGTTGTAAAAGGGACTCATTTAGGCTAACAGGTTTAGGGTTAAGCTATTAGGGTTGTAGAAGGGAATCTTAGTAGTTGTGAAGCTAGGCTTCTGAAAATATAGGGTTAGGATTTGGGAAGGGCAGCAAGGATTAGGTTCTTAGTGGGGTAACAAGGGCAGAGATTGGGATTGAGTGATAACAGATCTGCGGGTAGGAGAACCAAATGGGGTAGGGTTTGCAGAAACAGCAACTAAAATATGGAAAGGTGAACGGAATAAGGCTGACTTGTTACTTACCTGTAACCAAGTCAGATAATGAGCTAAGATGAGGATGGAATAGTGAAGGCAGCAAGCCACTGCTGAAGGAGAATCTTTCAATTAGAAAACCCTAGTTTTCTTAATCAACAACCTGGAGGTACCATACTGTTGATGGAGAAGCTCTACTATAACATTACTCTTAAGCGTCAACACTCTTTTATTAATGTTGAAGTTTGGGCTGTCACTGTTCATGTGAACAGTGTTATGCCATTATTCCTTGTTTCCTTTTTAGATATGCTACTCTTTCTAATGTCAGAATCTTGCTATTTTGGTGGTTTCTAGAAAGCATAATTTCTATTTTCTATTAGTTACTAATTTCAAAACTTTCCTTTTTCAATACTTTTTATTTTGGACAAATTTTTGGAGTTAGTTTTACTATAAAATTCTGTCCATAAGTTGCACTTTTTATTTCCTTTTTTAGAGGGCAAGATGGCTCGCTTCTCAAGTTGTAATCTAGACTATTGATATCTATAAGTAAGAGGCTGTGATTCTAGGAGTATTAAGCTAGAATCGCAGGCTTATGTGATTCCTATCAATTCTTCTTCTTTCTTCTCTTCTTTTTTCTTCTCTTCTTTTTTCTTCCTCTTAGTTCTTCTTCTTATTGCACTGTTTTGGTTGATTAAAGTTTATTTTCTAACATGGCATCAAAGCTTTTTTTTTAATCTTAGTAGTTGTGAAGCTAGGCTTCTGAAAATATAGGGTTAGGATTTGGGAAGGGCAGCAAGGATTAGGTTCTTAGTGGGGTAACAAGGGCAGAGATTGGGATTGAGTGATAACAGATCTGCGGGTAGGAGAACCAAATGGGGTAGGGTTTGCAGAAACAGCAACTAAAATATGGAAAGGTGAACGGAATAAGGCTGACTTGTTACTTACCTGTAACCAAGTCAGATAATGAGCTAAGATGAGGATGGAATAGTGAAGGCAGCAAGCCACTGCTGAAGGAGAATCTTTCAATTAGAAAACCCTAGTTTTCTTAATCGACAACCTGGAGGTACCATACTGTTGATGGAGAAGCTCTACTATAACCTTACTCTTAAGCGTCAACACTCTTTTATTAATGTTGAAGTTTGGGCTGTCACGTGTCATGGGACCAGGGTTATGCCATTATTCCTTGTTTCCTTTTAGATATGCTACTCTTTCTAATGTCAGAATCTTGCTATTTTAGTAGTTTCTAGAAAGCATAATTTCTATTTTCTATTAGTTACTAATTTCAAAACTTTCCTTTTTCAATACTTTTTATTTTGGACAAATTTTTGGAGTTAGTTTTACTATAAAATTCTGTCCATAAGTTGCACTTTTTATTTCCTTTTTTAGAGGGCAAGATGGCTCGCTTCTCAAGTTGTAATCTAAACTATTGATATCTATAAGTAAGAGGCTGTGATTCTAGGAGTATTAAGCTAGAATCGCAGGGCTTATGGGTTCCTATCAATTCTTCTTCTTTCTTCTCTTCTTTTTTCTTCTCTTCTTTTTTCTTCCTCTTAGTTCTTCTTCTTATTGCACTGTTTTGGTTGATTAAAGTTTATTTTCTAACATGGCATCAGAGCTTTTTTTTTAATCAAAACAGTGTTGTTCTCAAGTATTCTCTTCTGAAATTTTCTTTCGATTTTCTTTGGTGCGCAACCACCTACTGCTGCAACTAATATACTGTTAGATCAAGTATTAATTTAAATTGATCTTCCCCACCTATTACCCCTTTGGAAGATCCCAGAACTGATTTTTTTTTATCCCCTTCGTTAGCCTTTTGTTTTTGCATACTACAGTTTTTTGTTCTACCCTATTCGGGTCTGCACTCTGCAGAATTTATTTTATGATTCTTCTTCAAGTTCTAGGCTGCTGGTTTCTGAAGATTTATTTGGGACGGCTACTAGTTTATATGGTTTTCTTCTTAGATGACTTATGAAGGACTCAAATAATACCTATCCATGCTACTAACAACCCAAAAAATCCAGATGAATATTGGCTGTATGTTTCAGTTTGCAATCCTTTACATGATGGTTCCTACACAAGCTTTTTGGGTCTTTTCTAAGGTTCGATCTACCTAGTACTTAATCCCTGGGAAGCTGTTTCCTTTTTTTTATGATAAGGGCTGCGATTTACCCATCTTGCTGTGTTTACATCTCAATTATTGGCTTATAACCTACGATGCTATACAATGTTTCATGCGAATCCCTGGGCAACTGTTTCCCTATTTCGTGGGTTGAATTAATTTTTAAATTTTTTTTTCCATAAAGACTTGTACCTACTCTGTTTCTTCTAATATTTTTTCAACATCTCAAACCTGAATTTAGCATCAACTAGGTTCTACTCCATTGACTACTGTTGTTTCTAACAAAATTTTTTTCTACCCACCTTTGGTACTACACATATTTTGTATTTTTATTGTTCTTGATTATCCATAGCTGAACTCATGCCTCTCCCTCCTCGTCCATATTTTGCTTTCTATTAAATCCCATCTACACCATAACTCCTCGCCATTGGACTATATTTACCACTGATACTATATATTTACCACATTACAACATACCCTACCATGAGGTGAACTTGGAAACTATATTTCTTGGGATCTTTTTAAATTGGATATTGGTTATTGGTTGTCATTAATTGTCCACGTCTAATGCTACACGTGAAGGGGAGAATGGTACCTTATTCTATATCTACTCAAGATGTGTTGATGAATATTATTGTGAAGATCTTTGCCCTCAACTTATGGCATTCTACAACAAATTTTTTTTTTTTAATGAATAAATAATTAAATTACCAAAAGCCAAAAGGAGCACATACAAACAGGATCAAGGGGGAGGGGAGAGTCCCAGTCAAGAAGGGGACAGGAAAGAAGCTGAGAGGCTCCAAGAACTAACAATCAACCTATTTCTTGGAGAGTCTACAATAGGGGGTGGGGGAGAGAACGAAGTCTCGAAGAAACATCAAAGTAGATGGCATTCCAAATCATATCTCTAGAACGGGATTTGGAAGACCATCTTCGGAAGTTACACTCCTACCAATGATGGTGAATAGTGGCGGCAAAGACAAGCTTACCCACAAGGTCACAGATAGAGGTACCGGCAAAATTTCTCAGGATCCAGTTCCAATCTCGAGCGAAGCGCAAAGAACGACGCGATCTGGGCCAAATGGATGCAAGGGCTAGGGACCAAACAAAGCGGGAAATAGGGCAACAGAAAAAGAGATGGTCAATGTCCTCTGAACTATTCCAACAGTTGGTACAATTTGGGTTAGCGGGGATAAGGCGGCTAATGAGAAAAGCTTGGGTAGGCAGGGCAAGGTTAAGGGCTCTCCAAAGAGTAAGGGCATGGCGAGGGATGTGGCATTTAAACCAAACAAGGGGGGACCAAGGTATAGGGGGGACGGAGTTCTCAGGAGGTTCCAAGCCAAGGAAGTAGAAAAGGAGGTAGGGCGGGGGTGCAACCAAGTAATACGGTCGTCGGTGTGGGGGAAGAGGGGGGGAGGGAGCTCCAAACCTGTGTGAGACATGGGTGGGGGGAGGGGGACCAAGAGCCAAAGGAAATGAACGTGGAAAGGGGGGTGGATTTTGGGATACGGGTGTTATAAACGGTTCGAGGGCCAAGGAGTGTACAGGATACCCATCGGATGCCAAGGGTCAAGCCAAAAGGAAGTGAAGACACCAGTAGAGACAAGGACAGAAGTGGCAGAGAGAGCACGACCACGGAGAAGGGTGGCGAGACAGTCCAAATCAAGTCATTCTTAAGAAGGTAGGAATAGACTCAGGAAACCCAGATGGAATCATAATTGGAAGCGATCTTCCAAATGAGCTTCATGAGACAAGCCATATTCATATCACGAATACAGCAAATTCTAAGACCTCCCTCAGATTTGGGACGACAAACAGACTTCCAGCTAATAGGATGAAGGAAGCAGGGAGACTCAAGGCCTTTCCAGAGGAAAACACAGAAAATGGATTCTAGGAGTGGATGATAGATTTAGGAAGGGAAAAGATACCACACCAGTAGAGATAGGAGGATTGGAGGATAAAACGGATGAGCACCATTCTCCCAGCAAACGAAAGCAGCTTGCTCTTCCAGAGTTGGAGCTTTTTCCAAATATGATCAAGCATGGGGGAACAATGGTGGCAAGTGAGCCTACCGGGGATAAGGGGGAGACCAAGATAGGTCACAAGGAAGGAACCTGGGCTGAACCCAGAGAGCAAAAGGAGGGAAGCTCTAGTAGAATCAGAGATACCAGAGAGAAATATGGTGACTTTCTCGAAGTTGACTCTAAAACCCGAGAGGGATTCGAAGTGGGAGAGGTTAGAGAGGATAAAAGAGATGGAGTGGTCAACCTTAAAGAAAATCATGAGGTCATCAGCAAAGGCGAGGTTGGTGAGCTTGAGGGAACGACACTTGAGAATGGAAGAAATAAGCATCTGATCAGTTTTGGATTGGAAGAGGTGGAAGAGCACAGCCAGTGCTAAGGTGAAAAGGTAAGGGGATAAGGGGCATCCTTGACAAATGCCAACTTGCGAAGGGAAAAACCTAGCTAGGGAGCCATTGGTGATGACAGAGAAGTGAGGAGTGGAGATACAAGTCTCAACCCAGTGGACAAAGGAGGGGGGGAAGCCCATAGCCGAAAGGACTTCACTGATAAAATCCCATCGAATAGAGTCAAAGGCTTTATGAAGATTGACCTTCATAAGAGCAGCAGGGGAATGACCAGCTCTGTCAAAACCACGGATAATCTCCGCACAGAGGAGGATATTGTCAGAGATGCTCCGTCCGGCAATGAAAGCCGATTGGTTGGGACTTACCAGAGAGGGGATAACCAATTTAAGTCGATTGGCCAGGACTTTGGAGATGAATTTATAGATGAGATTACAAAGCGAAATGGGACGAAAATCAAAGAGAGAGGAGGCACCAGGCTTTTTGGGGATAAGACACACGAAGGTATTATTGATGGTGGAGAACTTGGGAAGGGTTAAGGCGAAGCTGCGAATAGCATGAATGAGGTCAAGCTCAATGAAATCCCAGGTGGCCAGGAAGAATCTCATACAACAATATTATTACCTACCTTTACCTATATTGTCATTTACCTAACTACTTGGTCTGTAATAACCAATACTACCTTACCTACTTGGTCTGTAGTAACCTATATTGTCTTTTACCTTACATACTTGGTCCGTAGTAACCTATATTGTCTTTTACCTTACCTACTTGGTCCGCAGTAACTCATGTTATCTTTTACCTGTCTACTTGGTCCGTAGTAACCCATACCACCTTACCTACTTGGTCCACAGTAACCTATACTGTCTTTTACCTACCTACTTGGTCTACAGTAATCAATATTTTTTTTTTTTTGGATAAATAATATATTAAATAACAGAAAGAAAACAAGAGAACATATACAAAGGGGAAGAGGGGGGAGGGAGATCAGTTAAGAAGAAGACTGAAGGGAGAAGAAAGACTTCAAGAATTAACAATCAGCCTATTTCTTGGAGAATCAGCAATAGGGGGTGGGGGAGAGAGCGAAGTCTCGTCGAAACATCAAAACAGATGGCATTCCAAATCATATCACGGGATCGGGATTTTGAAGTCCATCTTCTCAAGTTACGCTCCCACCAAAGATGGTGAATAGTGGCTGCAAAGACTAGCTTACCCACAAGGTCACAGATAGTGGCACCAGCAAAGTTTCTCAAGGTCCATTTCCAATCTCAGACAAAGCCAAAAGGACGTCGCGATCTAGGCCAAATGGAGGCAAGGGCAAGGGTCCAAACAGAGTGGGAGAGCGGGCAACCAAAGAAGAGATGGTCCAGGTCCCAGGGGCGGAGCCAGGATTGAAAATGGAGGGGGGCCGAATGTATGTGGGCCAATGTGGAACCCACTGGTAGGTCCCATCTCGAATATATTATTATATTTTAATGTATAGTCTCCATTAAAAATTAGGTAAATTAACAAAAAATTCGTTAGTGTGAGAGAGAGAAAGGAATAATTTGAGAAAGAGAGTGAATACGTGATGTGGAGAAGATTTAGGAAAATTCCAAAGTTTGCTAACTACTTCAATATTTTGTGAGACGTGTGAGAAAAAAAAGAGAAAAAATAGGAATAAAAGAGGAGATTCATGAGAGAATAAATAGAAATTAAAATAAGAGAGGATATATAAGGAGAAATTCAGGGATCGTGAGTTAGTTTTTAATTAGAATTTAACATTTTATTCCTTAAAACTAGGGATTTAATGATAACCATTAGATAGAGATTATGAATAACATTTGTACCCATCATTTTTATCTTAAATTGTTATTTTTAATTTTTGGAGGGGGCCAAATAGTGGTATTTCACATTTAAAGATAGAGAAATAAGGAAAAAAAAACAAGGATACTTACAATTTCAAAAAATCCGGGGGGGGGGGGGCCATGGCCCCCTCCGGTACCAACGTGGCTCCGCCACTGCCAGGTCCTCTGAACTATTCCAACAAATGGCACAGTTGGGGCTAGTGGGAATGTGGCAGCTAATGAGAAAAGCTTGGGTAGGTAGGGCTACGTTAAGGGCTCTCCAATACTTTACCTATTACTTGCCTTTTTGCGAAGCATTTATATGGACATTGGGGTTGCGATTTTGAAGATTTAGTGTGGATATTTCTCCCTACTACCGGCATTATGTGGATAGTGTCTTTGATCTTGCTATACTTATGGATTTTGTTCGTCCTCAACATCGTCGATTGTTCTCATTATTGGATGGTTCTTTCAACATGAAGAAGTAAAGTTTTTTTTTAAGTTGGTGCTGATTATCTCCTAGGTGAAGTTTTCTCAGTGTTTATCAACGTCTGCTATTGCTACACGATTCAAGATTGGTGCTACCTTTCAAGTTTATTCTTATTGCGCAAGCTGAAGTTTTCTTTATGTATACTCCAGCTTAAGGGGGAGTGTTGAAGTTTGGGTTGTTACTGTTCACATGAATAGTGTTATGCCATTATTCCTTGTTTCCTTTTTAGATATGCTACTCTTTCTAATGTAGGAATCTTACTACACAAGTTTTGGTAGTTTCTATAAAGCATAATTTCTATTTTCTATTAGTTACTAATTTCAAAACTTTCATTTTTCAATACTTTCTAAACATCGACAGATTTAAGGAGTTAGTTTTACTAGAAAATTCTATCCATAAGTTGTACTTTTATTTCTTTTTTTAGAGGGCAAGATTGTTTGCTTCTCAACTTGTAATCTAGACTCTTGATATCTATAAATAAGAGGCAGCGATTCTAGGAATACCAAGCTAGAATCGCAGGCTTATGTGATTCCTATCAATTCTTCTTCTTTCTTCTTCTCTTCTCTTCTTCTTAGTTCTTCTTGTTATTGCACTGTTTTGGTTGATTAAAGTTTATTTTCTAACAGTTAATAACTGAAATTTGAGTTCTGTTACATGCACAGGCATTCTATTTATAGCCTTTGTACTGACTTTACTAGCTGTACTCAAGCTGTACTCAACATAGATTACAACTTGAATTTAAACAGGACTATGATCACTAACCTAAAGGACTACTTATCAGGTTTGTTTGATTAATTACATTATCCCTAGTAGACCTGACATAACCTAGACAGACTCAAACAAAAGTTATAAGACAGACCTTGTTGTAATTTCTAGTTACAAGTATGCCACTGCTTATATAGAGTAGGACTTTTGTATTTACAAAAATGCCACTGGTGTCTTGATAAGTGGCCCTATGCTGCTGGGCAGCAAGCCTAGGGCTTCCTTTGGGTTTTGGGGCTTCTTCTGTGGTAGGTATTAGGACCTACCTCACTCTTAGGAATATGTTTCAAGATCCTAATCTCGAGGCCCATCTCACCAACTCAAAAAAGAGAATTCCGCAAGATCTAGCTGAGTTGGTAGGATTTTCCTTTCAACACAAGGGGTATTAGGGGATTTGGGGTCGAAGCTTCCTTTACAACCTATTTTAGCCCATCTGAACACACTAGTGACCTCAGATTTATGAAAAGAGATAGTATCAATGTGACTTCCAATTTGGATGCCAATTAGGATGTGTCTACAATCTACATTAAAGTGAAACCTTAAGATGGCCTATTGTACACATCATATACTCATACATTGATGCTCAAAGTTCAAAATTCCAACAAATCTAATACATTATATAGGTTCATAAATGATAATTCTAATTACAAAGTTCAAATGATAATCCAATCATCAAATTTGCAACTCGAGAATCAAGACTTGAAACCCTATGCGCTAAGCACATCATCCCATCCTGCATATCATCTAGTCTCACTAACTGGAAAATGAGAGTTCACCAAATTTCAACGAGATACTGACATATATGTTGCTGTGTAATTCTACTAAGACTCCACACATGGACCTTACTCTTATACCAAAGGTTATGCGGTGAACCAATAGAAAAGGAAGACACCAAAATAAGTCAGGAGACTTATTTACCAAGCCCACACTAGACCTGATCACATTTTCTGCTAGCCTAGTTGGTCAGTACATGCAAAATCCCTATTCCTCACACCTTGATGTTGTGTATAGGATATTGAGGAACTTGAAGGCAGCTCCATGAAACAGAATTCTGATTTCTCCTCATGATCACCTTCAAACTAAGTCCAGCCAGTCTCGGGTTCACTTAAGGGTATTGGACCCATTTTGGCGATGGTACCTAGTTACAGCGAGAAGCAAAAAAGCAAACAGTGGTAGCTAGATTCAGTACTGAAGCTAAATTAAAAGCTATGTCTAATCATATATGTGAATTGTCATGCATGAAAGAGTTAACTCTGAGATCTTTGTGTTAAGGTGGAGCTACCTATCGGCAGTAAGACTGCAATAAGCATATCCAACAATCCTGTTCAACATGATTGAATGCAGCATGTGGAGATTGATTGTCACTTTATCAGAAAGAGAATGAACAGGTATTTCCATATTCCATCCGATGGTCAACTCACAGATGATTCTATTATACTAATAAGCACTAAAGATTTCATGTGGATATTGATTGTCACTTTATCAAAGAGAGAACGAACAGGGTCTTATCTACACTACCTATATTCCATCCAATGGTCAACTCATAGATGATTCTACTATAGCAATAAGCACTAAAGATTTCATTAGCAAGTTGGGCACAATTGATGTTTATGCAACAACTTGTGGGGGTGTATTGCAAGTTGTAACATGGGTATAATGGTAGAATTGTCTATAGGGATTCATTTATGTTGCCCTTAGTGCATGGTTGTCAAAGCATCCGCCTAGGCGGCAAGGCGGTTTTTCAACTGCCTTGTTTTGAACTGGTTTGTTAACATGCAGTTTTGTTGCCGTTTTTTCACCAAATTGCTACCACTTTGTCACCTTGTGTACCTTATTGCCGCCTAGATGCCAAAACGGTCGTCTTTTTGACATTTTGTACATAATAATATTTTTTCTTTATTTTTTTTAAAATCAAATTTTATTCTACAAAACCATATAAGAACTTAATAATCAGTCATTTCGAAATCAAGAATCAATGAATCATTAAATGGATAAGGCACTTATTTGGCATCACACTATCATAGAGGTAAGTAAAAATGTAAAATTACTACTTTCATTCTCATACTTATAATTTGATAAAGTTAATAGTCATGTATTATGATGTTTGATGAGATGAACTTATGCTTGTGTTCTTTTTTGAATAATCTTTCATAATTATGATTCTTGAATGCTTGTTTTTTATTAGATGAATGTGATTCTTAAATGTTTATTTAGCCTTATAATAGAAATTTATCAACTTAAAAGTAGTCGTATTGAAAAGATTTGACCCAACGCTTTGGTCGCCTTATTGCCGCCTAGGAGCCGCTTTGTCGCCTTATTGCCTAGGCAGAGCCCTGACTGCTTTGGTTGCCTAGACAACCTTGCCTTAGGGTATATTTGTAGCTTGCACTGCTTATCCATTAATACAATTGAACTCGCTTTGCAAATTGACATTAAGTTTTATTCACCAAATTATCCTTACTAAATAAATCAAATAGGTGAGAGAACCAGATAAACTACTCAACACAGTTTTTCTCTCTACCTTTCACGCTCCTTCCTTTTCCCTTCATCTACCATTAGTTGATAACTGTTATTCCTTGCCAGAACCAACCTGTACCTATTTTCTAGCTCTTAAATTTGGCAAAAGAGACCCTTTTTTAGCATTTTGGTTGGACATGCAAATGTCACCAAAATATAACAAATTTCAGATAATAATTGAATGTTGTTAAATTGGGATGCATGGACCACTTCGAATGGTTTGAATCACATGCAGGAAGATTTGCACGTACTCTTTTTAGGGGAATCTGGCCGAAAGATTGGCCAACACCCACTTGACTAGCGCCTAGAGGACCTGAGAAGTTAAGAAGAGTACACATCAAACCTTCAAGCTTTACCTTACTTTGACTATTCGAAGGGCAATCGTAGAATTAGTGGTTGAAGTGTTCAAAACTTCAGAGCACAGCAGAGGGGCTGACCAGCAGCTCACTTATTTGTGCCTTTCTTGCGCAAAATTGGGAATGCTATGGCACAGGAGAGTC
The DNA here is from genome assembly GCF_041222555.1 of Hakea prostrata. Taxonomy (NCBI): domain Eukaryota; kingdom Viridiplantae; phylum Streptophyta; class Magnoliopsida; order Proteales; family Proteaceae; genus Hakea; species Hakea prostrata. The sequence continues at coordinate 20,221,520 of NC_142600.1, read as the reverse complement.
TAAAAACTAATTAAGTATGGCAAAGCTGAAATGTGGAGCAACCTATAGGGGTTCAAAACATGTTACAAACTTACAGCCATCTGGAAACCATAACTAGCATGCCCATCTGCAGCGTTACGACTTCGAAGAAATCTCAGCAACCGAAACGTCTGTAGGTGTCCTGAGCCAGCCATAACCTGTCCGAAAATATTAGCAGTAGGTTTCCCAGATTTTTACATCAGAAAATGAGGACCATGATAAAATATTCTTACAACAGATAGGGAAAGAACAATGAGGTGCAGGCATATCTCTAATGTGCCTCGATCTACATATTGAGACAATCCTTTGGGTAATGTAATCCCACTTGTAACAGAGACAGTCTTGATCTGCAAAAGTCAGTGAACAATTTCTCAACCCCCAAAAGGCATCAGAGATAAGTAAACAAGCACACACACACACACACACACACACACGCACACACACACACACACACGCACGCACGCACGCACAGAGACAGAGATCATACCTCATTCAGAAAGTAGACAGCATAATTGTAGAGTAATTCTTGTGCATCACCATTTCTGGTGCCAGCATATCTCAACCCTATGCACATTAAATTTAACGTTAACGGAACTGCAATTGAAAATTTTAACTAAATGCAGATTTCACATAAAATTTATTGCTCATTTCCTCGATTGATAGCATGCCTGAGCATCGAATAAAGGACTCAGATCCTACTCAGACCAATAACGAACAAAATATCAGAGCTGCTGGGAACCAGTTGCTTTTTCTTCATGACCTTTGAGGATAGGCTTGTTAGTTGGGCAAAAGTATCAAAAACTCTGTCTTAGACTACCATATTGACCTGGCCGAGATGGTGCATATTTTTCATTTTATGGGATAGCAGTTTTGGTGGGAACACAGGCATGGCTGGTTATGAGACTTTAAGGGAAGCTTGTTTTAATTTTAATAAACATATTCAATATTACAAACTATGTGAGGGTATAAACTATGTGTAGAAGATGAAATACTATATATGCTCAATATACAATATAAGAGAGAGCAGACTTTCCTAGCCCTGACCAATATTCTGTAGTGAAATGCAAAATGACAATATTTTCTATCAATAAACACTGGGCTTAGAATATGTTTAAAGAGAACAAGGGAAGAAATGCAACTGCAAGACAATAAGAGGGAAGAACCGAAGAAGGGGTTGGGCAGAGCAGAGTACCAAAAACCTGCATACTTCAAATCAGCATAAGAAAATTACCGAGAGAGATGCATGCTCCAGCCACTATATTGACAAATGCCTGGACCAATGCTTCAACATCTGTTTCATCACAGTCAGCTGTCTCGTCATCTAGGTTCAATAAACCCATCTTCACAATATCAGGAATCTGGGATTGAATCCATTCCCTGGAAGGCTGGACCCTGTATCAACAGATATATCAAATTCAATATCAACAAAAGATTGCAGCTGTTTTTCAAAATTGAATTGCACAAGTCCCATGTTAACATCACCTGCTCCACATAATCAAATTCCTTGCAATGACACGGAGCATTATAAAATCAGGCCTCACATATTGCAGTTCAAAATGGGTATGAGGAATAGAAAGCCTAGATGCCATAACTTCCGAATCTGTCTGCAAAAAGAAAAAAGTTGCCATGTAAGAACATCCTGGCCAATCCTGAGGAACAATGTAGTCTACACTTGCACTGTATGCGAAAAAGTGGACTTGGATAGCACCAGATATTGAACATATGCTGTAGTACATCCTATACAAAAAAACTCGCCTTTAAAAACATTAGAGCAAGAGCAATTATAGCTCCAGGGGCGGTGACATCAACATTGACAGGTGTACCATCCATCATCTAAAAAGAGTAACACACAAGGGAATGTTAAAAACCATTAGAATCAACACTTCTAGACATAGACTTCTAGACATAGAAAAGTACTAAAATTGAGTTCCTGATATGTTTTGCATGAAAAAGAATCCAAGTTAAAGCAAACAATTTAAAAACTCAGTCAGTTATGAAACCTGCCCAGCACCACGATTTTGCTCATCTGTTGATGGTATTATGGTAAGTGATCTCTGCTGATGAATACAAACAAATCAGAGGCAACACAGAAAAGTATGAGACTTATTTTAGACTTAGTAGGCAATCAATCAAGTAAGGCTATCAGATTTTTATCTGCCAAAAAGCATAGTTAGGACAGTTGTTCAAGAATAATGAATATATAAAAACTTGAGCACAAAAACATCTAAATCAGCATACATTATGAGATTCTTTGCCACCTATGTATTGGAACAGCCGCTCTACCAAGTTGCCCATGAAACCAAGCACATCTTCGCCTCGACCTTCAAGACAATTTAACTCAGCTATTTAAAACATAACCCTTTTAAAGAAGCTCAATTACAAAAGAAGAAAAAAAATCCTTACCCAAAGCCACTAGTCCCATTGCAGACCCAGCAGAAACAGCATAACCTTCTCTTTCAAGTACATTATCACCTCCACTTCTACGGCCTATTTCTCCCTGTAAACAGTTTTAATTAACACATTAAATCCTTAGAATGAGTACAACAGGGGGGGGGGGGGGGAAGAGTGGAAAAGGGATAAAATTGCTCCATCAATTCTTGAAGATACTATAAACAAATATGGATGTAGAAATGTTTACCTATTTCACCAAAGACTAACAAAAATTCATTACCAGATTCTACTGATGACATAGTTGACCTAAAAAGACGCAACATAGAAATTCCAATTAGTTAAAACTGGTTTCTCTCTAGGGTCTCTTCCTGCTAAGTATCTTGGCCCTCCCTTATCCCTGCTAAACTGACTGGTTATCATTGCTCTCTGTGTTGTATCTCATCCATGAAAGGTTGTGGCTCCAAAAAGGCAAGTTCCTTCCTATGCTCAAAGCTTGTGCTGATCAAATTCCTCCTCCAATCCTCTTACATCTATTGATGCAGTATCTAGACTCTTCCGAAATCCACAATCAAAGCCATGGAATATGTCTTCAGTGGCTTTCTCTGAAAGGTTAGGAGACCACTAAATTCATCCATCCTATCAACTGGGCCTTATTTTTCCTTTCCAAATCTGAAGGAGGCCTAGTTATTCGTAGAATATGAAGCTATAGTATTGCTGGCTCCCTCAAGATAATATGGCTATGGGATGCATGGAATTTCTGGGACTCCCAATGTAATGTTTCACACTACAGCTAAGGATGTCTAGGATGCTCTAAAAGAGAATTCTTCTCAAGATTGGAATATCTCCAGAATCTATGGCCTTCATGAAACAATATCCTATAATCAGAATAGTAAGTATGTTGGTGATTATTATTTATTATACTGCACTCAGGGGCATGTGGAGGAACTTAATGTTCATCAGCCCTCTATTGATATCAATGACCTAAAATCCAAGCAGGCTGAATTCCTGAATGCTAAGTTTATCAGACTTAGGATCTGACTGAAAGCCCAACAAGAGTGTTATATTTGTTAGCAAGAAATTCCTTCTATAAATGAGGGATTTTCCTTCTACTGACTCTGTTCCTTCTTCTAAAATTGAAACCACATCTTTTTCAAGGATAGTTCTGCCTTTGGCATTTATGGTTTTTAAAAGGCCCTTGGGAGCAAGACATGTGGAGGAAAGAGAGGGTTGGTTACGATAACTGACAGCACTTGGTGGGGGATAAATAGGAGGTAAAACGTGAGGAGAGTTAACGGTTGTTTCATGATTATCTTGGGCAGCCTTTGGCTGAGGGCAACAAATGCTGTACAGGGAGACTGGCACCACTGTAACTAGGTTTCTTTCTGTATTTTCTTGCTACTGTACTTCAATCTTAGTCCTGATAAGAGGTTCCCATCAAATTGGTATTAGAGTGAGTTCAACGCATAAGAAGAAAGATGAAGACTGGACTGTCCATGTTTTCCGGTAAAGGGAGTGTGAATGGATGGCTTGGAAAGATTATACTTTTTCATTTGGAACATCAGACTGAGTATGAATATCAATTGGGTGTGGCTCTCCAACACCTGGAAAAGGGGATGCCTTGGATTGGGTTTACCGGAACTGCTGGCCTGAGTTTAAATGGACGAGAGCCTTAAGGAAGCTTTGAAACTTGATTTTGATGTTATACAAGTCTTCATACAAAAGAAAAAAGAGCAAGAGCTCAGGAGAATGTTGATAAGAAAACACCGGAATGAAAGGCTGATGAATATGAATATGGAAATGAAGTCAATGGAGTGGAATGGAAACCGATTGCAGGATCGTGGGCGACAGACTTAGAGGAGAGAAGAATCTTAATTATTAGAGAAGGGTATTGAAGACATGGTTATTAAAGTGGCAAAGCGACCAAAGCGATTGGGGCTCCGTCTTGGTGATTAGGCGATGAAGCGGCACTTAGGCGGCAATAAAGCGACCAAAGCGGTTTAGTCAATATTTTTAATATAACTACTTTTTAATACAAATACTTTTTATAATAAACTAAAGTACTAAACAAACATTCAACAATCACATTCATAAAAATAAATATTAAAAATACATTCAAGAATCACAATTATGAATAACAATATTATTCATATATAGTTTAGTGAAATTATTTCACAAAATGTTTTTAACATGACTTTTTTGTTAAATATACATGAATAATATTCGAATTGGAATCAAAATTGATGTATCCTTTTTTCCCTTTTTTTAATCAAATTGTGCCGACATGATAAATTAATAGATCTCATTATTCCAATTTCCAAGTTATTGTTTATTTAATGATTCATTGATTATCAATGTTGAATATGGCTCATGCTTCACATTATGTTTCCGACAGGCACTTTGGGCCTCGGAGTTCATTTGCAAATTGGGCCTCGATTCCGAAATGGCTCACATATTTAAATTTATATACGACATTGTAGAATAAATTATGATTAAAAAAATAATAATAATAATATGCACAAATTACAAAATGTAAAAAAAGCGGCTGCTTTAGCATCTAGGCGGCAATATGGCGCAAAAGGCGGCAAAGCAGTAGTGCCTAAGCAAAAAAGCGGCAAGAAATCAACCTGTTAGTTAAGCAGTCACAATTTAAGTGGTTCAAAAGCCGCTTTGCCGCCTAAGCAGACGCTTTGATAACCATGATTGAAGAGGCTAAAGACGGAGTCCTTGGACAGGATGATGTGGGGAGGCCTGATGCAGAGGGAGATGAGAAGGTCGATTGGGATAGAAAATGGGAGAACCAATGCCGGAGTAAAGATAATCTCATCTGGGCGGCTGATCTCTAGCAACACCCCCTTCAAGCAAAAGCAATAGAGGAAGACTCGCATCCAATGTGGGGTTAGTTACTGCTTATATTCTGGCATCATTTCGCTTACGACTGAGAAGAGAGGGGTGTACCAAGTTTTGCGGCAAGATTTGTATACAAAAATAGGATTTTGATCACAGCTCTATATGCAGCGGGAGAAGAGACAGTCCAAGGAGGATCCATCGCTGGACCAATAGTTGAGAACCAAGGCAGGATTGGATCAATTGCACCACTGTCCCAGGACCACATCAACTGGCCCAAGGTATTAAATCAATGAAATGGGCCTTAAAGGGCCCAGCTACAACATACCTCAAGCAGCCCACCGTTCAGAAAAGTATTTCGAAAATGGGTGCATATACCCCTGAGCCCATCAGATAGCCCAGGAAAGCATTGTCTTTCATGGAACAACTTGCAGCAGCAACGCAGGAAGGATTGGATCTGCCGGAGAAAGCCATGTGCCGCTTTGTCAATTCCCTACAGGTGTCGACACATGAGAAGGTAAAGGCTCTAATGACTCGGCTTGAGTTTGCGGTTAGGTCGAACTGCCATTTTAAACTGTTCGAACTGAGACAGGGTTCGATACCAGCATGGCACTCCGAACTAAATCTTCTGCGGCAATCTTTTGGCAAACACAGGAACGTTTATACTCCTTTTTGTGAGCGTTTGTTGGATTTCGTATGGATTGACAGCAAGGGGAGATCAAACAACTGTGGAGAATTGAGTACAAAACCTGCAGAGATTCAACTGTGGGGCCTCATTTTTCAACCTGCCGATCCTCTCACTCTTTCTAAGCTAGAGAATATGCTTAGTTCTCCCAGACTGGCCTCTGAGGTACTGCATCTGCTTCAAAACTATTTGGGAGAATATGTTCCTATACATTTTGCAAAAGCTCTACAGTTTAGGGGCTGGAAAGCTGATGTTGTTCTTACAAAATTAAAGTTGAAGACTGAGGTGAATAATTTACTAAAGCCTCCGTTTACTGAAAAAGTAGGTTTTATTGGGTCAATAACATTCAAGGTCCTTTGGAAGAACCCAGGAAAAGAACCTGTCATTGTTTAATAGATCATGATCTTGTTGGGAATTTTCTTTTTGGGTTTACTAATCGCCCCTATCATTCTCCTTCTTCCCTCAGATTGTTACCTCCGAATATTTTCAAGGGGTTATATTTGTGCTTAATGTGGCAAATTCCACCTGGTCACTGTGTCCTAAAGGCAGAGTTACCAAGAGATATCAAGGATTCAACACGTATTGAGAAAGAGCTCAAAAGGATTCTGTAGTAACTTGCATGGGGAAAAAAGGTTAAGAGGGAATAACTTCCTGAACTCATGCCATTAATTGTTGATGCTTTGATGGATGGTGCTACTGTTACTAAACGTGTGGTGGCAACTCTTGGTCAAGTTGTTCTAGGTGCTGTCTGTGTTATTGCTCCATATAATGAGTACCAATAGTTAGTGAATGGCGAATTACCATGGATGTGACCTTACCTCACCTTGTAACCAGGTTATACTTTTGTGTTTTCTTTCTATGTAGTTCAATCTTAATCCAGATAGAAGGTTTCTATCAGCTGTGGTCATGGCTTGGCTTTTCTGGTTAAGATTATAGCTCTAGGTGAGGACAGGGCATGGTATGGGATGTAATGGACGACAGCAGGCAGATCAGCTCATCCAATGGTGCATACTGTGGTTGAACTATTCAATCACACAATTGACAGATGCTGGGTAAAGCATAAAAGTCTCAGTGAGTATAACATTTTACTAATTAATGTTAGTGGCTAAGGGAAGTGAAGAAGTAGCATCATCTCATGAGTCATGACACTGATCAATTATTTTGTCTAGAGGTGGTTGATCTTTGTCTGTGTCTCATGATGACCTAGTCAATCAACCATGAAACATATCCAACTGTTTGAGATATCGACTACCTTATCTACTGCTAGATTGGCAAACTAGTATATCTGCATGTTTTGTTTCCTAATCTCCTACTCCTTGGGCCATTGAGATGCTTCCTCACACGACTGGTAAGTCGAACATGTTTTCTTCTTTCTGGAAGTCTAATTGTTCATCTCAAGTTATTCTCACAAATGGATCTTGTACTCATGTTTTCCCGTTATTGTGCCATCACTCGTTCCTCTTTTATGTCATTATCTCTTGTGCTTCATGTTCATCAATGACTCAATTATTTATTGCTCTTTCATGTGTTAGTCAATCTACAAACAACCCTAACTGCTAAATCACATTTTAGCTTTCTTATTGGATCTTTCAGGACCTTCAGCCAAAGAAGAGAAACAGTGCAAGGCATAAGAAGCATGGTTTGCGCATCCTTGACATTTCTCCTTCACTGATTGCTGCATGTATTACTCATAATGGTGCACCTCCACCTCATTGTGAAGCTTGTCAGCATGTAACTTATCATCATACTGTTTTTACCCTTCTCCTGATGTGACTTTTTCTTTTAGTTCAGTCTGATACATGGGTCCGTCTTGTGTCAAAAGTGGGTTATTTCGTTACCTTTTCTGTTATGCTCGGCTTGAATGACATGGTCACATTTATTCAAGGATCATTACACTTTGGTCAAATTTTAAACAATTTATTAGAAATTAGAAGTTCAATGTTGAATTTGATATTTTTTACAAAGGAACCATCACCATTTGTTAGAATTGAGTCCCTTATTTGAAATCCTTCCAAGAAAAGTGCTCAGAAAGCCTATTTAATTACAGACATTATATTGCTTCTTATATTTGGAGCCTGGACAGGTTATTTAAATGGTGGACCATAATAGTTCAGAAGTAGTGGTTTTGTGCCAAAATTGCTTTCAAAGCTCAGATTTGTGTCCTGTGAACTTAAACACAACTGAATAAAGAGGGAAGAACTTCTAGGCAATCCACCCAATGATGACATACCAATCCTAACCCAAAAGTTGAAGGGGGGAAAAAACACTATACTGAAAAGTATTACCCAAGCTTGCAGAGAAATCCATATGCCATAACTGAAAGGCTTACTGTTTCAATAAAGAAATCAGTGATCACAGAGGGTGAACATTCCACCTAGCAATCTTGATCGATCTCACTTCTTTTAAAGACTATAAATGAACTAATCTAGACTTTATACATGCATACCACTTGGGACAACTTATAATTTAGTTGTGTTTTGATAAGGTTCTTGAATTTCAGGCACAAAATTAGCTGTTAGTCATTATGACTAGATGAAATCAATAGGATAAAATGAATATCTACCCCAAGGAAATTCAAGAGGCCTTTTCATGTGGATAACAACAGTGTGTGGATGAACAAAGACCTGTATAATAGAGGGTGTTATTAAATCCAAAAGTCCACCCCCTTTTATTTACAAGTAGCACCAGTCACATAACTGACGAACATGAAAGATAAAAAGTAAAAAATAAAAAGATCAAGAAAAAAGATGCCATCATCAACTTCCTAAATTTAAAAAAACAATAAACATAAATCACATGTTATAATACCAAAAAATCCATCATTCAATATGAAAACTAGATAATTAACTAACTGGGAAAAAAACAGAACTCAGTACCAGCAAAGTTTGCATTGTTTGAGGATGTGCTGAACCTTGGTAAAGAAGCCCAACAGCCACGAGTGCTGCTGACTGAAAAGCAATACAAAAGCACAATTTTAGAATTAACAAGGAAATGGCACCAGAAATGCCATAGAAATTAGCTAGTAAGCAGCATCAGCAATTGTTACTGGAATAAAATATTTGAAATTTTTGAGGCATTAATAGTGGGAAAACTAAGAGTTCGAAAATATTTTGGTACAATATTTCGTCCCCAATTGTACTTGTTAGAGATATGTAAGTAAACAAAAGGGGTAAAGTAACAACTCAATTAGTCAGTGGACAGTAATAGGGAATAAGATGTGCTCACAGAAATAAAGTACAATAAATTTTTACCTGAAGAAGTGTTGGCAACTCCAATTCCGGGAAGGATGATGGATGACGAGCAGGAACATGAAAATAAAATGACTGAGGAAAATAGAAGGGTTTATGTATCATAAAGTGAAGCCAACTAGCAAAACAAATATGAATAAATACAGGTAAAAAAGCAACGAGCAAATAGAATAATGGATTCTCAAACCTTCTGGCTAATACTATACTTCACAGGAATAATTTAACCATTATCAGGAAAACCACATGGAAAATAAACATTGTTGGCAGTCCATAAAATACGGAAGATTTTAGCGGCTGGACAAGTTCATCAAATTATGCTTCATGTTTTTTGCACATAATTTTATGTATAACATGGTTCCTGCTTCAAATTCTTTCAGAAAAGAGGTTCTAAATCCTATATCGCAATGATCAGTTATTAGTTGTCATGGCATCGGCTAGGTGCCTGGTGGGAGTCACCTTGATGTCCAGAGACACTTCCAATATCTTGGTCACCTACACAACATGACAACTATGGCCAGTTTCATATTTTTCAACCAACCATCAGAAACCCAGGCACCTTCTTGGTGTTGCCTTGCAGCCAGGCCCTCCAATCCCTTTGGTTGGCAAGACAAAATAACAACTATGACCAGTTTCTTTTTTTTGGGTGGGTTGTTCAAAAGCACTTTAAGGCAATTTCATGACCCTGAAAAATTGATAATTGGGTGTCCATATTTGACTCTAGTCCATCACCATCCTGCATGAATAATAAGACTTCAAGTTTTAGGCAAAAATAAGGCAGAAGCATCTAAAGGGGCTTAAGGAATGAATGAGACAGGAAAATGCTAATGCAATTCAAAATTCATGAAATCCAAAAGAACACAACGCTGCTGAATCACACCACATCAAGGATTGATAGAGCAGAACGGGGTCACGACAGATAGTTAATTCAGTGAATGACAGATCAGTCAGTAAAGCCTGTCGGACATAAGGTTTTAGCAGATCCAGTAACCACTGTCAAAATCTTGAAATTCAGAAGTAGGAAAATAGATGAATCCAGGTCTCCTCATAAGTATTAAGCAGAAAATAAAGAATCACTGCAGAATCAGAGAATCAAAACAGAAGAAGAAAAAGTTCAATACTAATGTAATAGATCTCTCGTAACCAGAGCCAGAAGAAAAAAAATTAGTTTCAGCAAAAATAATAATCATATATTGGGATTGGTGTGAGAGAAAGAAGAGATCAGACAGACAGACAAAAAATAGGTAGAAAGGATTCACGGAACAGCACTCGCAGCTAAAAGCCTTTTCCCATATTAGAAGAGCTCCACAGCTCAAAACTCCTGATAAAGAATATCATTCAAACGTATCAAACCGGGTGATACAATCTTTGGAAGGGCCAAGGAATCATTTAGGCCTGCTGACCTGTCCAACCCAGCCCTCCATCTTTTCCACTTCCTTGACCATCCATTCCAGCCCCTTCACTTTATCCTTCTCCACTACTGGATCTATTGGTGCCTGCTGGATGGTTCAATGCATCCAATAATTCATCACACCTTCCTCTTTCATCCAACCAAGATGATATCCTGGTGACAAACCTGGTGACTTTACTGTTGACCCCTTCCACTATTTCCTCTGCCATGGTGATTGCCTGTTCCCTATCCTTCCTTGTTAACCCCTCCTGCTCTCCCTTGCAGAATATCATCAGGGAATAGGAGTCATCCTGCATTTATCACGTTAGAAACAGAATCCAATAACAGAATGCTTCCCATATTGCCTCCAGTATTGCGACATCAGGGTCCTTTTTTTCAGACTATTCTTAGAATCTCCAATCAGGAAAATGGCTCTAAGACCTTTCCAGAACCATATTTTTGGATTCTCTTCCTCCCCTCAGTTTCTTCTTCTCAAATCCTCTAATTCCCATGGTACCAACAGGCTTTTTTCTACATTGACATTTAAACCTTCACCGTTGTTCTGAGATGGTTTACCTCTAGAAGGATCTTCCTAATATTGCACAGCAGGTTAGGCCCCTTCCATTCCACTCAACAACACACCCTACCCCACCCAACTGAACCCAACCCCACACCCTCCCCCCCCCCAACCAAAAAAAATATAGAATAAAATATTTTTGTATTCATCAGAAAGCTTCAGAATGTTAACGGTGCCCTCAAAGTTTGGGATTAATCTTTCAAGGACGGTTATTTGGACACGCTATTTGTAAAGAAGTTAGTGTCATCCATTTAAGGCTTCAATCCATAATCCACAACACTCCTCTGGCCTGTGAGGAAAAAACTGGCCCCTTGGAGCTTATCTCCATGGTTGCCCGAGAGGAGAGTTTTTTAGGCAAAATTCCAAATTCAAATGGCTGGAGCTCACTAATGTTATCTACTCAGAGATCATTCTAATCTAAGGCTCCAGAGTGCTGAAGCTAGTAAGTCTGAAGCAGTGGCCTACTTTTCAAAGATTTTCAAGCCATCCTCCACTACCACAAATGATACCCTCCCTGAGGAGCTGCACAACAAGTTCATTCAATCTGATGGTGAGACTTCAGTTGAGCTTCTTTCTCGTAAGACTAACAGATTCCTCAGTTCAGGTGATGTGAACCAGATTCTAAGGTTTGAGAATTTGAAATTAAACCCTAAGATTTGGTCACTGCAGCCTGCAGGACCCTTTTTCTGTGAACCAGCAGTCTTCTAGGGTTTAAGGAATGTCGGTTTTAGGGGTTAAGACTATCCTGTAATTGGGTTTCAGATCTGGGAATTAAGTACAGGATTAGGTTTCAGGGTTTTAAGGCTGAATAGAAGGGTCTTAGGGTTTCGTTGGTTGCTGTAGTTTAATTCAAGAATTAAAATTCCAGGTTAGGACTTTAAGGGATCCTGTTATAGGATTCAGCTAGCCTTAGGAGGGGGCTGTTGTTTAATGTTTTATAATTTCAGGTTAAGTCTCACAAGTTTAGGTCAGTCCTAGATGAGATAGGATGTGTCTGAAGTGTCCTAAAGGGTTTGGGATACTTGGATTTGATTGGAACTGGGATCAAGTGTAGGCAAATGGGTAGGGATGCTAATTCTAAAAGGGTATAGAGTTTGGTTGAGGGGTCTGGGAGTTATGAGAGTTTCGGTTGGTCCAATCGGGCTGCAACAAGAAAGGAAGATCGTTAGGGTTAGAGGGATGATGTTTGCAAAGTTTCGGACAGATCTAACAGATAAATCGCCGCAGATCTGACCTTGAATTTTAGTTCTAGGAAAAAGTTCAAAAAAGTGCAGAACAAAGTCAGAAAATTATAAAAGGGGTGATAAGGGCGTTAGGGTTATGGTTTAAGGGTTTGGGACTTGGGAGGGTGGCTGATGTACACTTACTTGGAGTTGAAGGTAGGCTGCTGTTAGGGTTGGACTGCTGCTGGGCTTTGAAGATTGACTGCTGAAATTGAAGAAGAATTGCTAACATGAAGATCACTCACATCCATCGTGTCCTTCCTGAGAAGATATGATCATACTAGTATGATGGGCTATTTAAAGCCTAGCCTTACAAGTCTTTAATTCAATCTTGCTTTCTGAATTATAGTATTCTGTTAGTTTCTGCCTGTTCTTCCACAGCTTTTAATTGTCCCTTTCCATTAACCTATTCTGGTTATGTTTTCAATTTTAGATCAAAGTTATCTTTATTGGTTTTAGAAACCATTTTGAATCTCGAAATTTCAGTTTTTGGATATTGTGTTGTTACTTTGATTTATGATTCTGTTTGCTGGCCACCTTCAGTTTAAATTTTTCAACCAGTTCCTAAATCCTGTCTCAACCGGACTTTGTATTTCTGCAAGTCGTCCAGTTTGTATGTCTGGAAATCTCTAATCACTACTTTCTAAACCCAGTAAGTTACTATTTTGCAGTTATAAATTTGGTAGTTACTAAATTGGAAGCTTTTATTTCTTGTTTCCATCTTGCATTTCACATTTCAAATACAGTAAGGATTTTCGTTTCCTTGATTTTTCTTCTTTCTTTTTTTTTTAATGTAACATATACTTGAATTTTATTGCTGGGCTTCTTTCAAACTCTGCTGGTTTGGTCATCACACCCTTTAGAGCAGCAAGTCTTGCCATGGTTACAGTTTATGACCTGGGTTCCGGAAACTTTTCGGAGTTCTACAACCAAGGTTCGACATGTCGGTGAAATGTCGTGTGTCGCTGGCTGGTGACACCAGCGACATGGAGGTCCTACATCACTTTGGCAAAAATTGAATGAAAAATCGGTGAAAAACCAAACGAAATTCTGCTAAATATCGTGAATTTGGTGATATATCGCAAAAAAACGACTTTTCACGATATATCGTCGATTTTTCGGTGATATATGGGTGATTTTTGGAAAATTCGATGTCGCTCATCATTTCGTGTCGCCTACCATCGACACGGCGATATATCGCCGACACCTTGTACCTGGTCTACAACTAATTCCCTATGTAACAGAGAAACCCATTTCAATGCTCTAGATATTAAGGGCTTCTCATGTCCAGTTTCTCCTATTGTTAAACAGGGATCACAATCAGAATATTGAGCAAATAACACACAAAATACCACCACCTATTACCTTTGATATTGCTGGTTGCATAGTGCCCCTATAAGATGCAGCCAAGCCAAGCATTAGTCCTAGAGTTGTGCCTTCATGCTCCTACAAGGACAAACATCAATGTCAAGAAGACATAAAAGAGAAGCAACATGCCAAGCTTCCAAGAAGAGGAAGTTAGAAACACAGACATGAAATATAGGAGCATTCCTCCCACAATTCTCAGAGACATCATGACGGTTCTGGAGGCTGGTCGAAATTCAAGATACAATGCATGCTACAACATAAACCCATCATATTCCACGTGTAATATATAAATGGAGGTATTAGGATTTGGTCATTAAAGTGAGCAGATAAGACAGGAAGAACATGTAGCTACAGTATCAGCCTCCCTGAGCTCTGATATTTGAAAGAAAATAAATAACCATTTATAGTGGATAACCCACCTCCCAGGTTCGTATTAGTGTCAATCTCTATACAAGATGAACAGAGTTACACACCTATTTTTAGGGCAAAACTACTTAATTGCTAATCTGATATAACTATCATATCCATGTGTATGCTTTAATTATTGTGCACAACACCCTTTGACTACATCTTCAACTGCTGCTTCAACTCCACATTAACCTCAACAAGTCTCTTCACTCTCTTTATGTTATACGGTTTAGACTTTAGATATTGTTTTGAGTTGGGGAATGATGACTTATGTCAGGGTGACAGCAGCCATGCTTTATTTATAATAGCATAGAATTGAGTATAAGTAAAATAATGCCCTTCCAGGACAAAGAGCAAGTCTACCCTTATATCCATATTACAACACTCTCCCTAAGGTTGGGGCATAGATGTCAGTCACGTCACACATGCCAACTTGCACACAACAGGAAATTACAGAAGCCCTAAGGTTGGTACATTAGACACATGCCCAACTTGCACGCAATAGGATACTGTACTTTAGAAATAAGGGCCCAAGGTTGGTGCATAGATGTCATACATGCGCAACTTGCACACAATGGGTAAGTAATCACTGGACACAGCTAACACCTTGGTCTAACTTCTCCTTGATGAAATGAAAATCAACCTTCATATGCTTCATCCTATCATGCCGAACTGAATTACTAGCAATGGTAATGACCAATTTACTGTCACAATACAGCATCATAGATAACTGAAAAGTGACATGGGATCCTTAGAAGACTCTAAAGCCATCGCAAATACCTGGTCCATCGCATAGAACTCTACATTGACACTTGACCAAGTAACACTGGATTGCTTCTTGATATGCAAGTGACAAAGTTTACCGCCAATAAAGGTATTCTTAGAATGAGCACCAAGAAGTAACAAACAAAAATGGAAATAAATAAAGACAATACAGATTTTATTTATGTGGTACATGCACGGCGAAGCCCAAATGTTCTCCGTGTATGAAAGAATAAATGGGGATCCCTCAAAACACCCAATATGGTGTTAAAAAATAACCCCAAATCCCAAGTTGAAAGTCGCCAACTCTAACTCTGACCTTTAACATGAGGTATATAAATAGTATGCCAATCAAGTAACAAGTTGATCCATCAGGTCAGTTTGTACCATACCACAGGTTTGCAGGGGCTTCGCCCTCGCACCACCCACAAAGAAGCATATCAATGATCGGCCTAGGGTTTCTGCTTCTATCACAGATCTCAGAAAATGAGCCATACAGGTCACAACCAAAGTATATCAGAGCAGGTCAATCATCAAAATCAGGTATAAGAATTCGAGGCACACGTAACAAGTACAATGATTAGATGCAGACCTCTAGTCATACCAAGAACTAGCCAATCCACTTTTGTCAGAATCAGTGCCAGTCTTCATAAGAATGGAAACGAACAACTTTGCCTAGAGCTCACTTTGGGTATCACCATAGTTATAAAGGCATCACCTAGGCACCAAGGCTCTCTTTTGAGAGCTGGACAGTTGGTCACTTTACTGCAAGATGCCTTCACTATTTATACTGATGTTGAATCCTGTATTGGACATTTCAATTTTATTTACACCTAATATAAAATGATTCGTTTTTACTTGAGATATTATTCATAAAAAAGCAAATGCCTCTTACTTGAATCCAATAGAAATAGTAAAAGGCTAAAATTCCAAAAGTAAAAAAAGGGTTAAACCCCCAACCCCCTGGGTTTCAAGAACAAATACTGGATTTTGATGATAGGTGAAATTGTGAGGTTTTTCTCAAGTCTAAATGTTCCAAAAATCATGATAGGTAACTGTTTGTAACCAAGACGGTTACAAGAATGTGTTGCAACTGAACTGAATTACCCTGCTAACATTACATACTAATCACTTCAAACGTAGGGTTTTCATGTGATTTCTCCCACTCCCTCTCTCCTTCTATTCTTATCTAACAGCAGCATCCTTCCCTCTCCCCAGTCATTGTAGGCCCAATCAAGTCAATAAGCTCAAAATGTGAAGGTGTCTGCCATGATCAAATTAACATCTTTATGCCAAACAAAATCGACATAACTAAGAGACATGAAGACACAAAACTAGATTTTTCTTTCCAGTCAAATTTTCATATGAAAACATCAATGGTGTCACCGAGATTGAAAAGGGCCAAAATTCAAAGATTTTGCAGCGCAAAATTAAATCTGGAGGAAGAAAAAGAGTTTCAGACAGTAGGATACCAGAAATCGTCCTGGGGTTCATATCACAAATAACAATTAGGAGAGTCTGGCAACAGAGAAGGCCTATGTGTTAGAAAATGATGAGATATTTAATCCTAAGAACTTCTACCACCCACCTCAGAGGAGATGCAACTGTGATGAAACTGCCTGGTTATGAAGAAGCCTTCAAGGACCAGATAAGAGCTTAACGCCTCAACCTCAGTTTCCCAATAACAGAAAGTTCGCTAGAGATAAACCAGACCTTCGATCTATGACAGTAAGAGATGATATTTGTGTGGTGACATAGTTCTAAGTGTTTCTTAAGATTCAGATCCATAATCGTGATTTGGCACAATTACCATAAAACATAAATTTTTCTGTGGAAAACCATAGAAGAAATTTTGGTCAAAATTTCCACCGATATGCCGGCATTTTTAAAAACCAAAACGAAACTCCAATTATTTCAGAAAAGTAATAGGTTTCGACAGAAATTTCGGAAATTTTGACCATTTTGGAGGTTTTGACTGAAATTTCAACAATTTCAACATTCCAAATCATTTTTCCTCAGTTTTTGTCAAAATTTCAAAAAAATCAAATGTTTTGACTGAAATATCGGTCGAAACCTAAAAATTTCGGCCTTTTCTTGGGTCGAAATCCTGGTTTCAACCGAAATTTGTTCCATGCTGAAAACCACAATAAAGGGACAGGTAAAGGAGAGTAAGATTATAGAGGAAGATAGAAGTAAATTACAATTTCAGACACTTCAAGCAATTGAAACATCAATATACAAGGGACAATACATATAAATAAGAAGTTTGTTTCTAACCACAGTTACGAAGAGATGTACCCAATCTAGATTTGGCAAAATTTTACTGGCAAAACCATAAGCCCAATTAAACATTTATTTGTCTTCATGTCTTCCAAAAATTTTATTCAACACAATATTACAGCATTCACATATATGAAACAAGGGATTGATTGGAACAAAACAAGACCATCCTATCAAATCTAAAACTAAAAGAAACAAGTCTCATCGAAATATAAAATAACTAGACCAGCCTATCTTACAGATAAATGTATTATATGCTATATTGCTATGATCAACGATAAAAGAATTCAGATCCCACCAATGTTTTGACCAGCCAGAAACCGAAAATTTGTCTGAACCAGGTATACTTTGGGTAAAACTCGACATAAGATGGGCTACTTAGAATTGGTCAAAACCATTGAAACTTTTTTTAATAAATTCATTACCCAAAACGAAAAGAAGGGGGGGCCATCTCATCTTGGTTTCTTGCAAACTGAGACAACATTGAGATTTTGATTAGTTTCGATTGAAATTTAATGCCACGGCTATGATAGTAGATAATTGATTAACATGCTTATAAAAAAATTATAAATATATATTGCATTTGTATGATTCTTTAATATTTATTTAGCATATAACAAGAATTATATAATTTTTATTTCAAAACAAAATGGTTATATTAAAAAAAGAAAAATAAAAATGCCTTATTTGCTGTGGCAGAACCTTACAGACACCATATTGCCAAGGTGCTCAGGAAGGCCTAAAGCGTCCTGGTCACCTTCACATCTTGATAACTATGGTGTCACAATGGCACCACATACCAAAGACAATTGCCAAGTGTGTGGAAGAAAGTAAAAAACCAAACAAAATTGAATTAAAAAATCAACTAATCATCAACATAGCACGATACCTTGGAATAATACTGGTATATATCAGAGACCGATAAAACACGCAGATGACCATGTAGACCTAGTGCAAGCAGCAGACCTGCATGAGTAACATTTGGCTCCTCTGGTCTGTTATACAGTATCCACGTCCTTGACATTTTGCCCTGGCCAACAGAAAAGTAACTCAACTACTAAGGAAAACCAAAGTTGAGGAAACAGAAGTTAGATGATCAGAAAATTAAAGACACAGAGCATTTAAAAATCAAGTTAATAGGTTCATGTATCAATAGGAATATCCAACCATATTCAGTAATGTTGGATTCTACTAGGAGTTAAATTAGAGTTTGTGTTCAAGTAAATTTCTATTTCTTGTTACCCAAGTAAGGGTATTTATGTAATAGTGTACTTTTCACTTAATTATAAATAGAGGGCTTGAGATCACATTGATCAATAAGTCATTCTGCCAACATTATCTTTCCCAACAAGTAAATCATTTGTTTCCATACTTATTCAAGTAACCTATAACTTTGAGGATTAGTGGCTCCAATCTTAAGACTAATAGTCAATTAATCGAATTTTAAACTTTGAGGATTAGTAGTTTTAATTGCATACTGAAAAATATTTCCATATCAATATGGATTTACTAGTTTTAATATGAAAAAATCATACAAATGCATACCTACAAGCCCAAAAACCCATGTTAAAACCACCAAACCCAGAACCTGTCTTCTTCAACCAGCCAAGCAGATAACTTCCAAGGCTGAGGAACCCCAAAACTTGAAACCCTTTTTCAACATCGACTGCAGCCCCTTCTTCGACCCAATTATTTCTACAAAAGATCGCCACCGCAATAAATGAAACCTTCATCCCAGTTATTCAGTCTTATGTTTTGTTTTGTTTTTTTTAATTAAGTCCACATAGCGTAAAATGAAATAAGAAAAACTATAGGATCAGGATCAGCTCTATTAAATCTTTTCCAGCATTCACTGATAAATGATTTTTGTTGCCAACTTTTTAGAGTCTGTATTTTCTCTGCAGATCAATCAGCCAATAACCTTTACCTGATTCTTTAAGAAGCCTGCATTCTCATCTCATAACTTTTGCCAATGGTGCATACATTAGTTATCCTTGCAAATGGTCAACCAAGCACTATCAAATATAGACAACCAATATTTTTCCCCCCTTCTATGGCATGAAGCCATGAACTATATTTTGTAGATTTCATGGGTTATGTGACGGATGATATAAATAGTTTCTTCATGTTATAGATAGATAATGCTTTGTCCATTTTCTTGTTGGATGAGTTAATTTCAATGATAATACTTTGATCTGTTAAACAGCTGTGTACTTATCATTGTTACTTTTTTAACTGATGCATACATAATTTCTATGATAGATTGTGGTTGATGCATTACCCAACAACATTAGTTTGGATGAACATGGCTAGACTTAATTAATCCTAGATGGGGAGATCCAAAAGAAAGAAAAATGATAACAAATAGGAAAGCTAAGTGTTTATGAAGGCATCAGAGAACATAATTAAAAGAATAGTTTCCTCTTTGATTTTTGTCATGGATAACCCATATCCTTGCTGCCAAACTTTTACATAGCAACTATGCTATACGTAGATAGTGTCATTGCCACAATTGCAACGGATTTTCGAAATGTTAATGTTGATGGATCGATTAACATATATGTCTGTCCCTATATTACTATTGTACCCCAACTTCCTAGCTGTGTAAGGCACCAGGGGGGCACATCACATAGCACAAACCACTGACACTTCCTATGGATCAAACTGCAATAACAGCATTTTCAATTTCACAATTGAATTATTGATTTGGATACCAGGATGTTATTCATCACGGATACCATTCTAGTACGCAATGACATTGTGAGAGGAATTGAGCAAAAGGCAGCATCTCCAACTGCTATTCTTGAAATGGATCTCCATAAAGGTTATGACAAGCCCTTCTTGATTGAAGTGATCAACAGAATGAAGTTTCCAACAAAGTCGGTGAGGTGGATACAAGCGTGTGTGAATTCCTCAATGTTTCTGGTGCTTGTTAGAGCTGTCACCATACCATTTCACTCTAGTAATGGAAGCTTTTTCTGGTATTATTATGAGGATGGATATAGAAGGATACCATGGACTAAATTTCGATCGAAATTGTCAAAATTTTGACCGAAATGCCTGCTTTTTTTCAAATTGAAACAAAACTTCAGATATTTCGTCGAAATCATATGTTTCTACCAAAATTTCACAAATTTCAACCATTTCTCAGGTTTTGACATCCAAATTGTTGTTCCTGGGTTTTTTGTTGATTTCTATCCCATTTTAACTTAATTTCCACGACTCCTTTGCCTTCAAACACCTCTTTTGCTCATCTTTTGCCTCCAAACACCTCTTAAGCCACAATAGGTACAAAGGAAACTCCAACAGCAATAAAATGTGAAGCATGAGCCATACCCAATAGTTCCAAACTTCCGTTTTTTTTTTTTTTTTTTTTTTTTTTTCTTCATGCCTTAAATTATCTTGTATTGCCTTGAAATTAATATATGTTTAGTTTAGGACTATGATCTATGACTGTAAGCTGTATCTATTGGTCTGGAATTTGATCCCTTAGCACAACGGTTGGTGGATCACAGTTGTAGTCCCGAGGTCAAGGCATTGAAACAGCTTCCCAGCAAAAATTATTGGGGTAAGACTGCGTAGGAAAATTGCCCCCAGACTTTGCTTGTGTAGAAGCCTTTGGCACCAAGTTCACCCAAGTAATTTGATAGACATTTTGGAACACATCTTTCCAGAACTCCTATGGACTAGACCAACCCTAGAAAGGAAACTCCACTTGATACCTTGGAAGTAGTTTGGAAGCCAACGAAGGAAGGAGGGTTGGGAATTTGACACATCAAAGACATGAATGTTGTAGGGATCATGAAGTAGCTCTCACAGATTTGCCTCAAAGGGAAATAGCATATGGGTGTAATGGGTGTACAACAACTATCTTCAACGTGGCTCCATTTGACCTAATAAGGTTCGGTCTAGCGGAAGTACTCAAGCATAGGGACAACGTTGAGCCACTTAATCAACACTTGATTGAGGATGGGAAAAAGCACAAGAATGTGGCTAAATAGGTGCCTAACAAAGGGGTGTCATTAATAACTATGGAAACCAAAGTAGTAACTCAACATATAGCAATAATGGCATATTATATAAGGAATGGTGAGTGGGCCTCTTGCAAAGCAATTGGTGATATTAGGGGTAGTAGGTAGGCAAAGAAACTCAAGGTGGCTAAGTCATTGTCAATCTAGTCTGACCTCTACTGAAAGTGGTCATGCACATTAGATGACTTTCTCATAGCTTATCATTTATCGGTGTTGGAAGTATGACTGAGGTTTCCTAATTGGAATAGGATTCTCTTTTAAATCCCATATTTTAATTATATTTTATTACCTTATATTTTCTATATTGGTTTCCTATTCGGTGTTAGATTGGTTTCCTAACAAGTTTAAGATTAGTTTATCCATGGTGGGAGATCTCGCGAGATCTCGCGAGATCTCGCGAGATATCTCGGTTTCTTCATAAACCGAGACGAGATCAAGGGCGAGATCTGCGAGATGGGATATCTCGCTCGAGATCTCGCCATATCTCGCCATATCTCGCTATATCTCGCCATATCTCGCCATATCTCGCCCCAAATCTCGCCATATCTCGCTGGAACTCTCAATTTTTACCAAATTTTTTGTAGATTTCAGCCAAAGTTTCACTTGCAACTACTCTTAGCACATCTACAACATCAAAGAAAACTCAATCATCCTCTACTTGTCTTATGAACTTATGCATTAATGACTTATATAAAACTTCTAACGGTTGTATACTTTTATCATTCTATTCTTGAAAGTTAAGATTGTAATACTCATATGAATGTTATCTTGATGACATTTAAGTTATTTGATGTATTTGATACACATGATTTTCATTTATATGCCTTAAGGTTTTATATTACATGTTATATAACCTTGCATTCTCTAATCCTACAGCATTAATGGTTTTATATTATATGTTATATAACCTTGCATTCTCTAATCCTACAGCATTTCGGTTTCACAATATGGGTAGACTTAGAAATCATACTTAGGGCTGTTTTCTCACAAATCCAAGGCCACTAGTGTGTTCAAAAGGCATCAAATAGGCTAAAAACCAAGTTTTAGCCTAACTGGGACCTTAAAACCCACCGAGATGGGCTACCGAGTTGACGCCCAAAAAATGGAACATCTCGACCGAGATCTCGCCGAGATGGTCAAGATCTCGGTTTTTCATGGTAGCGAGATCTCGCTCAAGAGCGAGATCTCCCACCATGAGTTTATCTACTTGTTTTTTGTATTTCTTGTCCTACTCAGAGTGGGGTTATTCAGATTGAACTATAAATACCCCATTGGGGCCTATAAATGAAAATACCTTCTGAGCAATAGTTTCTTCAAATTCCAACAATCAAAGCCACTTTCATACCAGCACTAATATGATCGTTCCATATCCTTCCTAGTTTTTCCGCTCATCCATCCTAGCATCCTCGTTTATGCTACACTGAGTTTATCTATATGATGTTTCTTAACAACCAACACCATGCACCATACATTACAATTGATCGTACAACGGTCCCATAGAATTCTCCTTTTGAGCTTGAAAGGAATACTCGATCACAAAAAACTCCAGACACACCTCTCCGCTTCATGCACCTTATTTTGATTCTTTGGGAAACATCATCCTCTGTATGTACAAAATGAATGATATTTTATATAACTACTGAATTGAATGATAGTAGTGATTGAATGCAGATGGTCAATGATGCAAACACATGTTGGTGTATATATGTATTTGCTGAACTGCACACTATTAAATTTATGTCAGCATTATAGATTACAATATGAGACAAATATTGACATTTTAAGTTAATGATGTGAATCGTGTGAAGACATCTCAATTTACAATATGAATGTATTTAGTACTGTAGCATGGTATGAACAGCTTTATGATCATGGGATGCACAGTATGATATGACGAATGTAAATGAAAAAATTAATGTCAGCATTACATTCACAGAGTTCATTGTCAGCGCTTCAGTTATTGGAAAAGGGAGGTAGCATAGATAATTGTGGGTGGCAGCCAATTCACATTGTTCCTCCTAATTGCTATGATGATTGGGTTAAGGAATAGAATCAGCAATTGTAAGCGGCCAGCAGAACCTTAGATTACTGTAACACTGGCAGTAAACTACAATGATCAAAGTCAAACCTAGATTTGTTTTCTTATTTGTTATTTATAGCTACATTATGACGCATAACTCTATAAACTATAAATATGATTGTGTACTTATGCACGATTAACCTTACTGTGCTTTTAGCTCATCCTAGTTATCTTGATTTTTAGATAATAAGACCAGAGGGTACGCTCCTGGTATTGTAGGTAGCAAGTGCCTGGGATGCTCAAACCTTAGGAACAGACCTGAGTAAACCAATGAGGACCATTCATTTATTCTTTTGTGTAAACATCGACCTACAGGATATTAGAAAATAAATTTACGTAAACTTTTGAATAAAGAACGTGGATATCTTCCCTTCAGTCTAGCTTTTGACTTTATATGTAGAATGAAACTCTCATCTGATTACCCTTTAACTAAGACTTCCATTATGAATATATGCCATAAGAGAGCCATCTTAATTGTATCAGTATGATGTATGATTGTTTGGTCAGCCCAGGACGGCAGTGCTTTTTATCGGGTGCAAGTCCTTATCCTAAAATCTCAAGCTTTTAAGGGCCACAATGATGCATATCAACACAACATTGAATGATC
The DNA here is from genome assembly GCF_041222555.1 of Hakea prostrata. Classification (NCBI taxonomy): domain Eukaryota; kingdom Viridiplantae; phylum Streptophyta; class Magnoliopsida; order Proteales; family Proteaceae; genus Hakea; species Hakea prostrata. The sequence goes on along the minus strand of NC_142600.1, from coordinate 20,197,611 downwards.
AGGTCAAACATAGACACCCACAGAATTAGCATAGAAAAGCAGACAAACCTGAAAGGGAGCCAACCTTAACCCAGCTGCAACAGCATTGTGGAACTCCGGCCAAGATCTAAGTTCTTGAATGTTCCTAATGTTAGGATCCAGATTGACCTGTTGATGGGAAAATTATTTCCACCACAAACTTTTCTAAAAAACTAAAAAATAAAATTTGTACTATTGGGGGAATGCACAAAAGAGGAAAAGAATATATACTAAAAATGCATCAGAGGTAAAATAAAATAATAGATCATTAAATCAACTATAGAGGTAGATTCAATAAATGTGATATGATGGATGTAGAGTTCACAATGAAACCATGTCAATTTCCTTATTAGATAACACTAATTCAACGGTTGCCATTTCATATGCATCTTATATTCCAGTGGAAACCAGGACAGCCAATTAGGAGCTAGATGTTTTGGTAAACAAGTGGTTGAGAAGAAATGACTATGTTTTTGTTACTCTTCTGTGATCGGACTCAAGGTTGATGTTGATTAAAGATTATCCTTATGGAGCTTAGGCCTTAAGTTAAGAGATCTAAGTCATCTAACCAATCTTCTTTTTGTTGCAACACTTCGAATCTTTCTTCTCCAGCAACTAGAATCATATTTTGTCCCAAACAGATCAGAGAGAACAGAGGAACAAGGCACCTCAAAACAACAACAGAAAGTCTGCCAGAAATCTCTGCAGAAAGAAATTAACCTACAAGAAATATAAAACAATCAAAAGGAACATCTCCAAAACATATTCTTGGCTGAACAACCTCTTGTCTTGCCCAATTACAAGCACCTCCTTAGCAATTAATGGATTCACTAGAACTAGAACTGCAACTCAGAAACCTGGAACCATGGGAGCCTGCCCTAGGTTTACCATCCATAGAAAGCATTGACTGAGTATTCCTCTATAACCCAGGTGTATGTATTTCTAAACAGGTAACATTACCCCAGTTCTAAGTGCCATTGGGCTTTAATTGATAGTTCCAGTCTAAATTGTCTATTAGAACCCCATTATCCTATTTTGGTCTATAAAAATAAAACCAAAGCCTTCCACAGATTTACTACTGTGCAACTAAAATTGAACCAGTGAGATCAGCTTGTGTCAGGATCACAAGGAATGAAACAAAATTAAGAGAAATTGACAACTCAATCAAATAAAATTTGCTCACTAAGAAATTTAATTAATAGGTAGAACAGGTCTGTGAAACATGATGTACCTCTGATGCCTAGATTCAAAGATGAGCAAAACCTTGTAGAAGCACCAACAGTTGAGAGCTGTAGAATTGTTTTTACACCTAACTGAGATCTCATCAACTCAGTCTTTTAGGGTAGCGAGTTGGCATCAAGCATGGTTGTCAAAGCGTCGCCTAGTCGGTTTTTCAACCGCCACCACTTAATTGACGTACTATTTTTTTACTGCTTTTTCACCTAGGCGCTACTGCTTTAATAGCCTTGTGTACCTTATTGCAACAGCCTAGACACTAAAGCAACCGCTTTTTTGACATTTTGTACATAATATTTTTTCTTAATTTTATTTTTTAAATCCTAATTTATTCTACAAATTAGTATATAAATTGATTAGTTAGTCATTTCAAAAATCAAAGCCCAAACTGCACAGAATGTGAAGCATGAGCCATACTCAATATCAAGAATCAATAAATCATTAAATGGACAATGACTTGGAAATCAAAATAATGAGATCTATTTTTTTGGATGAATGTGATTATTGAATGTTTGTTTAGCTTATTACAGGAAGTAATTGTAATGAAAAGTAGTTTAAAAGTAGTTGTATTGAAAAACTTTGACCAAACCACTTTGGTTGCCTTATTGCAACCTAGGCGCCGCTTTGTCGCCTAGGCAAAACCCTGACCTTTGGTCGCCTTACCGCCTTGACAACCGACACCAAATTCAATTTCTTGAAAAATGCTCATACCTAAGCCCCAAAGTAATTTGTGCCTTTTGTGGATCACATTTTAATGCAACTGCCCAAGTTACATCACCTCCCATTCAAAAAATTAAGGGCCTCCAATCTCTAAAGAAGTAAAGAATTCATCAGCAAAAATATTTTCCAAGATTTCCACCTCTTCGCAAGTTTGTTCTTTACTTTACCAATTACATGTAAACTGAACTAAGAAATAGACCCTAGAAGCTAAAAAAGGGTATCCTGATCAATTGCAATAATTGGGTTCATTGATACTCCTGATATAGTAGATGCTATCACACATACAATCATACTCAATTCGATGGAATTGTTTGATCTTAAAGGATATCTTCCATAACTTTGCACGTGAGGGGTTATTTCTTGGTTTCGTCCAGTCATTAATAACTTGATTATTTTTAGATAATGGTAGATAGAAAGAACGCTCGTAAGGAATCCTATTGAAACCAAGAAATATAGGTCTGCCTGCCATCCACAGAATAGATGGAGTTTTCCGGAAAAAACCTGTCAGTGAGGAAGACCTCCTAGGGATAAGAAACATAGAGCTGAAGAGAGAGCCAAAAAAGGATCTTTCATGTATAATCCTGCATAATCTTGAATGTTATCAGTTCCAGTACGTAGACCAAATGATGGATATGCAAGCATGATAACTTATATGTTGTTCTATATATATTAGTCTTGAGGTAATTTGAATTCTGAACATGGTACTAACTATCACAGTAATGACTAAATCACTAAATAAGAAGAAACAAGCTGAGTTAAACCACAATGGTACATCCCTTGTAACAGTAAAAATTAAATTTAGCACTCTTAAAATATAAGAGCTACAAACAACGCATAAGGAAAATTTGAGGAGAAAATAGTTGATTGTAGATAAACAGAAGCTCATAAAAGTTAAGGATAACTGGTAATAAAAGAAACTAAAACCAATCAATAATAGTAAACAATATTGAAAACAACATACAGTCGCGTTCTGTTGGGCTGGCAATCGACCTGACAAATTAAGTTTTGGGACTTGAAATGTCTACAAAATATCAGTAGAAACTTGTTAGAGGGATGACAAGAACTATACTTCAGATATTCAATTAAATGTGAAGAACCCAAGAGGCCAATACCTCAGTCAGAAGAGTACAGGTGGTGGCAAGGGTAAATGCACCACGTCCAAGAGGAAGAGCTGTGGTCCTCTGGGCGAGCTGCCATAACTGAGCCTAAAATGGTAATGGGGAAAAATCAAAATACAGAACAAAGGACTTCAGTACAGAAAGGAAAGAGTTCCCTTGGTGCAGGCATTACAAAACACAGAAATATCCAATAAAACAATTGGCATGTAATCTTAACATTAATAAAGCATTCATACTTTCACAGCTATTAATAACAAAATGAAAACCAACATTTATTACAATTTCAAATGACAATTGGTTCAGGTTTCTGATCAAACTTTTAAGGCCTACAGAAGAGAAGCATTGTGGTTTTGGTTTACGACTTCTGTTTCAGAGTACATGGTCTAGAGTTTAGCTTGGTGTATCTCGATTCACATCAACCCATGTACATACTGCTCTAAAACTATCAAAAAGAAGACTTCTATCTTGTATTTGATCAAGGCTGGTCAGTTTCAGTTGGATGGAAGTAGAGGGTGAGGAGATAAAGCTCTGAGATCTTCATGAGAAAGAATAGTTGGTTCTTTAATGGAGGTGGCAGGCAGGCTGTTAGATTCAAGCTAATGGCCACCTCCCCTACTTGAGTGAAGGTAGGGTGATTCCATAACTTTTTTTTTAATGAATAAATAACTCAATTAAACCACGAGAAGAATGAACAAAGGGGGAAGGGGGGGCGGGAACCAACCTTCAAGAGGGAGGCCGAAGAGAGGAATCATGACCTCAGGAGACAACAATGAGCCTTTTCTTCGTGTATCAACAAGCAAGGGATGGGGAATATACTGGAGCCTAGTAGAAACATCAAAGCATATGGCATTCCAAACCGAGTCCAAGGATCGAGATTTGGAGGTCCATCTCCCAAGGTTGCGCTCCCACCATAGGTGGTGGATAGTGGCACTAAAGACTAGCTTACCGACTTGGTCACAAATAGATGAGCCCGAAAATTTTCTCAAAATCCAAACCAATCTTGAGTAAAACCAAAGAAGCATCTCGACGGGTTCAAATGGAGGCTAAGGCTTTTCCCCAAAGAAGGTGGGAAAAAGGACAAGTGAATAAGAGGTGCTCAAGGTCCTCTAAACCGTTCTAGCAAAGGATGCAATTAGGGTTCACTGGGTTGTGACCGGCTGATAAGAAAAGCAGGTTGGAAGGCCAACGTTGAAGGATCTCTAGAGGGTAAGGGAATGGTGCGAGATGTGTCGTTTACACCAATCTAAGGAAGGGGAGCAAAGTAAGTTCCAGGCCGAGGAAATGGAGAAGGTTTTGGAGGGGGAAGGGACCCAGACAGTAAGTCACCAGGAATTCCCAATAGGGGAGGGAGAGAGTACCAAACCTGTGTAAGACAGGGTGGGGGATGGGGGAACCAAGAACCACCAGTGAGGAAAATGGAGAGGGGGCTGACTTAGGGATGCGAGACTCTCATAAACAGTGCGGGGGCCCAAGAGGGAGAAGAGCATGCCCATCAAATGCCATAGGTCAAGCCAGAAAGAGATGAGGATCCGGAGGAGATTTGGGTGGAGATAGCAAAGAGGGCGACTTTTCTCCAAACCCAAGAGGGGTTGGGGCGGGACAATCCAAATAGAGTCATGTTTGCTAGGAAACTTCCAAATGAGTTTTAGAAGGCAAGGCACATTGACATCCTCGATACAAAAGATACCCAAAGCTCCCTTAGGGTTGAGACAGTAGATAGCCGACCACCTAAGGGGGTGAAAGAAATGAGTAGACACATGGCCCTTCCAAGGAAAGGCACAAAAGAGGGACTCCATAGCCTGAATGGTGGCTTTAGGGAGAGAGAGATGCCACACCAACGGAGGTTTACCATTCCAAAGTTGTTAAAGCGCCAAGGCGACAAGGTGTTCTAGGGGGGAAGAAAACCAAGGCAACAAGGGGGACACCTAGAACCATAGAAGTTGGGTGTGCCTAGGAAACAACTTGACAACTATAGGTGATTCCCATCTGCTAAGAGAATTAATAGCTGGTTCGGGAAGTTGTAACGGTGAGAATGGGAACCGGGGGCACATGAGTGGAATTGAAAGTGTCAAGATAGCAAGAGATAAGTTAGATAAGTTTGCAAGATGAAGCAAAGAGAAGACATGGTCCTCTCTCTTGTCCTCATCTGTTTCAAATGGAGATGAGTCAGATGACTGGTGCTTGACTTGATCTCACCTTACATTATCAATGAAGTTACTATAGCGTGTTGTCCAGATTCTATGGTCAATATAGAGAGAGGCCTCCTTTGCCAATGGTGTCTATCTCTTTCTCAAGAATGTATACCTCCTGATTTACCATATGAGATGGGCATGTTAAGAAGTGGGCCTGCTGAAACTCCAGTAAAGCCTCTCATCTCAAGAGTAAAGATAGTGCATATAGACAAAAGGCAGCTATGAAAGGTTAGTTGGGAGACACATTTATACATACTAAACCTAACATTGCATTTCCAATCAGTCTAGTTAGTCAGTACATGCATGGATCCCAGCTCCACTCAACTCTCCACATAACCACCTTCAAGTTGTGCTTGAGACTGATGCTGATTCGGCAGGTATCCATATGATTGAAGGTCTACATTGAGCTATTGTATGTAAGTCGGAGGTAACCTAGTTAATTGGACAAGTAAGAAAAAGAACTATGGTCGCTAGGTCAAAGTGTTGAAGCTGAATGTAGAGCTGTATACCAAGGGATATGTGAGTTGTTATGGCTGAAAGGGTTACTCCTGGATCTTTGTGTTGATATGTGTTGTAAGGCATTAGTATTAGTAGTTTTATTAATAAAGGTAGAATTGTCTGTTAGGATATTTCATTGTAATAGTCTAACATCGAGAATATCAATTCTTCTTTGCAAGTTACTAATATAAATAAAGGATTGCTATGTCACTCAAACATAAGTCAGGATTTCTCAAATCATTCAACATGGTATCAGAGCCACAGATCTAATCCTCAGATCTAAGAAGTTCAAACACAACAACCCTCAGCACAGCCGCTTCCCTTCCTCTCTTTCACCACCCTCTATCCTGTCCAAACCCTTGCAAGGTCTCTAGAGTTGTCAAGATCCTTCTCCTACCCATTGCCTGGCCTACGATTGGCTATAGGCATCTCGCCTCTCTTTGTGAGTTCTCCTAAAGCCATTGCCCCCATGTTCTTCATCTTCTAAACTCCTTTTTTGTACTAAACCTCTTCCATCCTTGTTCTCCTTAATGGTGAGAACTTTTCTCCTGCCAAGAGATACATTTTACCTATTGATGTTGTGATCTAATTTTTGGATCAGTTTAGTCTATTTGATTCCATGTGATGGCCCTCGATTTAGAAACCTCCACCTGTTCTAGTACATTTAGATTGGAGGATACTCCGGTTTTTTCTATTTTAAGAGAACGTGATTTGTCCCCATTCCAGATGACTTAATGGGACTAATTACTTCCGTAGGTCTCGATCTCTTTCTCTTGTAGTTAGTGCTTGTGGCCTTATAGGTCATCTTCACAGGACTTCAATCAAGTTATCCTCTCCTAGTATGTTCAAAATAAATGGAGGATTGGTGAATGACTGGTCACCAGATTCCTTCGTTGCCTAGGAAACTTATCAAACAGTAGGAAACGATGCACAATGCTTCGAGATTTAATGAAAAATTCATCAGTTGTAACAAAAGGAACTCACCCTATCACAATATTACAATACCCTTCGTGGATACCATCAAACCCTTGACTTCTAAGGGCATTTTACTCCAACCTGTGTCGCTAATGTTGCTGCCTATCAAAAGTGGGTACATAAACTTCGAGTGTATGTAGCAGGCCTAAAGATTGAGTATGATCAGATACAAGCTCAAATCCTCTAATAGGAACTTTTTCCATCATTGGAGCAAGCTTATGTTATGGTTGACACTAAGGACAGTCACAGGATAGCAATAGTGCACATTCAGATGCCTGAAAGATCTATGTTAGTGACTAGTACAAGTGGTAACAAGACTAGTACAAGTGATTCTCGTACACCAATTAAATGTGAGTGTTGTGGTCAAGGGCATTATACCAAGGACAAGTGTCGGAAGCTCCATGGTCATCCAGCAAACTCCTATGGAGGAAGGATTAAAGGAATGCCAATCGGGGAGGAAATCAAGCATTTACCCATCGAGCCAATTCTAACGCACCAATTACTCCAGCACCTCTCTCCTTTGACGAGCTTCAGCACTTGTTTGTGATGAACAGGCTTGACGTATCTTCTTCTGCGCCATCTTCTAGTGCAAGTGTTGCTTCTGTCATAGTTCCCCCTTGAGACACACAACTACCACAGGTAGTTTAGGTTGTTACAGTGTCAACCTATCCCTCCTAGATAATTGACTCCGAAGCAACCAGCCGTATGACTGGTTCTTCATCCTTATTTCATACATATTCCTTTATTCCCTTAGCCTATTATATTCGAATTTCTAATAGTTCTCTTCCATATCTCTGGAGAGGAATCCATTGACAATTCCCCTTCCCTAAAGTTACCTCATGTTTTCCATGTTCCTAAATTTTCTACTAATCTTCTGTCCATTAATGGTCGTACCCATGATATGAATTGCAAAATAACATTTTTCCCTTCTTATTGTGTTTCAGGACCTGAAAACAAGGTGTACAATTGGCAATAGTAAACAACAAGGTGGTTCTATCTGCTGGATAGGTCTCCATCAGCTTTCTGTACGGCCTCCGATTCCGCTTCTCCTGTTACAGTGGCATTATAGTTTAGGTCACATTCCCCTACCCATGTTATCTAAGTTTTTTTCCTAATTTAGTTAAGCATTGTAATTTAAACGATTTTCATTGTGATGCTAGCATTTTAGCCAAGCAAACTAGGCATAGTTACCCTATTTTAAATAATCGTAGTAATATTCATTTTTCTGTCATTCGTTATGATGTGTAAGGTCCCTCTCATACTATTTCTATTTCAAGTCAATGATGAATAGTTGCATTTATTAACTATTGCACTAGAACCACGTGGGTCTACTTACTCCACCAAATGATCAACGTTTTTTCGTGTCTCAAAATTCTCACCAATTGGTAATTACATAGTTTGGGGCAATGGTGAAAATCCTACGCACTAATAATGAGACAGAGTATATAGGTAGGGCATTTTTCTCCTACCTAGCTGACCAAGGGATTATCCACCTAAATAGTTTTCTTGACTCCTCACCTCAAGGGGGTTGCCAAACGCAAAAACAAACACCTTCTTGAGGTTGCCCATTCCCTTATGTTCACTATGCATGTGCCTCCTCAATTTTGGGGGGATGATATCCTTACTATAGCCTATCTCATCAACTCCCATCTCGAGTGTTACAACAACATTGTCCCCTTGAGGCTCTTTTAGGGACAGCAGCCTTTATTGTACCTGCTAAGGTATTTGGATGGGTAGACTATTCCTATAAACATCATCCCCATGATAAGTTAGACCCACGAGGGTTACCGTGTATCTTCCTTGGTTATCTTGCCACCTGTAAAGGTTACAAATGTTATCTTGCATCTTGTCGTATGGATGTTGTGTTCCAGGAACAAATTCCTTTTTTTGCCCCTACACCTCTTCAGTGGGAGAGTACTAGTGAAGAGGCTTGGGTATTTATTCTCCCTTTAGATATCCATCCGGAGATTCTTGTTGATGATCCTCCCTTAGAAGATGGAGTGACCAGGCAGGAGCAATTGATGGATCAAAATAATGACGTGCAAGGGGAGCAACAACCTCCGAAGACTTATCAACGGCAATCCATAAGAGAAGACCCCCCTTCAATACCAAGCTAGTTGGAAGCTTTTGCTCCTAGTCCTGAAGTAACAATTCCAGGTGAGTTTATCTCTGAACCATCTCTTGATCTCTCTCTGGACTTACTGATTGCATTGAGAAAGCAGCCACGTACATGCACCAAACATATCCCCAACTTTGTTTCATATAAGTCATTTTCCCCAGAATTTCAAAACTTTGTTTCCTCTTCGTCCTCTACTTTTGTTCCTAATACATGGAAGAAAGCATTGTCTCACCCAAATTGGAAAGAAGCAATGGATGAGAAAATATGAGCTTTAGAAAATAAGAACGTGCAAAATGGAGTCTTTGCCTACAAAAAAGCAGATTGTTAGGTACAAATAGGTATTCCACATCAAACACAAAGTAAAATGGAACTATGGAAAGACACAAGGTAAGATTGGTAGCCAAGGGTATCACTTAGACCTATGGGATAGACTATCAGGAAACATTTACTCAAGTTAACAAGACGAATACAGTCCAAGCAATTCTTTTGCATGCAGTAAATAAACGATGGATCATGCAGCAGCTAGTTGTGAAGAATGCTTACCTCCACAGAGAAATTTAAGAAGAGGTACACAAGGATGTACCACCTGGACATGCTACCACTGAGACCCATAGGAAAGTGTGCAAGTCAAAAAGAGCCTTATATGGTTTAAAGCAGTCTCCAAGGGCTTGCTTTAGAAGATTTCATAAGGTTATGGTATCCATTGGCAAAAAACAAAGTAATCCAGATCATACCTCCACAGAGAAATTTAAGAAGAGGTACACGTGGATGTACCACCTGGACATGCTACCACTGAGACCCATAGGAAAGTGTGCAAGTCAAAAAGAGCCTTATATGGTTTAAAGCAATCTCCAAGGGCTTGCTTAAGAAGATTTCATAAGGTTATGGTATCCATTTGAAAAAAAACAAAGTAATGCAGATCATACCTCGTTCATTAAGAAAGAAAATTCCTATACGATTGTACTACTAGTGTATGTGGATGACATTGTTATCACAGGCAGCAGTGATGAGAAGATTTCAGCCTTGAAGACCTTCCTCGGGACCGAATTTGAAATTAAGGACATAGGGAAGCTTAGATACTTCCTAGAACTGGAGTTGACTTATTTGGCTAGTGGTATTTCTCTCTCTCAAAGAAAATATACTGACTTGCAAACTAAAACTGGAATGTAAGGGTGTATGCCAGCTGATACTCTTATTGAGCCCAATCTACACTTGAAGGCAAAGGAAGGAGAACCGATTGATAAGATGAGCTATCAAAAGTTGGTAGGGAAATCAATCTACCTATATGATTCCAGACCAAACATCACATTAGTTGTCAGTCTTGTTGGTCACTATATGCATGATCCCTATTCCTCACACTTGGACATAGTTTATCAAATCATGAGATATTTAAAGGCTACTCTAGGAAAAAGAATTATGATTTATGCACAAGGACACTTAAAGATTGAGGCATACACAGATGCAGATTGGGCAAGGTGTCCTGATGATAGAAAGTCTACATTTGGTTACTGTGCTTATGTAGGAGGCAACTTGATAACTTGGAGGAGCAAAAAGTAGGCAGTGGTTGCAAAGTCAAGTGCTGAAGCTGAATTTGTGAAGTACTTAAGTGTTGTGGTTATAGTGTCTACTTCAAGACCTTGGATCCGATTCAAAGACACCTATACAGCTATACTCAAATAGTAAATCAGCAATTAGCATAGCTCACAATCTAGTACAACATGACAAGACCAAGCATGTGGAGATTGACAGGCACTTCATCAACGAGTTGAGCCTAAACTGATTTGTATCACCTTTGTTACCTCTGCCAATCAAAGGGCTGATGTTCTTACGAAAAATTTGAGTATCAAAGTCTTCAATAGTACCATTGGCAAGTTGGACAAGATAAATATCTATGCAGCAACTTGAGGGGGAATGTTGTAAGGCAGTAGTATCAGTAGTTTGTTGACAAGGGTAGAATTGTATGTTAGGATATTTCATTGTAATAGTCCCACATGAGGAATATTTGTTTTTTTCTTTCCAAGTACCCTAATATAAATAAAGGTCTGCTATGTAACTTAGACATAAGTCAAGATTTCTCAAATCAGTCAACAATCTGAAACCTCCTATGCGACTCTAATTGCAAGTCAGAAATTAACAAACCTCATGACCCGAGTGGACAAAGTATATGGAAATTGATCATCACTTCATCAAAGAGAAGATTGAACAAGACCATACCTCTACCATTCATGTTTCTTCTGACGACCAACTGGCAGAAATCTTTACCAAAGGCCTTGACAATTAAGGATTTGTTCCTAATATTGGCATGTTAAGGGGTGCATTGCATGTGACCAAAAAGGTAGAACAGTCAAGATTTGTGTGTTTTGTCCCACATTGGATGGTTCCTTATTTTCTTGTTTTCATTCTCAATCAGAAATGGAGGGCTACATCATGTTGATATACGCTAAATATTTAGTTCTCTAACAGTTCCCTATTTCAATGTATTGTTTTTCATTGCATCCTAAGAAAAAGGGCTCAAAAACAAGCTAAACTATTGAAATGTGACACGGTATTTTATCAAGTTTACTTTCAACAAGGGAACAACTCATGATTACACAGTTCATTAAAATATCGACTAGACTTGGACGAGCTTTGATCTTTATACATCAGAAATGATCCACCAGACAAACATTTTAGTGAAAGAAAGTAGCTACAATTTAAACTCAATCAAGAAAAAAAAATATGATCAATGCACCTGTTGATGGTCCTGATCAGAAGCACTAGGATTTGTAGATGTTTGGATGGCGACAGGCTTTGCTGAGCACAAAAGGCGCCTAACCTAGGAAGAATAAGAGAAGCCTGATGAATTACAGAAGTCACAGACATTCAACAACTAATATTTGAAGAAATGGTTCTTATGTCTCAAAATATAAAATGAGCAAAACTACGCAAAGTTGAAGCATACCACATGCAAATCCATAAACAAACAAATTCTTCAAAAAATAAATACAGCACATCAAAAAGACACCAAAAAACAAGAAACAAAGGTGTAGCATACAGGATTTTTCCTGAATATAGTATCCAATACCATTTGTAGCAAATTGATCATCTGAAAGCATGGCAGAACATCTCTTGTTCAGACATTACAAATATCATGAGGTGTTTTTGTAATCTTTTTTCTTATTTGTACCATATTAATTAAGAGTTATAAGTTATAACTACCCCCTTCCACCATGACTCCGGCACCAAATAATGAAAAGCTAAGATCAAGGGTTATTATATTATTTGCCCAGATTCATTATAGTGTGGGCCTTTTGGGGGTTTTTTTTTTTGGCAGCTGCCATTGATTATGGGAGTTATGCGATGCTGATTATTACTGTCATATGATGCATTTTCGTATTGTTGGTTTACACATAAACCTACTCCTAACAGGGAGATTAGAGATTGTTATTGTTGTTATTGTTGTTATTATTGTGTTACGCTCAAGTCATCAGTTGAAGATTATTATTATTCATTTGTTTCTGTCATACTGCTGTTGTCCTCACCAACAATTTTATCTATTTTTGGTATAAAAAAAGCAATGAAATTTATCAATTGTCCACAACAATTTTATGTTGTCCGGTTCCTAGTAGTCTGAAGTAAAAACAAGTTATTGGCCTAGAGTTATATTCAATATATGTATGATAGTTGTCTTCGACTAATGATCTATACTTTGTTGTTGTTCCAAGAGGCAAAGTTGAATTAAACTTGTAATAGAAGTAGGTGCAAAACCAAGTTATCAGTGCATATCTTGTAGAACAATATTTAGAAGTATTTACCCAAGGTAAGGTTTCTGTTTGCAATATCTTTATTTCAAACAAGTTACATAAACTACTGCAAAGAAAAAATTACCTTGCACATGTGTGTCTATATGGGATCTTCTTGTTGACACCCCTTAAGGTGTTAAATGGTCCATGATTTTACCTTTTTAAGCCTTCCGTATAACATACTATTTTCCACTAATAGGGGTAATGTTTTTCCTTTCACGTGTATGCTCAAAAAAAACAAGACAACGAAAATATTTGAGACATTAGATACATCACTTTCAGATTATTTTGAGAACCCTTTCATACTTGTAATCAAGCCAACCTAAATGTTTTAGGAGGGGAAGTCTCCCTGTAAAATTTCTGTGATCTGTACTATTTCTTGTGTTTTCTTGCTCACTGGCTTACCAGGTGTACCTTGCCTTTTGACTCATGATAATAGGGAGTTGCTCTTGGTTGCATAACTTCTACTGTATCCCTGAAACCACATTGTCTGCACAATTCATGCTGGAAGGTATCTCTACGAAACTAACCTGGCTTGAAACAGAGTTGAACTGTAAGACACCTAAATACTTGGGAGAAGGCTCAGCTGAACTGAGTTCTGGATGGTTAGTGTGTGTGTAATCTAAACCAAAACATTTTGCTGCAAATTGGGTATACACTTGCCAATGAGTCCCACCTTGGTGATTCAGTTGAAAGTCAGCCAGATGAAGTTGCTTCAACCATGTTGACAGTTATCCTGAATTTTTGTCATACATGACGCTCCTTTGAATGAATTAGATTAATTGCTAGATCTCTTAGGATGGAAACGAGTATCATCATTAGTTATATACAGATTTTTTACATTAATTATGCTCAGCCTTTATAACAAATAATAAATAACTCTTTTGTCACAGAGTTGTAGGGATGGGAGATGATTATAAGTGCTGATGAAGTTTCTTCTGAAATGATCTCCCTATAAGATATGCTAATCATATAACCATGCAAGGTAGCAGTTTCATCTGTTGGAGTACTTCAAAGATGCTGCTCGTGGGATTCAAGTAAATGAAAGGAGTTCATTTGTTGTTTAAGTGATCTAGTATGTCTTGTTTATCGGTTAACTGAACTGGCTTGCATGAATTCATGAAAATGCTTTAGCAGAAATCATAGAATTTAAGATCTCCACAAATACATGTAACCATTTTTTTAAACTGTAAAAAGTTGGGGCAGAGATAGCTGAAATATGTTGAGTTTGGGTTACTTTGTTGAGAATTTTGAAAAATTAGTGTAGTCTAACAATCTCCAAAATGAAATTATGATCCATTACTGCTTCTTACATTATAATGATACTTGGTGGTAATTGCAAGTGCGCATGCAGTGTAGACATTGAATCCGATTGTGCAAGAAATTTACAAGTATTTCTCTATTGGTTTGTTTGAAACCAAATTCTACCCTATCACCCGAAGAGTCTGTAATGATATTGTAAAATATTGTGAATTTTAGTGCATCAGTGGTTGATGTCTCGCTAGCTGTAATTGAGAGTTTTGCAGTGATTTTTCAATCGTAAATTTTGGCTAGGTCAAGGGTCAATGGTAGGGGTTCAAGTTTGGCTTTGATGGCATGAACCTACCTTGGCCCACCCTGAGTTTAGTAGGGTTTGTGCTCAAAATTCTGGTTCAAGGATAGGTCAAGGCCGAATAATCTAGGCCAAACTCAAGGTGAAGGTCTAGTGTCTGGTGTGGCACTGTGGCCCAGCCAAGCCCCTACCTGATATTGATTATGATCTTAATATTGGCCCTAATCTCACCTCTAACCTTAACTTCCATCCAAACTTGATCCTCATCTTAACCTTGATTACCCACTAGCGTTAGGTGTACAATTTAAAAGTCTATTGATTATAATCATATGGTTTATTGATTTATGCAACGTAGTATTATTATTATTGGAGTTTTTTACGTATATCTCACTTAAGTTGGGCCAAAGTTTGTGTTGACTCTTAAGGTGGCCTAAGTTATGTGTAACCCACAACTAAATTATGTCTAACCCACAACTTAACACTTCATATTGAATTTTTATGTTTGAAAATTACATACAAAATGTTTGAAAAGTACAGAGACCCACATTAGATAGTTGAAGAAGTCATATCAAATCCTTAAGTTCCCCCTAAAAACACTCAAAATGAAGCAAGACAAATGGAGGAGAAAGAGAAGGCGATTGCAAATTAGTTGGCAACAACAATGAGATTGCCACTAATCACTTGAAGCATTATACCCCTGATTTTATGTGAGCAACTACGTATTAAGTACTTGTATTTATCTTTTTTTATTTATTTTATTAAAAAAGCGTGCCCATTTTGTACATACCATACAAGATTCTATTCATTTTGCCAGAGAAACGTGCCCAACCATACAAGATTTTAATACCTATTCTATGCCAAATTGGGCAAACTGGCACAGAATCATTGCCATACAATGATACAACCCTTAGGTCTCCAAGGAAGAACGTCCAAGGAAAAAGGTAAAATCTTCAAATATCAAGATGACCGATATCTGCGCAAATTTGAGGGAAAATATATTTTAGCGGGTAACAACTGCCAGGATACAACAAATAAACAGGAAACTTTATATCTGCAACAATGTTAGACCTCTAAACGGAAAATTAGCCAAGGTAAGGGACTATCTCCAAAGGTAATAGAGATCATGTTCGCACAGGGTTAAATACCAAGTCTACATCAAGGTTAGATCTCCATAGTGGAAGATTGTCGTAGTAGGGGGCAAATCTCCAAGAGTAATAGAGATCAAGTTTTGCACAAGTCAAATGTCAATTCTATAGCAATGTTAGATCTCCAAAGGGGAAATTGCCAAAATAAGGGCAAATCTTTAAAGGGTAATAGCAATCAAGTTCTATGTAGATCCTAAGAAAGGCACTCAAACAAGAAGAAAACCTATGGGATCTAACCCAAACGAAACAACGCATAATAAAACAAATCAGGAAAAAGAAAAGCAGCAAAAAAAAAAAGATCTAAAAGGTTCATGGGTCCAATTCTTCAAACTAGAAACTTAAACAACTCTCAAAACAGCAATCTCAAGAAGGCTTTGATACCATGTTGGAATTTGAAGAAATTATTGCTCAAAAGGTATATCTCATTCATAGGCCCCAATGGGGGTATTTATAATTACAATCTCAGTAAATCCCATTCTAAGTAGGAAAAGAAATACAAAAAACAAGCAAATAAGCTAATCTTAGATTTATTAGGAAATCAATCTAACACCAAATAGGAAACCAAAATAGAAAATATAAGATAATAAAATATAATTAAAAGAGGGGATTTAAAGGGGAATTTTATTCCCATTAGGAAACCTTAGTCGTACTTCCAACAAAATGGAATCAGTGCTAACTTGTTACTTACCTGTAACACAGTCTTGTAATGGGCCGAGATGGTGATGGAGTACCGAAGGCAGCCTGCAAGCACTGCCAAAGGAAATCCTTCAAATAGAAGACCCTAGTTGCTTACTCTATCACATGGAGGTCCCTTACCATTGATGAGAAGCTCTACTAACGCCTTGTTGTTAGGTAGCAACACACCCTTTATTAATTATATTATGAAATCTGAAATCTTATCAATCTGAAATCCGAATCTGTTACATGCATAGGCCTTGCATTAATAGCCTTGAACTAACTTTCCTACTTGTATTCAAAATAGAAACTAACTTGAATTCAAATGGACTCTTACTAATAACCTACTAACCTAATAAGGACAGTTTATTCATGTGTATCAGGCCCTTGATAAGGAATACTTAGTGTATCAAGGCCTGATAGGGTACATTACTCTTGATCAGGTACATACTCTTGACTGGTCTTACCTAGTTTAAACAAAATAAAAATCTGTTTTTATATTTGGCCTAAACAATAAAGTTATGGGATAATAGAATAGGCCCATGACCACACAAGCCTGCTGAACAGATGCCCAACACAAGTATCTACCAACCCTATGTTGATTTTAGAAGGAAATTGTCCAGTTTGGCCTCCTACCTGCATCAACAATGCTTCCCTTTCAATTATGTTGAAGATCATTGTCTCCATAAAGGTTCTTGTAGTAAGAAACACATTTTGGGGAGGAAAAAAAATCTCCCTTGAGACTAGTGGTAGCGATTGAAAGACAGCTTCCCTCTTCTAGTTCACTTAGCAATCCCTAGTTGAGTTAGTTTTCAAGTTGTTTTGGTTAGTACTTGAAATCTTGTTCAGTTTGGGCTTGTTTTTCTTTTCATTCTCAGTCTTCGTATTCCCTTTCCTACTCAAGGGTGGGCTTACCTCTGATTGTAAACTATAAATACCCCACTTGGGGCTATGAGGAAAGTATTTTTTTCCCCGAGTAGTAACCTCTTAAGCTTACAACAGTTCTTCAAGTTTCAGATTTAAAATGGCTGCTACCATTAAAAACTGCAATTCAACAGCAGAATCTTCTAGAAAATACGAGACTTTTTTTGTGAATTTTCTTTCCATGCTACCCCAACGAACGGATCATCATCCTCGTTGGACCACATCACCACCTCCATGAACCTAGCACTAAATCAAAGCCTCATCCACATGAGAATAGCCAAACCCTAAAATCATGCCTTTCCTCAGAATTCGATCTACACAAGAACCTAACCCTCTAACCTAATTCTGCTCCATCAACCACTGGACTTCCCCAAGATTTGGAGCATAGCTATTATTCACCAAGTGCAACCCCCCACCCCCCCGGGACAAAACAAACCAAAAAAAAAAAGAGAATGAAAAGAAGAAAAGCAAAAAAACCGATCGAAGTTACAGCAAAATCCTCCCATTGGAACCCTAATTCTTGAAAACCCTAAGTTGTTCCCAAAACCCTAATTTTTAAAGAAACTTATTTCTACCCATTAGAATTGTCCCAAACTTGGACCAATTCAGTGCTACCCTATCCCACACACTCTATAGTCTATCCTAATCTTGACCACAAATCTTTCATCCCAAAACCCTAAAAGAGATACCTCATCACCCTAACTATATCAACCCATCAAATTGTTAAAATCCCACCCAATAAACAGACATTGTTAGACTTCATAATACCACATACTATAAGACAATACTGTTAGGATTAACCAAACTATGATCATTAGAGATTAAAACCCAAACACCCTGTTAGGATTTCAGTGCCAATTATGAGCCTAGGGACCTAAATAAATTGAAAATGAAGAAAAAGAATAGAAGAAGACAGCAAAATGAAGAAAGCTTGCACATGTGTGAATCCCCCTATTGAGTCTTAATTTATAAATTAGAAACTAATCTCAATTTATGAGAACTTTCCTAAACTTAGTTACAGCAAAAAATTAGATATTCCATAGATTACATAAGATCTCCCAAATCTATTAAAAAGGAAACTATCCTAGGGAGATAACTTGTCAAGCAAGCAATAAGGAAAATAGAAAGTAAACTATATATTGCCACGCTAAGCCATAATCATCAATACCTCTCAAGCAAGAACATAAAAATCAAGGGATCCAGCTTGGAATAACAAGAACATATATCAAAAAACTTCATCAATCTTGAGCATAAGTTGCAATAGTAGATGTTGGTAGACACTAAAAGAACTCCACCCAAGAGATAATCAATATCAACATAAATAAATAATCTTCATGTCAAGCAATCCTTCTAACAATGAGAATAATAGACTGTACTGTGAATTCACAAGTATAGCAGCAACA
The DNA here is from genome assembly GCF_041222555.1 of Hakea prostrata. Classification (NCBI taxonomy): domain Eukaryota; kingdom Viridiplantae; phylum Streptophyta; class Magnoliopsida; order Proteales; family Proteaceae; genus Hakea; species Hakea prostrata. The sequence continues at coordinate 20,179,254 of NC_142600.1, read as the reverse complement.
AGAACATCAAAGGCATAATGCCAATAATAGACAAGGATCTCTAAAACAGAAGATAAAATGCGTAGCTCCAATGTCCACACAAGCATATAAAGAATGCATCTCCACTGTCCACACGAGTAAATAAAAAATGCCGCTCCAATATCTGCTCAACTAGAACAGGTGCAGCTCCAATGTCCGCACATAAGCTCTTTGCAAGAAGACAAATAGTAGGCAGTAAGTATGTTCAACGGAAAGTAGATAGAGCCTCAAACAAAGGTCTCTACATGTCAAATATCGGTATTGTTAACCAAATAGGCTACATAGGGATTGCAGACTTAATAAGTAGGTAAAATGGCAGTATAAGTTAATACAGACCAAGTAGGTATGTAAAAAAGGCAGTAGAGGTTACCATGGACCAAGTAGGTAATAGGTAGTAGGTAGTTATGTTGGAAAAAGTCCCCACAGATAATATTCTTCAGAAAGTCTCAGGTAGTTATAGAAAAGTCTTCAATCTCCTCCTCATGTTTAGCATTACACGTGAACAAATAATGGCAACCAATTACCAGCATCTCAAAGTATTGAGCATAGAAGAAATCCAATAAGTAAAAGTAGTACTCACAGGTCAATGTATCATTCACCAATAAAGTTGATCAAGCAACAGTAAATCGTCTCACAGGACAAAATCTTGTTTATCAGGGGGACAAAAAAACTCCGGACGACCATTATCACACAAACAGGGCAGCAGTAAATTAAATCAGAAGAAAATTACTGAACTAGACTTGAATCTCAGAAGTGCTGTAGTTGCAAGTTGCAACAACCCACTACCATATGCAGCCGTGGCACCCACAATAATATTCAAAAACCCTAGCAGAATCTGGGCCAACAAGGCAGAGAATACCTTGCTGGTGCAGAATAGAATAAATTCATATCAGATATGTTTGTCAGAAAGAGGGGGGGGGGGAGGCAACTACTGTAGTACAGATTCGAATAAATTCATAGTTCATCAAAAAACCAATCTCACAGATACTCGCTAGTGCAGTCTGGTCTTCAGAAGGAAAGAGACATCTCGTGCTATTCCAGGACCATAGCAGCAAACTTCTGCTGGATCTGAAACAACAACAGATCTCGATCTGAAGAAAAAATAATCTTAACCTCCAGGTCTTGGTAGAAGTATTAGATAAAAGAAAGGCTGAACTTGATTCCAAAACAAATAATGGAAGTAGTAGTGAAGCAATATGGTACCAGCAGAATTTTTTGTAACTGGAAAAATTCAACAAAACAGGAGCAGCAGTAGTATAACTTCTAGCAGAACTTATAGCATCAAAAAATAGTGGATAATACTTAGCTATTTCGATCCAAATGGTGCGCCTATCTCAGCAGAAATCAAGAGGAATCGCAGGACATGATTATAGGTTAGACAGAACTTCAGATTTGAGCAAAAAGCAGGACAGTAGCAGCCCGGTTTGAATCTAATAGGTAGACATACCTTCAGAACTCCTGGGCTTTTTTGTAGTATTGATACGCAGATATTTGATCGATTAAAAGTCGAAGAAGAAAGGATAATCATTTGCATAACTACTGCAGACAAGGTTGGAGCAGCCCTAGATAAGGAAGAAATGGGAAAAAGAAGAGAAAAAAAAACTGAGCAGTGGAGGGAGGATTTCCTAGGATGATTAAACCTACACTCGTACCATGTTAGGATCTTAATGCCTGTAATCAGCTTTGGGACCTAAAGATAATTGAGAAAGGAGAAGGCGAAAGGGAGAAAGAGGAGAAAGCTCAGACATGTGCCTTCCCTGTTAGTCTTTATTTATAAATTAGTAACTAGTCTCAGTTTACATGTGCAAGAATGTCATGAAGCAGGAGCTGCCAGGTGGAGAGTGCGTAGTGTACCGCTGCTTTGTGGCCAAGGAACAGGAGTGCGCAGTGCCAGTGTCTTCGCCTAAATGTATTATGCATTGCTGGGAGGAAATGGTAGTGGATGAGGAGATTGAGACTGAGAAGAGTAGGGAAATAAATATACTGGCTTAGTTTAGGGGTCTAGCCAGTGGCAGTTTTGAAAATAAATTCTCTCTTTTTAATTTATTAGTGTATTACAGACAACTATAGTTGACCATGGATGTCAAAATGATATATTAGCACTGAATATCATTGATTAAAAAAACCAGAGCAGTCAAGGGAGGAGTTCCTGGCTGATTAAACCTGCTCTAATACCATGTTAGGATTTCAATGCCTGTAATCAGCCTAGGGACCTAAACAAAATTGAGAAAGAAGAAGAATAGAAGAAGACTGGGAGAAAGCTCGCACGTGTGTGAGTCTCCTCTATGAGTCTTTAGTTATAAATTAGGAGAAGAAGGAGAAGGCGGAAGGGAGAAAGCTCGCACGTGTGTGAGTCTCCTCTATGAGTCTTTAGTTATAAATTAGAACCTAATCTCAGTTTACAAAAACTTTTTAAGCAAAAAGTAAATATTGCATAGATTACATAAGATCTCCCTAGTCTACTAAAAAGGAAACTATACTAGGGAGATAACTTGTCAACCAAGCAACAAGATAAATAGAAAGTCAAGTATATCTTGGCCGTGCTAAGCCATAATCATCAACAACCCCTAATTGCATTTGGCTGACCCTACCCATACTTGACTGAAACCAAATTGTTCCATTGAGATTCTAGCTTTTGACCTTAGTTCCTTCAAGCCTACATCAGGTAGGGGATAACCTATTTCCAGTATTTACAAACCTGGGCATAGTTCTGTAAATTACCTTAAAAGCCTTCTTCATAAACTATGTTATAACTGATACAAAGCCTAGTTCTGCTTCTGAACTCTCAGACGCCCCCCATTTTGATTTAATCGCTTTTGTGTCCTAGTTTCTGTTTACTTCTTCCAACAGAGTTCTAATCGCTTTTGTGTCCTAGTTTCTGTTTACTTCTTCCAACAGAGTCCTAAACTGATTTGGATTAATGAAAATGCCGATATATTTATTAGTTTGTTCTTTATCACTCATAGTGGACAGTAGCAACCTGAATTAGAGTTTTAGAATCTGGATTTGCATATACCAGGCCTGGGGTAAAATAATTCAGACCACCATATAAGCCTGGTAACATCAGACAATCAAGAGCTTCTTTTGCTTAAGTTCCCTGGATGAAAAGATGGAGGTTTCGAACAAATCAATGAGAATTTCATCATAGAATGCATACACACTGACATAAATTAACATGTAAGAATGAAAAATTCAGGTTTCAGGCTTTATTGGAGCAGTGCAAAAAAGAAGCCAAACCTCATTCAGCCGCAGATCTCGACCATAGCGTAGCTGTGTACTGGAATTAAAGATATGCTCCATGCCATCTGCCATAGATCCATCAAGGGAATCAGCATCTTCAAGCTTGACACCTTCCAATCCTGTAGGATCAGAATTTGATGAAGGAATCGTAACTGGGTGCAGACGTAGCATGTAAGGAGTAGATATAGAGATCAAATTCAAACTCATTCGGGATTCAATTTCCTTGGATTTTCTCAAATGTTCAACACATGACAGTGCCAAATCTTCCCGGCCAATTAGAACATAAGCAGCTGCAGGCCAGTCTGTGGGAGGAGATTCTCGACAACGGTCCAGTGCCTACAAATTGCAAAAAGAATGATCTATTCAGCAAAAGAGCAATACAATAAAGAGGAGAATCGTGATGATGGTATTTTTTACTTTTTTGTATACTATTGTTACCTCAGTTCCTACAAATTGTATGATTCTTTCCCTGTTACTCTGTTAGCATGACCAATGTTGCCATTGGATGCAATGCAGCCTCCATGGACGTCAATCCCAACCCAACCCCCCCCCCCTTCAAAAAAAAAGGCAGGAAAAAAACAAAAGAAAACGTGGTCCCATGCAAGGAATGAGGATCTCAACAGCCTCAATTTTTGGAAACATTTGATGCTTGAGTATGGCTTAATTTGTAATCACCAAAGCAGGGGCAAATTGAATGGATGACAATCTTCCATTTAGCATAATAAGAAGTTTCAGTAAAATATTGACACTTTGACAGATACTTTTGTTTTCTTGCACACCATTAAAGACAGTGATATTATATTAAAGAAAGGAGTTCATGCATGATCAAACACAGGAATGTAAGTTGCTTCAAATAGATGGATGGAGGGTTTTCATCATTCCTGTTGCATTGTCTCCATTGCACGGTTATGTCTATGATTATGCACCGTGCGGAGACATACATGTTTTCCACTAAACCACACACGTACAATATATTGTTGAACATATTCACAAGTCCATGTTGTGCTATAGAGTTTAAAAGAAAGAAAAAGAAACTCACATGACGGAGAGGAAGAGATACACCAGCAGGTAGTAAGTCCAGCTGCAAGAGTCCAAATCTCTCCGCAACCATTGCCAAGACAGTAAGCTCCTCAGGAGAACCGTATGATCCTTGGGCAACATTGCAATAAACCCCCGAAGACAGCTTCTTGCCTTGCCTTTCTGTACCTAATAGCAGACCATAAAATGATACTATCTTCCGTGACCAACTCACTACAGAACCTCTATCTTTACAAATTAGTGGCGGAAGGTCACAAGTATTCGCCATATGACAACCATGTTGCAAACAGCTATCAAGCCATCTAAATAAACAAGGTGGTGTTCTAGGAGAAGTAGCAGTGTGACAAGTCCCAAGTTTACCCGCAAGATTGGGAAAATCACGGACATAATAGTCCAAATAGCTTTCCTCACCCAGAAAAGCAGCAATATTACACAATAGAACAACCAGACGACCCAAGTCCCTGAAAGCCAGAATATTGCAACATTTAGTGCATAATATGAAAAAGAAATGCACAGAGAACAGACACAAAAAGTAATTTTACCAAACAGTAACTCTTCATTGTATCAGAACCTTAAGAAGAAGGGGGGGGGGAAATCAGCAATAGAACCATTTTTTAGGGGGGAAAAAGAACAATAAATGACCAGACATAGATACAATGACCTGAAGCTCACCGTTTACAAAGATTAATGAGTTTCAAATTTTCATACAGGGCATGCAAGCAGTCCAAGGTCTCCATGAAAAAGTGAACAAGGAATGAGGGTGAGCTTTGTTTACCCTCCACCAGTGCAGTAGAACAATCAAAATCCCACAAATCACATGATTTTGCATGAGAATTAGTAGTAATATATGTACATTTATCATAAGCCTGGTGGTATTTGCTAGTAATAAGAAATTCCCATGATGATTGAGGCTGTGGATCTGGTGGTTTTTGAACAATGGCTCTAGAATATTTCTGACACATACGCTTTAGAATATCACAAAAAGATTCCCATTCTGCATCAACACAAGCATCAGCCTCAGACAAATAGTTAGATTCACTATCTCTCCATAGAAGACCAAGGAAATTATCATAGAAGTTGGACCGGAGCCCCTCAGCCATCACTGAGATGCAATCATTTGTCAATGAAGAAGAAGGACTTCTGCGTAAAGCACATCTAAACATCTGCAAGAATGACAAAGAACTTGAAAATCAGTAAATTGCCACATTAATAAATGTAGAGAGTGTAAAGATGATCTTTATTAACCTAGAAAAAGCTTATGATAGAGTCCTAGAAACTTAATTTGGCGAGTACTAGAGAAAAGAAATGTTGCAAGTAAATATGTGGATATAGTTAAAGTCTTAAAGATATGTATCATGGTTCAGTGACAAGTTTAAGAATGGTGGGGGGGTAAAAGGCAGTGAATTTTCTATAACAGTTGGGCTACATCAACGATCAGCTTTAAGCCCATAAATGTTTTCACTTATAATGGATGAATTAACCAAATACATTCAAACTGAGGTTCCTTGGTTTATGCTTTTTGTGGACGATATTTTTTTGATAGATGAGACACAACTAGGGACTAATGCCAAGTTAGAATCATGGAGAGCAACTTTTGAATCAAAAGGCTTTAAACCAAGTAGACTGAAGACAGAATATGAGAATATCAAGTGTGTAACTTTGAGTGTCATCCAACAAATGATGAGGTGGCGTCAGATGAAACTTGCTGAGTAGGAGATCCATTACACAATTAGTTTAGGTATCTTGGATCAGTCGTAAATAAAGAATGTAATATAGAGGATGATGTTTCACAAAGAATTAAAATAGGGTAGATGAAGTGGAGAGGTGTGTTCAAGGTCATGTGCAATCGACGTATTCCTTTAAAGCTCAAAGGAAAATTCTATAGGACCATCCTTCCATAATGCATGGTGCGTAGTGTTGGAATGTTAACACGCATCATATAGATAAACTCATTATAACAGAATGAGGATGCTAAGATGGATGAGTGGCAAAACTATGAAGGATAAGACAAGGAATGATCATATTAGAGCTGATTTGGGAGTAGCTCCAATAAATGACAAGCTACTAGAAAGTCATTTGAGGTGGCACAGGCATGTCCAATGGAGGCCTATAAATGCCCTGTAAGGAGAACCAATTTAATTCAAATTGAAGGAATTAGAAGAACTAAGGACAGACCTATAATAACCTTAAGAGAAGTGGTGAGAAAGGATATGGATAGCTTAAGCCTCGTATCTAGTATGGCCTCAAACAAAGCTGACTGGAAGCCAAGAGTGTATGTAGACGACCCCCATTAGCTGAGACAAGGCTTGTCATTGTTGCTATCGTTGTTGTTGAATAAATTTAATAAAAAGATATATGTTTTAACAGCAATGCCAAAACTTTGTCCAAGCTATTGGGGAAAATTTCAGCATCATAATTATTTGCACCAACAGTGAGGAAAGCAAGACAAATATTTGAGCTATATAAGTTTTGGCATTAAAAAAAGGTAAATATTTCAAGTGCTTAGAAGCTCTATATCATCAAGAACAAGTGAACCGCTATAGCAGAGCATGAGTTGCATGTCTTAACCTTGCTATCTCTTCACTTGGTGAGTTGGTATTGAGGTAGACCTAGACAACATCAAACATAAATTGGAGCAACTTCAAAATAGTTTAAACAATGAAAACCTAAAATCCAGAATGGTTATGTTTCCTTTTTCTAGCTTAATTGCCCAAATTTGACAAAACCAAATGGGTCGTTACTCATTAGTAAAGCCTATTTAACAATCTACTTCATTCCAGATTTAGAAGAAAATATTCCAAAAAGGTTGGGCATGGGTTGTCAGGTAATCCCACCCGACCATGTTACACCTCTATTATAAAATGTCAGTATATCACAGGGCCAATTAAATATATTTGCTCCATACATGCTTACAGCAAAGATGCCCTATTAAGGATCATGGAATCAGCAGATCCTTAAATCTCCGAATTATTTTTTACACATGAATGTTCTCAATCAACACAACAACATGAAAATAATAACTTACCTGTCCACTATTAACAATTACATTAATTCGTCCCTCCACAGCATCAGCTAATTCGGTGATCCTTAAATCATGTGACGTAGCAGTTGATTCTGAACCACAATCCAGCACCAGACCTTGGACAAGACCAGATGGCAATGAATACCGACAAAGACACTGCTTTCCTGACTGCAATTTTCACCGATATAAGTAAAAACAGATACGAACTGAAGTCAGATATTAAGAAGGAAAAAATATTTGATTCTAAATAGGAAAGAAAAAAAAAAAAAAGAAGAAGAAGAGAACACAAGAAGGAACTGTGAAATAGACGGAGAAGTTCCCGCTCAGGAAAAAAAACTGTAGCATGAAAACTTGAAAGGGATACATCTTCAAATTGAGTAGGAAAATGAACACAACAAAAGGACAAGTAATGCTCCCATCCCCACTGCCCAATTAACTTTTGGCAGAGTTGTGAGTGGACAAGTTGATAATGCAAACAGAAACACATACTACATACAACATCTGAAATGAGATGAGACACAGCCTTGTAGTAATGCCATATAGAATATTGACCATATTCAATTACCAGTTGCACATTCTGTACATTAAACCCTTCTGCATTATTAAATAAAAATTCAACTTTGAAGCTCTTGTAATTAACTCCTTCTGGTCAAGGGAAACGAAGTTCCAGATTGCATAGAGCACTCCATCATAGGAGAAGAAAAGAGCTGAAAATACAGGACTGAGGAGCTCACAACATAAGTTGCTTTGGGGATTTTCCTGTGAACCAAATTTAGGGTTTAGAGTATTCGACTATGCCCTAGAATCGGGCTCACTGCAGGATAATCTCTCAGGGAACCAGCAGTCTTCTAGTGTTGTAGAAGCTTGAAATGGAAGATCTCTTGGGGGAGTTAAGGTTCACAAAGGTTAGGGTCCGGCCTAGAACGTTTTTTGCCAGACTTGGGATTGAAGGAATTTGGGTTTAGGGATTAATACTATGTAGTAATTGCAGTTTCATGTACTGAATTTAGTTTAGGTTTAAGTTTCAGAAGTCTTAGAGGTTAGGATGAAGGGTAGCAAGGTTCAACTGCTGCTGTTTGTTAATTTCAGGTTAGGGTTTATAGTTTAGGGCTTAGGAAAGGGTATGGGGTTTCGATTGGGCTAGGGAAGAGGCTATGGTTGAAGTTTTAATTTTAGACTTAATCCTAAGTGGCTTGGGATAGATTTGGGTACCCTACTTGGGTTAAGACTCTTAGAAAGTCAACTAGGATTAAAGGGAAGGTAGAACAGGAGTGGGAGATGGTAATCCTAAAGGGGTTTGAGGTTTGGTTGAAAAATTTGGGAGTTACCAGGTTTCTAGTAAAGATAGGGTTTAGGATTTCTAAAGGTTGAAGATGAATTGCAGAAAATTTGTAAACCTATTGGATGACGGCTTGATGGAGAATCTAAAAGTAGGACCGGGGTAAGGGAAGAGGTGTGATCCAACTAGATGGGAGAGGGGGTGATTAGGGGTTGGGGATCTAAGAGTTTAAGGGACGGGGATAGGTGCTGCCGCAAGGAAGGAGAAGGGTGGGGGATGCTTGTGTTGGCTAGGGGAGAGGGAAAGGGGGGCTGTAAAGGGGAGAGGAGGGGCTGTACTTACTTGGGGTAGAAGAAAGTTCCTGGAATTGTTCAACTCCTGCTGGAACTTACTGGAGCTTGAAGAGAATGGTTAAAAAACACCTGACAAAGCCACCGCAGACCTCCCAAGGAAGCTCACAACTTGTTTCCTCAAAACTCTCAGTTCAATTTGCACTTACAAAGAATGGAAGCTTTATCTATAGCCTTTAAAAGAAACAAACTAAGACACTCAAAGTAGGAAACATAATTGACTTCAATTTGACTCTCTAATTCTAATTATGACTCTAACTTGACTAACCTCTATCATAACTTGCTCTAGAGACTAGAGAGATCCAATTTGGATTCTAAGAGTAAACAAGGGGTTCTAATAAAAAGTAGACTCAAACTAGGGAATGCAACACAAGTTACACAACCAGGAATGACACGTAGACAAGGACTCTGCAATAAAACACAAACTAATGAGCCAAATAAGAAAATAAAAATAGATCTAGGGTCCTGACAATTAGCTGGACTTGATAGAACCCTGACCTAGGACCCCAAGAAATTGCAAAATGACCAAATACCCCTGGATAGAAATAGGGGTTGTAGGGTTTGGGGAAGTAACCCTAGGCCCTATGCAACCCCTGGAAACAGTTTACATCCAGCTATTCATGAACATTTAACTATCATGAAAAACAAATGACATGAAAGATGTCATACAAAAAGCAAAGCATACCAGATGGAAGTATACAATACTTATCAACCCCAATAAATCAATACAAGCAAAAACTCACTCAGTTAATAGTTGAAAGGCTTTGATTTTCCTTTTCTGATAGATATAAACAATTTCGATCACATTGTTTGTTGGTAGTACCAACTTGTACTACATTGGTGATCGTATGCAAAGTCTTATTCAGCTTCAGCATAAAAAGTAGTCAGATAATCAAAATGCTGCCCTATAGTGAATACTTATGAGCTGATCGTTGTGGCTTCATAGAAATTTCTTAATTTGTTAACCATTCAAAGTTACTGAGTCAACAGAGTAGACAGCAATTTAATTGTAAAATCCAGTACAAACTTTGGTAGTTCATGAGGAATAAGACAACCACAATATTATGCTTAACATCTTAAAGCACGAATACCAAAAGTGAATATGCTATACAATGTGCAAATTGACTCACAGCAGAGACATCAAAATCCAATCTTAACACCTCTACAACCTCATTGACTCATATAACATTCAATTGTCTGCAGTCCTTCAATACCTTAAGAACTTCATTGAAATTGCACGTATATATTTTTCTCTATGAATGATGGTATATAAATTTCTCTCTCTACAAATGATGGAACTAGGTGGACTAGGTGAGTAAATGAAGTGGCTTCAGGGATGAATGATAGAATTAGGTAGACAAAAAATTGCATGTATTCCAGTTTCCATGTTCCTTACATCTAATTCAAGCATGCCAAAATGATATATATTGTTAAACAAACAGTGTGGATATTAAAATTCAAATCCAAATTTAGGCCAAAAAGAAATTTGATAAGTTGATAATTCTTGAATCCAAATCGAGAACCAAATCATGATTCATGAGCAATTCTCCATCCAAATAATTACCGAAACCTAATCTGCTAACCATGAGCCAGATCAAGTGCAGGGCCAGAGTTTAGACCCATGGCACATGGAATCGGAGAACTCCCATGGTAGAAGAAACTAGTTCATAACTGAGGACTCCCAATTGTACTGTGACAAGAAGGCTGTCATTTAAATAATTCATAATTATGTACATCATTATAGTACAGAAAACATTGAAAATGATTGGTGTTCATCAAGGAGACAATGAATTCTGTTTAAATTTGCACGCCCTTCGTAAAGAATGAGTATCAGCTGGCTGATGCATTAGATCAATTCATTGCAGTTCCAATCCCTCGAGTAAGCTGTGCCTGCATGACCCGTGTACCAGCTTGAGGCATGTGGTGAGGGTAGAATGGGAAATAAGCACATATATATTGACCATAATCCATGCATGCACTAGCCTCTAGTTGAATTTTCAGGATTCAGATTAATTAAAATTATTTAGTATATACGAACCAAAACCGAAGCCAATCCAAAGATTCATCATGAGGATTGATCCAATATCTATCACTAGCTACTTTCAGTGAACAACAAGATAGACCCAAATAAATTAGGTGTGTGAAACATGAGGGCTGCTTTGTGGAGTTCAGAGAATATCATAGAAAGGTGATATCTCTCTACTGCTAGTTCTGATCTTTCTAACCAGGCGATCTCTTTCTACCGCTGTTAATCATATTATTCTTATTCTTTTTTCCTTTCCTTCCGATTCTCCTGTTACCTCTCTCCTCTCTTCTACTTTGCATATCAGATTCATAATGCTTGTTTATTCTTCTGATAATCTAATTTGAAATTCGAAAATCTGTTTGAATCTACTTTATTGAGCTTCTGCTATCTTATTGTGTCTGTCGCTGCTTCTTAGAATTCTGATTGATGTTGTTATTCTAATTGTTCTGTTAGTTTTCCTCAAACCCCAAGGCCTTTTCCATAATAACTTATTTTGTTGTCTGGAATCTTCTTTATTATAATTCTGCAGGGTCTGTTCTTCCATTAGTTTAGACCATGAGACCTGATCCCCGGTTGAAAATCTATTCTGATCAACCCACTGTCAGCTACAATCATTCTGCCATCTGAGGCCTAAATATCTGCTTCTGTGATCCCTGACTGGCTTTTAAGGTTCAGAACTTTTACGTTACACCCACCTCTTCTTACTTCCCACCTCAAAGTGATAATGGTAAATAAGATTTCTTGCATTTTCACTGAAACCTTTCATAAAGAAGTACCATAAGAGGACGAAACAATTCTTAGGTCCCAACATTTGTGAGAATTTAGCCAATTCATAATTAAAAGTATAAGAGCTATTCTGGAACCAGGACTAGAGTTCCCCCTCCCTTCTTGACCACCCAAATGAAATAGAGTTCTACTCAAGTGGGTAAGGGATTGAAACTGAATCAGATGACATAAATTTAACTTATCCCAAAGAAAATTCCAAATATATTCATTCGAAGTCATAAAACTTACATAAAGAACAAGGTTGTTTTCTGAAGCCAAGACAATGATGTCCGCAAATGGCAACAATCCAACTTTAGCTCTGGAATGAACATTGAAATTTGAATAATGAAAAGCTTAGAAGACAAGGCAAAAATGCAGGCTATGCGCAGCTTATAACACTTGACAGTAGACTGCAAGATACAACAGTACCTTGGTTGCGTCACAATCACAGGAGCAGCAGAAATTGCAGGAATACTCCAGCTCATGTCGGGTTTAATATCGAAGAGGATCTCATTACTCATCTCAACAGTTTGAAGCCTTACAGATAGCAGTCCTTTTTGGTCTTGGAGAAGAAAACAAATTATAGGAACACCATCATCATCAGTGGCCAGAAAAACCTGGGAAAGATTGCTGAATGAGAATGAATGCAACAGAAAGAATGAAAAGAGGTAGAACTATTAAGAAAATGTCAGATTGTTTTAACATTGAATTGAAATCTCCAACCCCACCTGCCTAACACCAAAGAAAGAAAGACTGACAAAATCCACATAAAACCTTTCAGAACTCAATGGAAATGCCTTCTTTAATGACCAGATCATCAGTATGAAGATCAGAAACGAAGAGATGTTCAAGCTCTCTCATTCTCTCACACACACACAACAAAGCCAAAAAAAATTCCATTTACGCAGCCAACCAATGCCACTGCCAAATTAATCCAGAAATACTGTATCCACAAGCCTCCAACCCAACCCAAGGGGTTCAAAGCTTTCCTCTCAACATAGTCATCCAACTACAGAAAATCATCAACCAGCCTCCAGAACATGACAATAAGCAATCCCCAGTCCCCACAGAACCAAAACAATCAAACAGGAAAAGAACTGCGATTGTGCGAAACAGAACGGAAGAATACTACTAAGAGCTTGAATGAAAGGAAAGTGTAATCAAGATTTTCCTTCAATTCCCCACAACATCTCCTTTCTGCCTCCTAGGGCTTGCATCCCAAGTAGAGAGCTCAATGCTATCTTGTATTTCCACACTTTTAAAGAAAACATCAGGTAGATTCATAACCACCTGGAAAAAGGAAACAAATTTCTAACACTGCCAAATTCTACAATTATCAGATTCTTTTACAAGCTCTAATTCCATTTCCATCTAGACTTCTAAACCCCTATAAATACATTAGTGGGGACTTAGATTAATATCCAAAATGACCACCTGCCGGGAACCAAGTAAAACCTACAAATCTACTTGATCACAACTTTCAGCATCAGGATTGCTTTATGTACTAACTTTTTATAAAGCCTCAACAATAATGCGGTCAATTCATGATGTATACAGTTCTTTAACTACTTTCTTTATTCAACTAGTAGGAACAACCTCATAAGACCCACAGCTCAAAGGGGATTAACTTCAATACTCCTTGTCATACTCAGTAATAACGATGTAACAATGATGTCCCAAATCCAGGGATTTTGAGGGAAAGTGGATATGTTTTGAGATATTGTGCACCATGGGCAATCCCATGGGTCCTCCCTCAGGGGAACAGCGCCTAGACACGTGTGTAGAGGACGTCTGTACTGTTTGGCTACAGTGCCAGGGAATTTTTGTAGTTGATTACCACCCTTACCTGATTGTACACTATGGCAGTTCACCTAGTGGCGAAGACCTGACCTATCAATGAAAGAGTGAAGTTCGACGAGGAGCCATTTATGTCTCTTTCCTTTGAATGCTTATATGTATAAGATCATGTTCATCTCAATGGGCTAAAGCTCAACCATATACGTCAACATTTTTCAGATGAAGAGTTGGGTATGGAGACGATAGAGTCCCAGATTGATAGAGATTTAACTAAAACCATAACTAGAATCTTCAATAAAGAGGCATCCTGGATTGGTCAATTTAGAGTTTTTAGGGCAAAACCAGGGTTAGGGTTGGAAAGACCTATGGTTTCATAATATGGTTATGTCAATGAGTTGGATCCATCAATGAAGGTTGGAGGTTTGTGTATGGTGGAATATTTCTGAATTTGAAAAAACAGTACTTCAGGATCAAGTTATTTTTGGTTTCTAGAAAGTGAACAATAAGGAGTCAAGGGATGGAGGTTTTTCGGTTCCTATGAATGGAATAGACTGAACTTCGGACCAAGTCACCCAATGGGGCATGATTGGTAAGAATTTGAGATTTCATGGGTCTGGATGCAAAGTTATGATGAATACACAAAATTAGAAGGTAGGATATGAACCTCTAAACTTAGGGCTTTTGATGGACATAAATGCAGCAGCTACGGATCGAAAGTCAAGGGATGGAAAGGAGATGTTTGGACATGATTTGGAGCCTATTTGATGGTGGGTTTAGACAGTGGATGTTTATATCTTGGAAAAACAATAGAACAAGGGGGAGAATTGGGTTCAGGGTTGTAAAGGATTAGACGAAGAACAAGGAGTTTGGGATGATTCAGCTTATTGATTTTGATGAACAGCAGGATGAAGATTACCTTGATTACCAGAATTTCATTGATCTTTAAAGAGTCTTACACAGAGACCAAACTTGACAGCTCAAGGATGAATAATTCAGTGGAGGGGGTTTGGGAATCCCCAAAAAAACATAAAAACAAAAATAAAAAAGAAGCTAATTCAAAGGCAATAATGCTCAAAACAAAATTCTTATTCAATAATCTTGGGCTCAGCTGAGTAGATCCACAATGCCTTACATAGAACTTAAACCCAGATTAGGACTGCAAATAGAAAGTAGGACCATAATTAACACGGGATTACCATTCATGAGAACAGTAACTTTAGAATTGCTGTTGGAATTACAACTTCAAACAATAACTAAAATAAACCAACTAATAGGCTAAACATATGCCTATGATTTTGGTGCAGAGTAAGGCTGTCTCTAGAGAGCCGAACTGCATCAGGAGGCTTAAATAAACCTGAAGTTTTTGAATTATAGGTTTGTGTAAGAAATTCAAAACACATAAGTTTGATGAATGAAAGAAAATAGAGGCTATTCTATACGGGACCATCCAAGGGCCTTCGAAGTGTCAAGCTATAAAAAGGAGCATTTTGCAAGAGGCTGCTGCATTAACAGATGTAGAGTTTAGCCATGCGTGGTAGCACATGTTTATTACAGATTGTAATTGGACTTATTTCCCATTGGAATATTGGTTAGGAGGGAATGCTCGCCTTGTCTGGCTTCTCCTTACCCCTCTTTCTAAAGGGGTTCTAAGAGGATACCTTTATTGCAAATTTTTTCTTTAATAAAAATTTTACTCAACAAAAAAAATTGAAAGAAAAAGGAGTTCTGTTAATACACCTCCATAGGTAGTTGCCACCTGCTATGCTGGGACTTTTGCAACCACTTTTACATCTTTACTTGTAACCTTATGGCTGGATGCTCATGACAGCAGTTGCCTTGAACCCTGTCTAGGTTCAGGAAATCACATGTATCCCTTTTCCCTGTCTAGGTTAAGAATGAAATGGTGTTGGTGACAAAGGTCTTGTCATGTTAGTCATCTCAACATTGTTTTTGGGTCAAGTGGTATATGTTGATGCCTTAGATGGGGCTACCAGGACCAGTTTCTTGGGTAGTTCTGATATCCTATTTAATCCACAGGAGGTGCTTGTCCTTGTACCCTAACATCATCCCATCAAAGCTATATCTTTCTCAAGTTTATTAATGGCTCCTACTATTTTAACAGACTGCCATTGCTCATGGACACATACACACACAAAAACATACTCCACCTAATTTCTAAATGAAATGACCAAGCAAATACACACCTTCCTAGCAGCGGATTGAGCACCTTTCCCCTGCCATATCCTCCTGAAAGAGAATTGTCTTGGTACCACCCCACAAGGAACCACATCAGAAGAACCTGCGCCTGTGGCTTCAATATTTGAGTTAGAAACTTCAACCAGCCATACAGAATGCTGCATTTTTCCTGATAAGACAGATTTACAGCAGATGTCAAAATTATAGGCATTTATGTCTGGGTGCATCTGGTTGCAATCGAAGTAGTGAAATGAAAAGTTGTTAGCCTCTGTCTCATTCCCAAAAATTCTAAGATTCTCAAGAGCTGTCATTGTCTTGCCTCTTTTTGAGTACACATGAGAACACAGTTTTACCCTCATTGTTGCTAAAAGAGGAAGAAAGGAGAGGGGGGGATGCATAAAAAGGGGGGCAAATTAAGATTACAACTTTTTTTTCAGTAACTTCCATTACAACAAGACTTTTTCCTTGTGAATACATACTTGTATGCAAATATTAAAGCTTGAATGGTAGACAACTGAGTTACTTTAAAAAATAATAATAATAGTAATAGGAAGGGACCTTTATTATAAGATGCCATTAGCGGGATGATTTCACTGGTCCAAATTGTTATTTCATCAAAATCTTTCATGGTTGTCAGTTTGCCTCTTTCTTCCACATATGTCACCTGACAAAAATCAACCATTTTCAGTATACAGGTTGCTATGCATATGCTCATGAAAGACATTAACTAACCTTTAGCAAAGACAGCAGGCAGTTTTAGAAATTCTAATTTTCACATAACACACTGACAAATGTTTTAAAAAAAAAAAGGAACTCAAGATCATCAGAATCTTATGATTTGGTGATATAACCAGGATTGGCAACCACGGGTAATGCATAATTTGGGCCCAAATCAAACCCCAAGTGGCAGCCCTATAGGGTGGCTGAACCCTATAAGGGGCAAACAGGTTGTTTCCCCAACCCCTTTGAAGTCCAAAATGGTCCTTAAAATCCAGAATCACTTTAGGAGTTGGGATCTAATTTTTCTTTTATTTATTTCAGTTAGTGGTTAGAGTTCTGGTATGTTTAGCAGTCCTAGTTGGAATTCTATTCTCAATTGGATTCATTCCAGAATAGGAAGTTAAGTTTGCAAGTCTCTTTAGGAGTTCTAATTGGATTCCTCTTTTAGTTATTTGAGTAGAGTCTTAGTGTGACAAGGAATTCAACTTCAAATAGAATTCCCTAGTTAAGTCCAAGTAGGTTTCTTATTTTTTGAATCCTAGTTGTTTTCCGTTATGGTAAAAGGCTATAAATATAGTCCACCTCCTATGTAATGAGGCACTTGACAATTATTGAATACAGAATTGATTGAAGGCATCAGTTGGAGCCGTGGGTTCCTAAGGAGGGAAGCCCACAGCTGCTGGAGCTGACTAATTTTCTACCATTGTCAAGTTTTCTCTCTCTTTCTCACTTGCGGCACACTGGTTGTTGTCCTCTTCAGCAAATTCTGCATTCCCCTCTCCTAAAACTAATAAGCAAACAGAAACAGCCTACCCTCTTCTTCCCCCTTCCATCACACCCTTCTTTTTTATTTTCTTGAATTTTCGGATTTTACTAGAGACCCAAAATTAAAAGTCAGATCTACAGCAATCTAACCGTTAGAATCTGTCCCAAACTATAAGAACCTCATCCCTCCAATCCTAGTAACCCTCCCTCTTAGCTTCAGCCCCCAATAGGACCAACCAAACCCTAGTCTACAAACTAAATTCTTTTGCTGCCCTGAATTCCAAAAACCCTAGAAACCCAAACCATACTTTCAACCATAACTTTCAAACCCTTCATCCAAAACCTAATTCCTTTTAGGATCATCCTCCCAAAGCCCTATTTAACACTCGACCCTAATCCTAACCCCCCCTATAGATTGTAGAACTTAAGAAACACTAAATTCGATAAACCCTAGCTTTGGGAATCAAATTTGACATTGAAATTTAACAAAATCAGATCTAATTCTCTAAAACCTTAACCCTAAAACCTACAAGCCAAAACACGTACTCAATTCCCCTCCACCCTAGAAACCCTCAGTTCCAAACCGTAAACTTTGAAATCCAGTTCTAAACTCTGGATTACAGCAAGGTTTTGAACTGAAGTTCCTATAATCCTAGACCCCTAGCCTACCCAAACCCATGCCAACCCTTTCTAAAACCCTAGAACCTTAGATCAGCCCAAAATCTACAACCGCAAGGTGTTTAGACCCTAAAATAGCAGCTGTCCACTGGAAAGTACCTGTAATTTGCCCTAAACAGCACAGTTAAAACCCTAAATTAGAAGAGGATCCTGAAGACTAGCCCCTGACCTGGGGTTGCATCATTTAGACTTTAGAGTCTATAATATCCACCAAACTGTGTGATGTAAGCCGGCCTCTCCCCCCCCCTTCTCGAACCAACAAATTGGACCCAAGAACCAAGCCCATTGGCGCACCATGTGAGCTGGCTGAACCCTAAAAGGGGTAGTTTGGTCATTTATCCACCTTTTTTGGACACTAAACAGGTCCATTAATTTTTCTAATATTCTAAGAGTCCATAGCTACTTTTGTTTTTTCAATGGGTTTAGAATTGAGAGTCCTAGTCAGAGATGGAATCCCAATTGGAATCAATTTTAAAGTGAGATTCCTTTTGGATAATTAGTTATTAATTTTGCTTTTTTTTTTTTTTTTTTTTTTTGAAGATTCCCTTTTAGTGCTTATTTATGTGTTGAGTTGTAAAGGTGTTGAAAGAACTGAATGAATCCTGACTTGTATCTGAAGGACACAGCAGGAGCTTTATTTATACTGATAACTTACCAAATACAAAACAAATAAAATCTTCCCAGTGTGGGAATCTTACAAGAAAGATATAATATCCTAAAAGATCCTAGCAAATCTACCCTCAATAAGGAAAGAACAGAAAAGTTAATGTTTTCTGCTAGGTGTTAGGAACAAAAGTAGAGGACAAAGAGGAAACAAAATTTTGAAACTCTAGGGATAGGGACTAATATGAAACATAATTGGAAATAGGATGTTTCGTGCAAGTCCACAATTGCTTTCTCAATGCAATTGGTAGGTACAAATTACGATCAAAAGAGGGGTTAGACGTATGCTCACCTTCATAGATAGGCTCATCTAGAGAAACCTATACTTCAAGATTAGGAGCTGAAGCTTCCAACTAGCTCGACACAAAAGGGGGTTCTCGCTACTTTCTTTGATAGGACCACCTATGACCAGACAAGGACACGGTTCGAGAAGGACCCAACATATCAGAGTGAATAACTGAAAAAGGAACAGTACTAGTAAGGTTTGAAATAGGGTGAACATGCCTAATACGTTTGGCTAAAATATAGGCCCCAAAATAAAAATCATTCCAATTACATCTTTTAACCAAATCTGGAAATAAATTAGACAAAATAGGTAAAGGAACGTGGCCAAGACGACAACGTTACTACAATAAAGTAAAAAATGCAGGAGAATTGGAAATAGAGGTAGTTAAAAGAGTTATTGGAGCCATCTAACAAATAGAGCCCCCGTTTTTGTCTACCAATGCCAATCATACACCTCGTTTCCAAATCCTAAATCACAAAATAAGAAAGGAAAAAGATTATTTTGCAGTTCATATCACGAGTAAAGCTACTAATAGATAAAAGGTTAGCCAAAAACTTAGGAACATGCAAAATAGAAGATAGAGTAAAAGACGGCAAATAGATAATAGATCCCTTCCCAGAGATAGAGGAGAGAGACCTATCAGCCGTTCAAACATCCTAAGCAAAAGTAATGGAGGAATAAGTATGAAATAAGGAAGGTGGGCCAATCATATAGTTGTTTGCCCCAGAGTCAATTATCTAGGAGGGATAAGTAGAATTGATACTATGACAACCGAAAATACATATGGAGGACTTTGAATCAGCAGAGGGAACAATGGCAGAAGCTACACTCGCACTGGAAGTCGGCGCTGGAGAAGATATGTCAAGTTTGGAGATCAACTAGCAAAAATGCTCGAGCTCGTCTAAGGAAAGAAGTGCTAAGGTACTCAGGGTGTCAGAACTACCTTGGTTTGCAGATGCTTGATTACTTCCCTTATTTCCATTATTACCTCCTCCAGAAGAGTTTTCAACTCATTGATGCGACTTCCAACACTTGTCTTTTGTATGACTCTCTTTTCCAAAATACTCATACTTCATTAGAGCGCAAGCATCACCAAAACTAAATCTAATGCTGCTAGAACCAGCAACTAATGTAGCCTTGTCAAATGTCTAATTGTGTACCATAGCTATTCTCCGACTGTCCTCAATGTCAACCATAGCATACGCTTGCTCTAAAGGAGGAAAAGGCTCCTGCAAAAGGATATGTGCTCGAATGTGATGATACTCTATATTCAGCCCTGCTAGAAAATTATACACTCTACACTTGTCTTCCCCTTCTGATAGGCGGCAATATCCACAACGTAGGATGGAATAAAACAGCTATAGAAATCAAGGGTCCGATAATAGCCTCGAAGTGTATTGTAGTATTGAGACAAGGTAAGCTCCTTTTGTTGTAACTGATGAATCTTCTTTCAAATCTCAAAACATTGTGCATCGTCCCAGCCTTGGAATGTTTCTTTGGCAACCTTCCATATAGTAGCAGCATCAGGAAGTAACTTTCTGCAGTACTTGATTCAATGGAATCACAAAGAAATCCCATAACCAAACACTCATCTGGCTCCCACTTGCCATAAACCGTACCAAGTGAAGAAGGTTTAATCGAAGTTTCTATGAAGATGGCCAGTCAAACCACGAGCACCAACCACAAAAAAAAAAAAGAAGGAATGAGACCAACGAAGATAATTGGTCCCATTAAGCTTAACAATGACCATCTGAAAGGGAGAAAATCATGATCCTGAGTAATAGAATAAACGGGAGGATCCTCAATACCAGAATGTACCAAAAGAAGCGGGGATAACTAGATTAGCCATCACAAGGGAAAAAAGGGAAAGAAAAAAAAAAGGAACATAGACTAGAGAAAAATAAGATTGGTAGGAGAACGGTGCCCACTACCAAAAATTTGGCATTAAAAATAATTTTTGTTAATAATTTTTGTGGAGGAGAAAATTTCTCAAAACATTAGGGACAAGGAGACAATGGCTATAGGACCATTCACAGGAACATACAAGAGGCCTATAGCCAATCGCAGGTTGAAAAAGGCAGTAAAAAAGGGATGCGAGGGCAATATAGAGGTTGGTTGGTTGGATCAAGACCCTTAAGAGCTTTGCTGAGTAGAGGTGATGGCTCCTAGAGGTATCACAGGCTGAAGGAAGGAGGAAAATAGGAGACAATCCCTCCTAGAGTATCGCCTAGGTCTGGCGATACTACTAAGAGCATCGTTGGGTGCTAGGGAGGCTGACTAGTGGTTCTAGGTGTATCAAAGGATGAAAAAAAGATGTTACACTAGAGGAAATAGGTTATAGAAAGGTTGGAAGGAGGTGACTTGCGATATTTTTTTTTTGTGGTTAAAATAGGGTGGTGCTTTACAATTGAGAGAGGAGATGAGAAAGATGCAGCGGTGGTGGTGGGGCTCAGTGATGGATTAGAGTTGGCTTTGATTCAATGTTGAAAGAATTGGATTAATCTTGACTTGTCTGAAGGACACAGCAAAAGCTTTGTTTATATTCTTAACAAATACATAACAAATCAAATCTTCCCAGTGTGGGAATCTTGCAAGAAAATATAAGATCCTAAAAGATGCAAATATATCCTCAATAAGGAAAGAACAGAATAGGAGAATAAATCAACTAAATCTACCCAAATCTACTCCAATCGATTCTATCTTACAACAAAAGGGGATCCTAATCTAAAAGGGATTCCCTAGTTGAGTCCAGTTAAGTTTCCTAGGTTGAGTCCAAGTCTATTTTCCTCAAGTGTAAGGCTATTAAAGCCCCCACCTCCTTGTAAAGAAACAAGTTGAACATTAATAAAATTGAAAACTTGGAGTTGTGGGAAGCATAGCCCACGATCTAGGTTGAGAGTTTAAGTCAGTTTTCTGCAAATTACAGCATTGTCTCCAAGCCTGTGACAGCCTTCTTCAACTCACTCTCAAGCCAAGAGCTCTACTAAACCAGTAAGTACAATCCCAGCCCCATACCCAACCCAATTACCCTTTCCTCCCCCATCGCAACCCCTCCCCCTTCCCCTAGCCCTTGCGGCAGCAAGCCCCCACCTTCCCTCCCACTTCTTTCTCTTCTTGATCTTGCGGCATTTGAGAAATTCAGAAAAAAAAGTCCAAAATCCATCCAAGAATTGAGGAACCCAAACAAGATCAGCCAAGAACCCAGAAACAGCCCCATACCTTCATCCAATCATCCCTAAACCCTCCCTGGACCCAACCACAGGCTTCCCTTTCCTACCCAGCCTACATAGGGTGAGTTTGGATATCCTATTACCAAATAAACCATCCCATCTTGAGTTCTGTTAAAACACTAACTTACCCTAAGCCTTTCCAAAATTATCACAACCCATCTAGGTTTTGTTAATCAAATTTTCTCCATATCTTTTCCTAAAACCCTAACCAACCCAAAATCCATCTTAGTGATTGTTAAAACCCTAATTGTTACCTAATCCATCCCACATAATCCTCAACTACAATTGTTAGTCCTTAATTGCTGGTTCACAAGGAGAGGATCCTGGAGTAATCCTAATTTTAGGATAAAATGGTCAAGTGCAAAAACTATGCCCAAAGACAACTACGTGAATTATAGAACACGGGAACTTCAGAAATAGAACCGAACAGATGAACTACAAGAGCATAGACTCTCTAGAACAGACATTCATGAAAATAGGTTATATAGAAAAGAGACTATCAAAAAACGAAGATAGACTAAAAAGAAAATTTAAAATGGAGGGTAACCAAGGAAAGGGAAAGGGAAAGGGAGGATGCATACCTGGGGTTCTTCAAGTGGATCTTTCAAAATAAGATGAGATGACAAAGTAGTTACATCCCCCTTGACAATATTATCAAATGAATTGAGTGCATTGAAAGAATTCTGTGGACTGTACCCAATTTCTCTTTTAAGCCGTAATAAATCACGGGCATTTGACATTGGAGTTGAAGATGGAAAAGTCAGATGGTTCAAACAGTTCCCATCAGCTGACTGTTGAAGGAGTAAACCACAAGGAAGAGGCCAGATAGATGCGATGCTATGAGGGAGAGGAACGCATACTTCTCCACCTGGACAAAATTTAACTCGTCAAAACAAAACTAAGCATGAACTTGAAGCAAATGATATGTAAGATTAGCGATATGTAAGACTAGCTATAGAAAATACAAAACTATCAGTTATCTGTTTTAATTGAACGAAGCATTCTAAAAATGTAATCAGCAAATGTTTGAGAAAAATAATATTCATTTAAAGCACATACATAATAAGATAACATATGCATTGAGCATAAATGGATTTTTATTTTGAGATTTGAGGTGGAGGGGGAGAGGAATGATGCAACAGACAAGTTTCGTGTGCTCTTTTCTTTTGGAACCAGCAACAATAAAAGAAATCTATTATTAATTCTCAGGAAGGATAAAATTACAATTGAAATAATAACACATCTCCCAAAAAAAACTAAAATGAAATACAAAAAGCATGCTTATGGTGTCTCGTGTTCTTCTTGAAGTGCACCTTTTTGTACCACATTGGAGTATTATTTAACCTAATAATTACCAACAGATGGCAGAGTTACGGGAGAACCAATTTAGTCATCATTGTACTTTATGTGACATGTATACTTTTTCCCTACTCCATCAAATCCCAGTCTTTTCTACCTGGGACACTTTTTCTATTGCTTTTAATGGTCCCTTTTATAATCTTTGTATATTCCCGACTCTGCCAAATTATCTTCTTCTATTTCTTATTTTTTTTCTTTTGTTTGGTTTCTTCATGCGTTTCAGATCTTTTTGCGTGTTTAGCAATTTTCAATGATACTATCTAATCCAGCAAGCAAATCAAAATTGTTCATTCTTTCTCAGTTTGCTAATCTGGATATTCATATTTCTCCTCCCATCAACATTAGTTCTGCAAAACTTTCTTCTGGGCAGGTAGAAGACTTTTACACGGTTAGTTGTGCTAAGTGCTAACCTAAACTATTTTTATTGATCTCTAAACTCGAAAGCACAATGAACTTATTCTCTTTTATGATAGTAATTCTTTCGAAATGTTGTAATGCTACCAGAAACAGGTTCTGTGTTCTATGCTGATAAAATCAACAGCCATACAGATTTGGCTCCCATCTCTTTACAACTTTAAAAGTACTTCTACTTAGACTTCAAATTCCATTCCTTAATCCTACTGGTCTATACCTGATTCCTAATTTCTGAACTTTTCTATTGTAACAGCGACTCTTACTCTTAATGTTAAGACATCCTTTGGTTTTTTTTCTTCTTCCATCTAATATTAAAAGAAGTTTGTTCCATAGGTTCTTTATTTAACTAATATTTTATAGGCATATCCTTTATGTGTAAGTTACACATAAATTATAGACATTCGTTGTTACTTGTGATTCCCTTGCTACCCACAGGAACTCTATTATCTCTCTCTTCTTCAATCCTCAGACTCTCTTCCCTCTCTTTCTTTACAAACATTTAATGACATCAGTAGCATCAAGTTCCAATACTGGCTTACTAATCACATAGATTTTGCAATCAGAGATTGATGGGGTTTCCAGATACCTAACTGCATAGGGAATTTAGTCTCCTAGTGGAAAAAGGAAACCAATACAGTCACCCATTCAGTTAGTCTCGACATTTTGGTCACTGACATATTTCTAGCATAAAAGGGACAGGCAAAGTAGATGGCATCTCACATTGTTCCTTTCGTCACCCCCTCTTGTATATATGTTGAAGGATATGTGATATGCTTAGACACTTCCAAATTTCAAAACCAAATCTGGCCATATACCTTCCCGTATATCAGTATTTTCCCTTTTATTTTCTGTCAGTCATTATCCTCACCCCTTCCCAAAATTCTTCACAGATTTACTCTACAAAGGGCCAACTCTCCTAGGGCAGAAGCTTAATTCATAAGCAGGGGACTCACGGCCCTACCTCTGTTACAAAATTTGGGCACTTCCTGGCATGCTATATATGGGGGAACAAAAGTGTCTTCTTGACTCCCCAAATTAACTGCAACATGAAATCTTCCTGGCCACAGAGAGAGATGGGATGATGTGCAAAGAAACTTACCTGATGTATTGTAGATTGTCAGAGTATCAATTTCTAAAACACAAAGGCAGGCTTCTGCTAAAGCACCCAGACGACACCAGCAGACCTAGAATAGAGAACCAATTCATCAAAACAATCCAGTATCCGAAAATTATAACGGAATTATAGATCAAGAGTGAAAAGGAGGGTACAATTTAAACCCTAGCTGGAAATCAAAACACAGAAAATATGGAAATGTTTGGGTTCAGTCTAGAACAATAATTAATGATTTTTCATTTTCAAGGGAAAGATTAATCGATGCCACAAGGAAATTTTAATGGCTAACCTATAAAGCCTTCCACAAGAAAATGTATCAACTTGATGGTTAGGATTACGTAGGACTTCTGATGCAGTTCGGCTGCCTAAAAACAGCCTATAGGTTTAGGTTGTTTAAAATTTTATTAGCCCATCCGTTGTTTTATTTCTTTCATTGTTTGAAGTCATAATTCCAAAAGAAATTATAAAGTCACTGTTCATATTAATGGTAATCCTGGGTAAAAATGTGAGTCCTAGTTTCCATTTCAAACCCTGTTTGAGTCTAAGTTTTAGACTTTCAGTCAGCCATTGATGCTATTAACATAGATGTAGCTGCTCAATTGAGCCCATGATTCATTTGAATACTAATGTTTTGATCATTGCTGCCTTTGAATTGGTTGTTCTAATTCCCAATCCCCCTCCACCCAATTCGTCGTCCTCCCTCAAACTGCCAAGTTCAATCTCCAGTCAAGTTGCCAGAAAATCTACAAGTTCAAGGACATCTTCCAGCCTTCAACCTTTTCTTCTTCACTAAACTGTAAGTTGATCATCCACAGCTCCTCGTCTTCTTCTCCTAAACCTCTACATCTCCAACCCTAGCTTTCCCCATTGTTTTCTTCAATTAGCATACACCCAAAATCCTCACAACCAGCTTTACCAGCAAAACAGCCCAAATCGGATTCGAGCATCCCCGTACTTCCCCTTGACATTTGATCCGAAGCTGGTCCAATGCTGGCCAACAAAAACCCCAAACTTCCAGTTTTATCTTTCTACCATCTAATTTGGTGAATTCATCATAAGTACACTTCAATGGTTCAACACCAGCCACCTATGAAACCTCAAACTTTGACCACCTCACCCTCTGCCCCATTATATTATAACTCAATCTAAAGATCAGACTACTCCACCTATCAGAACCCCAAAAACACCATTTCAGTTTCTTCAAGGGAAACCCTAGAATTCACCCAGCCAATTTACTCCAGTTCTGACAGATTACCCTCCCTTCTCTCCTATTAAAACCATTTAACTTTGATTGCAAAATGATCAACCAAAACCCTAGATTCCATCATTCTTCACCTTCTCAAAACCCATAACATTTACCCTAATTAGCGGTTAACTAAAATTCAGCACGTCTCCACCATCCAAACTTCTCCAAACCTTCTGATGTGAAACAGGCCCAAAACCCAGACCCAAAAGGCCCAATCCAAAGCTGGCAGAATGCCCCAGGGGTTTTTTTATCATTTTCTAGCCCTCATGGGGCTCAAGAACGGCTGGTGACCAGGGGCCATGGAACTATCTTCAGTTTTTGGATCGGAGCCCTCTAGGGGTAGTTATTGAGTTTTGAAAGGTCAAAATACTTACTCAAATTTAGAGAGTCCCAATTGGAATATATTTTAAATTAAGATTCCTTTTGGATAATTAGGTGTTATTTTCCAAGATGGTTTCTTCTATTTGTGGTTGAGTCTTAG
The DNA here is from genome assembly GCF_041222555.1 of Hakea prostrata. NCBI lineage: Eukaryota > Viridiplantae > Streptophyta > Magnoliopsida > Proteales > Proteaceae > Hakea > Hakea prostrata. The sequence goes on along the minus strand of NC_142600.1, from coordinate 20,152,567 downwards.
GGGGAATATATTTTCAAGGAGATTCCATTAGATCTTTAATTATTTATTTAGATGGTTGAGATTATTTGTAAGGGGATCCTAATCTATAAAGAAACCCACTTAGGATTAGAGTGTTTTGTAGGCTATAAATAATCTGTTCTTTCTTTGCAACTCTTAAGTCTGGATTAATAAACTTTGTTCAAGAATTGCAGCCAAGAAGGTGCAGCAGGGTCCCATTTGGGTAGGACCTTGTGGTTGTTTAGTTTTCTGAAATCTCTCCCTTCTTCCTGCAATCCAGCAAGCAGTCCAGCAACAACAGTAGCTCTACAGCCTTCAACAAGTAAGTCCTGCCCCTCCCCCCACCCTGTGATTCAACCAAGAACCCTCACCCTCCTTCCCTCCTCCTTGTGCAAGCATCCCCAGCGCCTTCCCCCCCCCCCCCAAGCGACAGCTCCAAGAGCCCCCTTTCTTTCTTTCTTTCCTGTAGCAGTCTCCCCCCCCTTTTTCTGTTTCTTTCTAATTTTCTGTTTTCCCTTTTTTTATTACTGTCTGGTTCTTGCAGCTGTATTGAAACAGCAGGGGGAAAAAACAGGAAAGGAAAAGAAACAACTGAAACAGAAACAAAAGAAAAAGAGAGCAAATTGCAAGAAACCTACCTTTTTCTTTCCTAACCATGGGCCTTCCCTAACCTTTCCATTCGCCTTCCATTATTCCCTTGAGGTCTTCCTTTCACTTTAGGTTGTGCAAAACCCCGATCTTTTCTCCCTGGTAATTTTAGGTTACACTATAACAACCCATACCTCTTTCATCTAATTTCAAATTATATTGTTTATCCCTTATCCTAAAACCTTCCCACACCCAACCAGAGGTTTCCTATGAAGATTTGATACACCCCATATTTCTTGGTTACATCATTGATTTTGAACATCTCAAAACCATCCCAAGGGAACTTGTTAACACTTTAGGTTTTTCCCTATCATCCCATAGAACCCAGTAATTGTTTTTTACTGTTTCCCTCCAACTCCCATTGACTTCAAAGCAACCCATACGCATCCCATAAATTTATTGATTTACTTGCTAGAAGATTTTGGGCAAAATCCTTAATTTTAGGGAATCATTCCAAGGAACCCTAATCCTAAAATTGGGTTTCCATCAAGGTGCGAAATTTCACTAGTTTACCAAGATGACCGAAATTTCAGAATCTGCTTTAAAAATTTTAACCCTTAACTTTGGTGGGATTTTTAGGTTATTTTGGTCTGGATTTTGATGCCCAGCCTCATCTGAGGCCACACTAGGAGCATCATTTTTGCCTAAAACCTAATCCAAAGTGATGTTCTTGATTGGCACATGCTCAATTATATGCGGGCAAAACTGGAAGTCTGGAACATGAATTTTAACCAATGTAAATATGGATATTATGCAAGACAACAGTAAGATTCTCATTAAAATGCAACAACAACTACAAAAAGTAGAATTCAATACATAAGTATGTGTCAGGTTGGATCCATTTCCTAGGTCATGGAGGAGTACTCTAAATACTAGACATAAGCATGCCATGACATAATATGGATAAAGTCATCAATATAGTCCGTCACTAGCATAACTGGTTGTGTTGGTCATAATGGTTAGATATCCAAAGATGGAGTCCACAAATGATACACATGATCCATCTCCATTCCCATATGCAGACATGCTACCACAATCAGCAGATGAACCACCATATGTTGCACCACATCCATAGCCATAGCCATAGGCCCTATATAGTAATTTGGACAATAAAATTTGGATATACTTCAGATTTCAAATTGATAATAGGCTGTTAACATAGTGGCCTAAAGAGTCCCTTTGAGAAATAAATGAAGTAAGACAACCTAAAGTTACCTATTTCTAATATTGAACTACCACGAGAAGATGCAGAGGAAGTGTTGGAATCAGTAAGGCTTTAAGAGAAGGAAGAGATCAAGGAATACAAAAGGATACCATTCAAGGACTACAAATACTAAATACAAATAAAATCTGAGAAAAAGCAAAAGACAACACGAGGGAGATCTAAAAAGAGAGAATTCAAAGGGAGAGAAATGAGGAGAACATAGCATTTAATTGCTCACAGTGACAACACCTTGCAAACAACAATCATTTATTTCATCACTCTGCTGAAGCTGCAGGGATTACTTAAATCCATAAAGACTCCCATATAATAAAAATGAGAAACCTCTTTACTTCTTTAGGACTTATATAAGATACAAATGACTTATCGTCTCAACTCTCAACTTTAGACTCATTAAAACAAGAAATAACTATATTTTTTTTAGTAAGACTTCCCTTATTAAAGAACACGACATTTAAATAAAATACAATATGTGCTTCCCAATAGGACATATTGTTGAAACCCTATCTATCAGCCTAGTACAGGTAAACTTGTGAAAACACGAAGCCCAACTATGACAACAAACCAAGCTTCATGGCTATGATATGGTTTGGGGTAGATATGATTAGTTTTTCTTCCAATAGTTCTCCTTGCTTCAAATAATTCTGAGTTCATCTTCTCATTGTTGCAAATCAAAAAAAAAAAAAAAAAACACACCGGGGGCCCTTTTTTCTTCCTCTCAAGCCATTATCATTTTTTTTATTTACAAATAATAGCAAATTTCAAAATTCTTTATTTTTTTTTTTTTTATTATTTATTGTGGGGAGAATTTCTTCTCTTCATTTATGCACAAAGTGGGGACTTAAAATTTCTACCAAAAAAGTTTACTAAAATTATGGTTAAGATGAGGGTAATAGCAACACATGTTTTTATAAAAATCATACTTTCTCCTCACGCTCACTATATTTACAATAATTTTTTATTTTGACACCAAACTTATTTTCCATCCCAAAACCCCCCCCAATAAACAATGGACAATAAATGATCCCACAAAGAGCCTAACCCCAGAAAGAACTTTCCCAAAACCAAAAACCAAGGACCAACCCCCCAAACCCCAATTATCAAATTAAACAAACTACAGTCGAACTCAGTAATCTGCAAAGAATGAGCCTTTTAAAAATTGAAAAGCTAGAACCCCCTGAACAACCTTTCTCCAGGTCAACCTAGATGTATTTTCATACCCTTCAAAACCAAGGCATGGGTACTGCGTGGATCCATATCTCCCTGTAATGATTAGTAACCTTCTTGCTTGTACGAAAAGACTATATTTAGTTTTTCACTGTTATTAATAGATTACCAGTCTTAAATAGCAAAGTGTATATTAATTAGTGAGGGCAATCACTCAATATTTTAGAGAGAAGTTTAAAAAAAAAATCTATTTGTTCTTCTGGAATGCCAATTGTTATCAGATCTTCCAATCATAATATAAACTTCGCATCCTCTGTTTCATGATATTCACGCAATTTCCGATATGAGAAACCAAAACATAATAGTAAGTTTTGGTACAAAAACAGAAGTTGCTATCAGATGTTGGGTTATGCCACTTGGGCCTGATCAAATATTTTGGTTAGGTTATCTTCTTAAGCAAAAATACCACTCTTCAGTGATCCAATTATATTCATGTAAATAGATCCATTATTGCAAACAAATTTCAGCAGTTTACGGTATCAACTTTTTTTTTTTTTTTGTAGATTATGGTATCAACTAAACACCTACGTCCAATGATTTCATCATTTCAGTGATTTTACAGATTTCAATGGTAAATCTTAATTTCACCTAGGGGCAGGCGTATAGGCTTATTTGTTGAAATTCAAGTCCACAAACATCTTGAAAATAAGTGTAAAATGCAACCAGAATTTCAATGTATGGAAATAGTAAGGAATAGATTGGTGGATTGAATAAGGACTATGGACAGGACTCATGTCAAGCTTGGCCTAAGATTAGTGCAACAGTAAAGGGAGATAATTACTTATAAAGGATGTAATTTGGCAACTAAGATGGAAGGACCAATGGCTGCACATCAAGCATAAGAATGACCCAACAAATATATAAAAACTGTAATAATACACCAAGTAATTTCAATTTTGTCCATGGCAGGCTGTCATGGAATAATAGAAATCTATAGAATAAAATGAAGCAACCATGGAAGTTCTCAAATCATGATCGATCAGATTATAAGTTCTACAACACCCAGGCAGATGTCATAAGTTTCCACGGAGCAAGGGGTGCTAAAGACATACCATAATGATAGGAGAGGGTAGAGTGTATCTTTTTAGAACTCGAGAACCAGCACTCCATATTATCCTGAGACAAATGAATATACAATTGAAAAGAAAAAGCATAAACAAGACCATGTAAAGAGAATAATAATGAAGACATGAACCGCAGTATATAAATAGGGGAAGCTAATCCACATTTTCATCCCAAGTGGACAATTAAAGGGTCAAAATGAAAAATAACAACTTGAAAGCCGAGAAGGAGGGGGAGGGGGAGGGGGAGGGGGAATAAAAGGAATAAGTGTGAATTTATATCACTGGAAGGTTCTATGCAGCATATCAAAAGTTACAATTCCAAAAAGATGTCACCTTTCTAATCCTAGAGGATGCTAAGCAACTGCACAGAAAAATCAAGGACGCCAACTAAGATGTTTAGACATTGTTCAGGTGGGAGCTATCTCTCTATTTTACCTTTTCTACAAAATCATGACACCCCCACCCCACGTCATTACAGTTTTGGCCACACATGCGAGCAGCAAGAATTAGAAATCCAGATGAATTTACCTGCTCCCTCTGATGAAGAGCTCATGGTCGCTTCGATCGCACGAAGCAGTCTCTGAAGAATCGAAATCGGAAGTATCGTCACTATCGCGGGCTATTTGAGGGTTGAACAGGAAGTAATCGTATTTATCAGCTACATTTTCAACAGGCTTCCCATCCAACGCTTCTGCAATTAAGCCGAAGGGTTTGAACTCGCCCAGAACAGTTAGATGACGAACTTTAATCGACATTTTCCGAGCTATTGCTACAGGTATGCGAAGGAACTGAAGGAGGGACTAACAAGTATTAAGTAGTAACATCTGTCTCATTCTCCCGCCCTTTTCTTCTCTGCTTGAGAGAGTTCAATGACTTGAATAACGTCGAGCGCGGAAAGGTGTGAGGTAAACTAAACCCTAGTCCTTGACGTTCGTAGGGTGGGCTCGGGGCCTTTGTGTGCACCCTGTTTCCAAGTTCCAACCTAGACTTCTATATTGGACATTTGGACGCCGATACTGTAAATCGGTTTCGGTTCGGTCAATTCTTTTAGAATCTTTAAAGACACTAGGTCTGGCTCAGCAAGTTGGGATCCTTTACCCAGATTGATAAAGCATTTATGTTCTCCTCGGATCCTTTCACTATGGTTGCATTCGTTTGCAAAGATAGGGTGGAGAAAAAACATGTGGGTTTCATGTATAGTGGAGTGATGGAAAAAGAAATGAAAAGGTTTTGTGGAAAAATGATAGTATTGGGTCTCATTTTTTACTTTTCTAAACTTTCCCACAAAGTCCCACCAAATTTGTGGGGTTTTAAAATGACTTAAGGTGAAAAAATTGGGTTGCCACATCACCAAATAAGTTTCATTGATTCAAGAAAAATTGTCTCTCACTTTCCCACCCAAAACAACTAAACGATCTATAATTTAAGAATTTAACGAAAAAGTAAGAAATCTAGCATTTTTTAAGAATTTTCCCACCCCCACCCCACCATTATTCCAGCAAACAAACGCAACTGTAGGACTAAACCCTAGTCCGTAACAATCTACATGTTTTGTAAGGGCTCATTTTGGTTCATCTTATCATTGTTCCGAAGTGAGCCCTTTCTTCAAAAAATGTAGTGGCAATCACATAAATCAATGGAGTGATTGGCGGATGCCCAACTTACAGGGGATCAATCATCCTGAAGTACATACATCAAAGAGGCCGTCTTCCATGAATGCCGTTATTAGTTTTGATTCAAAGACATGGAACAAAATCTTACTCGAACAATGGTGGCCTACAAAGTATGTTCAAGCAGTTTGCAGCATTTAGTTCATGTTGAGGAAATGAACGATGAGATTATTTGGTATCATACTTCTTCATGTAAATTTATGTCGCTTTAGCCTATCGATTGGGAGATTAGAATCCTAGCACTAAAGATTCCAAGGTCTGGCTTTGGCATTGGCATGTTCTTGTTGCTCCACAGTCCACATTCAATATTTTATATGGAAGATTCTTTCAGGGATGCTTCCGACTCCATGTATTCTTCCTAGATAAAGATGTCAAATCCCAATATGTGATTATACTCAAGCAACAATAGATCACACATTTTTGCATTGGTGCTAGTTAATCTAACTTGGTTGCTACTGGGAATTAATGGAATCACTTAGACATTGTTTGTTTTGCTAAATCTGAAGAGGGTGGGAAAAAATTAATTTTTTCATGAAATTCCAAAGTATAACTTGTTTTGTTCGATGGGATGAAAAAGTTTGTAAAAGTTGGTAACTTGTCTGCTGATATGGTATATTACTTTTTCAACAGCATCCGTTTCATTTTCAAAATCCCACATATTTCGTAGAACTTTGTTGAAAAGCGGGGGAAACGACAAAAGTAATATCTAAATTTGAAAGTTTTCTACCAAATCCTTTCATTTCTTTTCATATTCCCCCCCTACCCCACTACATATGGGTCTTACATGTTTATTTTTTCCATCTCTTTTTTTTCCTACCTCACTTCAAATTCAACAAATAAACGATACCTTGGAGTTCAACAAAATAGTTCATCTAAGACTTTATACTCAATTCTAATTAAGATGCAACATCTCTTCCCAGGCCTATTGTCACATCCACCCAGCTGGAATCGGATCCACCCAAATATCTAAGGAAGTGATCCATAAGCACAATATCAAGTCTACCATACAATTCACTAACCAATGCACAAAATAACACAATCATGAGCAAAAGAGCAATAAATCTAATATAAGGAAATGTAATGTCTCAAAGGAATCTCAAAATGATGGGAATAATGAAGAAGACTAGAAGGTTAGATATGTTCCAAGTCAATATATCAAGTATTTAATTATATTATTAGTTTATATTTCAAAGTCCCAACAACGAACTAAGAGAGTCACATCCTTATTAATTGACACGTAAGAGCATTCTCAACAACCACATGAACAACCGTGTGCTGCATAGTCAACATCTACAGATGCCTTGAATAGAGTCCGGATCAGCTCCCCCTACGCTTCCTGACCACAAATATCAGTGGGGCCCACAGTGAAAAATACTTTTTGGAAAAAATAAAAAAATAAAAAATTTCACCAATGGGACCCACTGGTATATGTGGTAAGGAAGCCATGGGGGAGCACTCTGTGCTCCCCCGACGGGGAGAAGATCCGGATTCCCTTAAATACACCTCTTGCGGCAGAATTCTCCAGGGTCAATGTCCCATCAAAAATTGCAAAGAAATCTGAAAAATAAAAAATCACAAGAGATGACTTCCACAACACTCAATGGGACAATCAACAACAAATTTCCACGTATTCAAAACATGAAAAACCGAATGATGATAAAATGTTATGCAATGCAGCGATGTGCCTAAACTCTTACCATGCAAGTCTCCAACTAGGCAGACACACATTAAGGTACGCCACCAGCCTCCTTTGGGAATTCTTACATAGACCCCAACAACTTTGACCAAATTGGGCATTATGACCAAAGTATAAGGATATCAATTTAGTCATCAACCATGGCTAGAGATTAAGGGAACACTCTCTCGCCATGACAATTGGCATAAGAACTAATGCGTGTCAGGGAAACATCTAGCCCAATATGAAGTCATCTACTTAATCACGTCATTATAGGTTTAGATACATTTCCTATGGCATCGACCAACTCAATCCAGTATCCTTACCTATATAGGGTTGACGTATTATATGGCTCCAAGCAACTAAGACTACGCCCCCTGCAACCATATTGGTCATCCACATGGGGGAAAGCTCCTATGTCTTTTCAAGAATTGGTTATCGGTCTTGAGCACCCACGAGCCCAACCTTACTATATGCAACATTACCAATGAATGACCCCCATAGTATGGTTGTATCCCCTCACGGCTTGGTTAATGACCTTAGGCACCCACCAACCTAATATCATTGCCACAGGTCACTCAACCTCAATACCCCCGCCGATAGGGTAATAACATGATGGGGTTTTACCTAACCAATGCAAATAGACATCTTAGATATGCATCATAAATTGTATGGTCATTATAAGGATTCGAGGGCAATGGTCAAGCCACAACCCTATGTCAAGTCCATAAAACCTTTAGTTATCCTCATTCAGTCCATAACACAACATGATTAAGCAAATTAAAGATAAAACATGATTTTAGATAATTTCAGATACATTTAAGTATAAAATAAACATGTTGAAACAATACATTGCACATCATGGATTCAATAACATGTCCTAAACGTATGCATACATAGTTGAATTCCCTCATATGATAAGTAGAGTATAGCATTTCCAAATAATATCCGAGGACACCCTAACACATCCCAAAATACCCTAGATAGTTCACGGTTTAAGTTAGAAAAACATCATAAAATTGTCAATCAAAACCTATGCAATAGGGGGTAGCTTAGGGTGGTTCATTGCCAAAGCGACCCCCAATCGACCCCACCTATTATGACTAAGAGTCGAATATGGTGGTCTCCCCATTATGAAGGGGGGTGGTCGCCTAGATCGACCAATAGCAACCTAATGCGGTATCTGTCAGCTTCGCTTTCCTGCTTCTAAAAAAATTCAGATCACCCAAGGGCTATTGAAACCCTCCTCAAAATAGGTATTCCTAGAGATCTTCTCATGAAGGAAAATTCAACACTTAAAGTGATTGGAGAATCACTCATGTTGCTAGATCCAGTCAAGGTTAGGGATTCCTTGATCGAATCGATCCTCCCACACAGATCTCCTTCATCGCAAATATCAAAAGAGATGAGCACATAAATTGGGGGATAAATCTTACCTTCAAAGCCACAAAACAAATGTCGGATCACTATTCATATCGGATACACGACTTCATTCTTCTATGAAATGACTTATTTGACACACACTAGAGCTCTCTGATGGCTATACAATCAAATAATATGTTTTAGGGCGAAAACGACATTAAATAGGGTTACACAAACCTCTCAATTTTGTCGTTTTTACTTGTGAAGCTCTAGGTGGGGTCATTTGCGGTGGTCGCTCGGGACTACCCCACCCAATCAACCCTACCCCTTGGATTCTCCCATAAGAGGGGATTTTCTGGTGGCTTCTCCATGGCATTTCCACACCACTTTGCACACCTTACTAAGGGGTCTTACCTAAATTGAAGGACCTTCTAAGAGTGTCATTCGTGAGCTCTTGATCTATCTTCCCTATCCATATGGGTTCGTGTCAAATCTCTTTCCAAAATTCAGGTAAAATGTCGATTCTTCATCGACACCATCCATATCCATGGGTTATGGTTCTGTTCAAATGATGCTTACTTGGATGGCCTACAATGGTTTTTTACTAGCATTTTGGGTTCTTGAACCTACTAGATGGGTTTCGGGTTAGGATCCAAGGGGATTTCACACCTACTATCTTCGTCGACGCAATGGGACTAATGTGAAAGAATTATAATAACAAAATTCATAATAAGAAGACTTCAAAACCCGAGGTAGTTGGCTTATATAACAAGATTGAAAAGTTCATAATTCAACAGCCCTACAAAATCCTTCAAAAAGTCTAACACAGTGCAACTAGTATGAGCAAATTAAATGGATTCCACTGGCAGAATTATGGGTAAGACTTAATGTCGATGGGTCTAGCATCGTCTCATCGAATTTGGTTCAAGCAGGGATAGGAAAAATTGCTCGCGATCCTCAATAAAGAACGTTGTTCAGTTTTTATGAGGGATGTGGACCAATCAGCTCTTTGATTGCAGAAAGTCTAGCCATAAATAAAGCATTACTCTATGCTCGAAGTCACAACTTCAATAAGACATTTGCTGAAGGGGACAATTTAGGTTTTATTCATATTCTTAATTCAAACAAGGAAGAGGTTTCACGGAAAATTAATCCCTCATCCATGATATCAAATTCTTGATAAGGGGAATTTGAGCATATCGATTTCATCCCTGTGTTGAGGGAAGCCAACAATTAACTAATCTCTTACAAAAAAAAAATTAGGATCAACAATTTTTTTTTTCTGATTCAACCCCTCCAACCTGTCATCTCAACCGTAGAATTTTTTAAGAGACATGTGTCAGTATTCTGTGTGGTCAGTTGGGAACAAAAATCCGATGAATCTATAGATTTCATTCAAAAACTCAACCTAATCAAGCAGTTAATTTTATGAATGATGACTCCATAAAAAACACTAATAAGGACGTAAATGAAATTTTACATGGGGTTTAAAATGGCGGCGCAAATTGAACCCAAAATGAAGAAAAAAAAGGAAAAAAAAAAATCCACTATGTTCAGACGGCTGACCGGCACGGCTACTACTTGGTACTTCACGTCTTTTCCCGTGTTTGATCGGAAAAGGCGGGTGAAAGCGGTTGAAACTGCGTAGAGCAGCCGGCTGAGCGAATTGGTCATGGTGTCCATCAGAGATACGTACTACCGATACATACATCGTAACCTGTTATACCAAGTTAAGCACTATCGAAAGCTGACGAACTCTTCATCTCCTCCTGATCGGTTCATTTATGGAATTCCTTCTATTTTTCAATTCAAATTTACTCCAGCATTTCAACAGGTTCGTGCTGCAATCAATCATCATCTAATCTGTTTATCGATGGCTTTTGAATGTCTAAAAACGAAAGCGTTGAATTGATTTTATAAAATACTATTTTGCAGGTTAACGGTCTAGTTTACGGATCTCCCTTATCCAGTCTGTTCCCCAGACACCTGTGTGTTGGCAATAATGTTACGCTTGAGAAACCATCACTGAAGAAGCCTGCAGAAAGTACTTCTGGGCAAGGAGAGAAGTCGGACGAATCACGGCAGGATGGTGAGGCCGGAAAGCCTGTTCGGGGCGGGGTAATTGTCGTTCCTTTCCATGTTTATTTCATGTCACAAAGATTTTAGCTCGAGTGAGTTGAATGAGTTAAATTAGTTTGCTTTATTCTTAAGTTGTCCTTTAGAGTTGAATTAGCTTAGTTTCTTGGGTGCTCAAACAAACAGGTATTATCTCAACGCTCAAAGTGCTTGGGGCTGGTTAAATGAATCTTTTCCGGTCACTGTATTCCATAAATGACAGGCATAGTTATATTCTATCTCCTCTTTACTTCAACGAAAGCCAGCGGTTTCCCCTTGTCCTTTCGATGTATTAAACTTCTAGGAACCACCTTTCTTTACTTTTACACATTTTGTTTTCAGTTCTTCATTGACAGAAATCCTCATGGATGTATTCATTTATTTGCACTTCTAATGGATGATTTAACCAAAGACGTCCAAGATGAGGTTCCTTGGTATATGCTTTTTGCTGATGGTATTGTTTTGGTTGACGTGAAACAAGTAGGAATTAATTTTGAATTAGAATCATGGAGAACAACTTTGAAATCAATAGGCTTTAGACTTAGTAGAACGAAGTCGGAATATTTATTGTGTAGCTTTGGTCGTGATGCAGGTGCAACACCAAATTGAGCAATTTCCTCTTGAGATCAACTTAGGGTGTCCAATTTCTACCAAAAAAAAAACTTAGGGTGTCCAGTCATCCATGAAAGGAGATATTTACTGCAATAGATAACCATAGTTGCATTGGCTGTTCAGCTACTATCATAGTATGTATCTGTTGTTTCTTTTGCCCAAATTATCCTTTAATGTCCGAACACAAATGCCTGATCATTCATTTGTTTTATTAATTTCTTTCAATTTTATGGTATACATTCACCAGACTACAACACGAAACAATCTTTTCCATTTCATCCACCTAATTTGTTTTCATGGGGAGAAAAAAAAAATCTCTCCTTTCATAGATCGCTGAACCACAATAACATATTGGCATCTGAGGCATCTTAATGGTCATTCTTCATGAGTCTTTACTAAACATCATTCCATATGTTTTCCCAACGTCAATCAAGTATCAGAGTACTTGTACCTAGGCTAGTCTGAGATCATAAGATGGGGCTTCATTAGATAATTTATAGATTGCTATTACTTTAGCTTTTAAGGATTTATTGTTCAATACTTTTTTCATGTTTGGAGGAGTCCATCTTTGTATATGATGGCATGATGAATCTAGTAACTATTAATGTGGTTATCTATTGCATCAAGATGTAAATATTTTTTCCTCGTTCCAAACAATGAGATATCTGTTTAAGTTAGTAATGTCTTTGCAGTTAACTATGTATTTCTATAACTACGATTCATTTTCCTAGTGAATGGAAATTGTCATCTTATGTCTAGACTCGTTCTCATTCTGATGTTCTCTAATCATGGTGTGTGATCATTCCCCTTGCAGCCTGTGTCTTGGTTGAGCTTTCTCTTGTTGGTGGCAACTGGAGTAGGAGTAGTCTTTTATTATGACAAGGAGAAAAAACAGCACATTGAAGGTATATAACTATGATGAGTAGGAATGATGGAGTAGCTTAATCGTTGTTGGTAAAGAAATAACATTTTACAGTTTGATGATTGTTTAATAAACAAAATTTTCATAAGATTCTCCTCTTCTGGAGTGAGTGAAAAATGTATTCCCAGATGCTTTATTTCATTCCTTTTGTAATGAAATTGTTTGAAGGCTGACCTTTCACCACCTCTTGACACCTTTTATAAGATGCCAAACTAAATTCACATGGATTTGTTATTTTCCCCTTTGATTAGCTTTAACTGTGCTCATCTGCTCTATTCTCCAATCATCCTATCTTTATTGGAGTGGCATCTTCTCTATCCCCAAATCTACCATCCATGCTATGGAATCTCTCTGTTGTACCTTCCTTTGGAAAGACCATGAAACCTCTCGATTCCTTCATCCCATCTCTTGGGCTGCCGTCTACCGCCTTAAGTCTGAAGGAGGTCTGGGGATCCATCGTATATTTGATGTTAATATGGCTTGTTTCCTAAAGCTCATCTGAAAGATAGCCTCAAAGCACGATTCCATTTGGGTCTACTAATCATTTGTCCTCAAACCGAACTCCTTTTGAACCGCTCCTATTCCCTCCAATCCTTCTTGGATTTGGAGGAAACCCTTGGTTTTGCAACCGCGAGCCCTTCTACCATCTTTGTCCAAATCTCTTCTTGTTCTTCTACGTTATTCTAGCTTGATTTGTGGCATCCGATGGGTATTCTTTTCACTCTCCTTGGCCCTTGTATTGTTATAAGACATGTATCCCTTAGACTGCCATCCTCTCCTCTTTCATTACCAGTGGTTCTTGGTCCCCCCCTTCCTCACCCTAGTCTCCCACATGTTTGGAATGCCCTCCCTCCTATTCTGAACTCCGCTTAAGATAGCTCTACCTGGCTCCCCTCTCCCTTTGAATCCCTCACCACCTCCTCAACTTGGAACCTTCTTCGGTCCCCCTCCCCCGGTCCCTTGGGCCCCTTTGGTCTGGTCCAAAGGCCACATCCCCCGCCATATCCTCAGCCTTTGGAGAGCTCTGCCCTCCCCACCCAATCCTTCCTTATTAGCCGCTACATCCCCGTTAACCCAAATTGCGTCATTTGTTGGAATGGTTTAGAGGATCTTGATCACCTTTTCTTCTCTTGCCCCTTCTCCCGTTCCCTCTAAGAGAAAGCCCTTGCATCCATTTGGCATCATTCGAGGCGTTCCTATGGTCTTGCTCGAGATTTGGACTTGGATTTTGAGGATTTTTTTTGGCCCCTCCATTTGCGATCAAGTTGGTAAGCTAGTCTTTGGAGTCACTATCCACCACTTGTGGTGGGAGTGCAATCTTAGGAGATGGACCTCCAAATCTCGGCCTCTGGACTTGATTTGGAATGCCATCCGTTTTGATGTTTCTTCTACATTTCTCTCTCCTCCCCACCCCCCGGTTACTAACAATCTTAGGAATCGGTTAATTGTTAGTTCCTGGGGTCTCAATTCCTCTTTCCGAGCTTCCTCTTGAAGTCTAGTGCTGCCCCCCCTTCTCTCTGTTCTTTTGTTGTTTTGCTGTTTATTTAATTATTTATTCATCCCCCCCCAAAAAAAAAAGAAGCTTTAACTGTGCTCAAGCTGCAAGATTTCCTACTCAACTTCTTTCCCTAGTCTTGGAGCATATTCCTGGCTCATTATATTTAGCAGTTAGCCCCAAAGGTCGGAGAGTTGGCTTGTTGAAACCATTGGATGTATGAAATGGCTGAAAAGCATACTTAAGATCTTTCCAATTTCTTCTCATCAGTACTATCTCTTTCCAATTTTTCTCTGTTAATATTAATTTTACTTCTTTCAGCTGTATTTTGATCTCCTAATCAATGTCTGGTTTTCGAATTTTGCATCCAGTGTATTGCTTTGTTCATAGAGATATCTGTTAGGTATTTCCCGAGATTCTCTATTCTTGCCCGTCCACGTCACCTCTTTTTTCTTCGCTTTTTAACCTGATTGATTAACTTTTCTTCTTGTTGATGTTACTCAAAACCATGCTAACCTATTTTTTTAGCTTTTCTCTTAGCATCTTAAGTTTCAAATAATCACCATTCACCACTTAGTGCAGCTACATGGACTTGGGAAATGTATCATTTATTTATTATGCCCACATAATTGATTTCTCACAAAATGTTGAAATGCAAGCTGTTGAACTCTTTGGGTACATTTGTAATTCCATACAGTTATAGTGGTCCACTTGTAATTAATTTATTTCTTTTATTCTTTTATTATAGCAGAAATAGTTGTGGCCTTGTAAGACACAAATTGTTAAATTCCCCCAACATTTCTCTTGTCCTTTATGGTATCAAAGGGGGAACTACTCTCAAGGCTCTTGTTTAAACCCTAGCACCTAGCTCTCGCCGTCTCTCTCCTATCTGCTTTACTTTTCAGGTCTGACCCTCTGCTAGTCTTAGTATCTGACCTTTCTTCTGTAAAAACCTTTCCATACCACCAAGGATTTTCTACTACCTTATTGGGCTCTTAGATCTCCTAAAAAATGGTACGAGAGAACCTTTAAGAAAAATCAATTCATTAGCAGGGTTAAAGACTGATTTTTAAGGTTTTGGTAGTTTTTTTTTTAAGGCTCTCAAGGTTTAATCGAGCTTTTAGGTCTGGTTCAACTTTCCAGGGGGTTTTTCCCCTTTTGATTTCTTAGTGATTCTTGTGTTGTTTTTCAATCTTCTCAAGACCTTCTTTTCTTGGATTTATATCCTTCTTCACCATGAAACCATGGCTGATGAAAGTAGTAACATCTCTACCAAAGAAGTGAGTCACAATCATCAAACTGGGGTCACCGCACTCCATACCAGCTTTATCAAACTTGTTGAGAGGAACTATTTACTGTGGTGTCATGTTTTGTACTGATTGATACTCTTGGTCTTACTAGAAATGTAATGGGTATCATTATATAGCCCACCATGACTGGGGTTCCCTTGGAGGAGTGGCTCTTGGGTGATTACCTTGTTATTGCCTTTTTTATCAACTCTGTGCAGTCCATTCATTCTCGGGGTTATCTTCTTTTGGACTCAACTGAGAAGGTCTTGAATACTGTAAAGGAAACTTAATCTTGGGTTGGAAATATAGTGCAAGTGCATTTGTAATACTACCCAATTGAGTTATCGTTTCTCAACACTACTCCAAGTTGTGTAGCTTGTGACGGGAGCTTAACTTCTAAGAGACCTTCCAACTGATTTGCTGCCTTCAAGAAGCTCTAGCATGAGATCTGGGTCTATGATTTCTTTGCTTGTCTGAGTGATGAGTACAATAAAACTAGATCCCAGGTGCTTGGTCACAGTTTGCTTCCCTTTCCAAAGTAGTCTTATGCTTTTGTTCAACTTGAGGAGAGTTGGCCGACTGCCATGTTTTAGTCTCTTCTTTGTGATGGTTAGCTCTCAACATTGGCCCTTGAGTTCATCCTAGATTTCCTTCCTTCGGTCATGATTTACTGAAATTTAAGTACTTGGGAAGGAATACTGTACAAAGATTACTGCTACAAGTTACGTGGTTGTTCCATCTTCCCTTCCTTTTATGGGCATGGATTGGCATGAGGCTGTGGGGGATAAGATTTTTCCCATGCTCATCACATTGAGATGAAACCTCCTGTCACCCTTGAAGGGCAGTTTCACAGGATGAGATGCCCATGCTTGCATGTTAGCAAGGCCAAATGCATCCGCTTCCTCTTCAGTTGGTCACATCCACTTCCTCTTCAGTTGCTCAGTCACCAGTGGCTTTCACATCTGGTTCAAATTCTTATGCTTCAAACGTACTCAAGTATACCTTTTGTTGGCCATCATAGATCTGCTAATGTTTCTTCTTAGATAATTGACTCTTGTGGCTCAGATTATTTGATCGGCTTTGCTAGTCTGATCTTTAGCTTTACACCTAGGTGTTTAGGTTGCTGAGAAATGATTAGTATGCTGCTTGAGACTGTCAGAGTTTACAAGTGCCTTTTAGGTGCATTTCCATGATTTACTTGGAGACATAAAGCAATGGATGTTTTGAATTATTTCCAAGAAACTGATCTTCACCTTAAAGATCTTTCTGCTAGTAAGAATGCCTTGATCTTTTGCTTGAACGTCCTTTACTACCATGGTTCTATTTATCTCACAAGCTAATTTTTCTTTTTTTGGCATGGTCTAGGACTCTGAGAAGCTGTGAAGCAAGTTAATTTAGTGAGGATGGGGTTGTAAAGTTTTTTTAGAGTTGATTCTTCTTGCTCTACATAAACTGTTGTTCCCCAAGCTTATTTCTGAACATGTCCTGGACACACCTGACCCTGACTTGATATTGGTTAGTTTGATGGAAAAGGCAAAGCTGAAGAACCCTTTCTTATCCTCGTTGCCCCTTTGATCTCTTTAGGGTTGGAGAAACCTGTAGCATCTTTGACGCTGGCCATTATAGGACTTTCTTGAGATGAACAGTCTGGAATTGTGAATATGTTTTACCTTGACCTTATCTTTCTCTCAGTCATAGTGTTTGTTTGAAAATAGAAATAAGAATTTAAATCCATATTTATAGATTTCATGTTAGTTGAGTTTATAAGAAGGATGTTCACTCCTTTATCCCCATTTGATATGAAGGCTAAGGAAGGAAGTGCTTGGTTTGGTAGCTCTCTGCAAGGTTAAGTGACTTAGTCTTTGAGGTTGGTCCCTTGGTCCTCCCAGGTTGTCATACTTGTATGCTTGCAACTGCTTAATTTGTACCTTCCTTGTCTTCCATTATAAAATTCATGAATTCTCAAAAGGAAAAAAGTTCACTTGGGTGGATTCTTTTGTAATTTCCCATTTGGATTTGAATAACTACTTAGATTGTACAATCACTGTCAGTGCTCTTTTTCGTTCTATACTGCTCTGTTTTATTCTTATTAATTCTCCTTTGCTTGTGCAGAAATAAATACTGCTTCAACTGCAGTGAGACAAGGACCATCTGCTGGAAAAGCTGCTATTGGTGGACCATTTAACCTCATTAATCATGATGGAAAACCTGTCACTGATAGAGACTTTTTGGGGAAGTGGACCTTGATATACTTTGGTTTCACACACTGCCCTGATATTTGTCCAGATGAACTTCTAAAGTTGGCTGCTGCAATAGATAATATAAGTAAGTTGACAATTTCATGCGTAAGTTGTTGTCGGTTGTAGAAATGATATAACAGGTATGCAGGACATGCCAAACCAGTGAAACCAGTGGGAATCAGCTTGAAATTGAAGCAAAAAAAGACAAATCAGCTTTGAAAAGAAAACTAATAACAGAATATTGTTAGGTCTGATCTGGCCAATAATCAAGTCAAAGAGGCTCTGATTTTAGTGTAGAAGTGTTCTGGAAAATGTGATCAAAGTCTGATGGTCACTTATGGAGCAATGCTACTTGGGGCAGGATGATTAAACAACTGTAGAATTAGTCGACAGAACAGAGTTTCAAATCATTAATCAATTGAGGCTCCTACTGTCGAATACTGATAGAAAGTAAGAACAAAACAGCCAAAACAGATTCGGAAACTTGAGATTCATTAAATCTAGTTGAAGTAGAAAACAAGGCTTCAATGGGAAAAGTATGAGTTTTAAAGCAATCTCTGAAATCAGGGCTTAATAGGCAATGATCGAATTAAAACTGAAACTGAGATAGAAAAGAAATAGAGGCAAAATGGAAACAAATATGATTAGGAGTTGCCACCAGTGTCCATACCCTAGAATTACGATCAAGGGTTCCTGGAATCCCCACAGGAGTCTATGGAATCATTATGATAGCTAGCATTATGATTTCTGGATGACCCCAGAACCAATGGAGACAAGTTAAATATATTTCTTAAATTCAATCTTATATAGAATGCTCAATGCAGACTCAAACACGAGAAAAGGAAAAGACCTGAACCTGAGCTGATAAAGTAAGTTAAACAGTTAAACTAACCTGTGAACGAAACCATAGAGGAGATATGAAATAAGGTTGGATTTTTAGGAACCTGTTCTAGGTCAAGTAAAACATTTCATAACAAAAGAACTAAAGAATCCGGTGTCTTACTAGACTAACTAATTAGGTGAAGCCATATCCCTCTTACCCATTTTTCTATTCAAGTGACTTTTTACAATTAAAGAAAACCTCTTAGTTTAGAAGTCCAAAATGTATACAACCTGATCCACCTATTTTCACTGAAATCAACTTACTCTAGATGATGTATCAACATCAAATGTGCATGCAGCCACTTTTTCCATCTTTGTTTTTAAGTAATGCTATTGGTATTTGTTACCACCACTTTCCACAAAGAAACTATTAGCAGGAATGTACGATCAAGAAGTCAAAGAGGAGTGAGATCCAAACAGCCATATGAGAAGTCATGGTAAACTGATAAAATTAGTGACATACACTGCACCGACTACTAAAACTTTCTCTTACCACTTACTCCTACTACCTGATACGATCTCATCTCCGACCAGTTCTTTTCGTGAAGGGCTTGTAATGTAGGCATGTGGCAGAAACATGAAGAATTAGACTGAGGCTGTTAACCCTTTTATTTTTTTGGCAATCTAAAAGTAATTCTGAGTATGGTAAGCACATGTAGAATTTAATCATAGCCAAAGACTGTTTAGAGATAATAGGCACATGATGGAGTTAATTACAGCCAGTGTGAAAGTTGACCAGTATTGCATCATTAGTTTACTAATATTTTAAAAGTAACACTTTCTGTGCAAAAGATTCTGTTTGGGAAATTTTATAATTGCAAAATTTATCATCCAAAAGTTCCAATGGTAATTTGATTCTTACTAAATGTTGCAGTAGCTGCATTGATGAAATCCTAAATTTTGTGCTTCCTTATTTCTTGCAGAGAAAGCAGGGATTGAAGTTGTTCCTGTTTTCATCTCGGTTGATCCTGAGAGGGACAATGTTGAACAAGTACATGAATATGTCAAAGGTGCCTACAGAACCTGACATGCATTAAGTATAGATCTAGTTGAATGGTACTCCACTTCTGCCATTTGGTTTCTGTGGTACAATGGATGTGGTTGTACCATTAAACCAGGTTTCTGATCTTCTCTTTTCTGTTGCAGAGTTCCACCCAAATTTAATTGGGCTAACTGGTACTGCTGATGAGATAAGGAAAGTTGCTCGTGCATATCGGGTTTATTATATGAAGACAGAAGAGGAAGGCTCAGACTACCTAGTTGATCATTCTATAATCATGTATGCATTTCTTTCTAGATCTTTATATATTTAGTGAATTTTCTTTTATCTATCTACCTGTTTTTAGTACTTTTTCCATGAGGAATTCCAATTTTCTTTTCATAAGCATTGTGTATAATGAGTGATCTTCTCACCGGGAAGAAAGTGTATAATGAGTGATCATGCCATACAAGGTGAATGAATACTCTCTGGACTGGTTTCTGGTCTATGGGAAAACATTAAAAGAGTAAGGCTTGCACTAAAATCATGATATGTATGCATGTTCAGAATGATAAAATCACTTCCGTTGTAAAAGGAAATATTCAAACCTTGTGCTGCTTGGATTTGGTTTAGTACAATATTTAAGACACAGATCCTGATATTTCATTCAAAACCTTTTCAAATGGAGTCTGACAATCTCATTACAAATCATTTCAGGTATCTGATGGGCCCTGATATGGAGTTTGTAAAATTTTTTGGCAAGAACCATGATGTGGATCAACTGACTGAAGGCATAATAAAGGAGATAAAGGAATACAGGAAATAAGAAGACAGTTTTCTTTTTTTTCTGGTAAGGAAATAAGAAGACAGTTACATCCTCCTTTACCCCTTGGTTGTTGCTTGTCAGTACCCGGGCTGTATGATTCCAGCTTTAGTGGTCTTTCAGATTTTATGAGATAAAATATTTAATCCCAGCTCTTTGCCCTTTTATTCTTTGAAAAATGATAAAGGGCATGTTATCTTCCATTTAATTTGTCTACTGAGAAATTTCTAGTAAGCCTGTGATTCACAGGCATCATTTTGCTCTTTGGCAATGAAATTTGCAGGGAAGATTTTTTGCATTGAATCTCCTTTAATATCATGGAAGTTCGTGAAGATGAGAAATCAAAATTATTTGTACTGTTTCCTTGTTTAATGAGAGGCTGGAAGCAGTAGGTGACCTAATACATTCCGTTTACGATTAAAATTTGAGATTTCTTTGTTTATTTATTTATTTTTATGTAATGAGGGTCCAAGAAATATCCCACTCAGAGCATGTTCTAATCAACTTTGGTTTGAAAGGTGGAGCGTCAATAAAAATTATAAAGACATCTTGAACCGTCCATGCATTCCATCTTGTGACGTTGAGAATTTTCAAAACTGAATCACTACCAAAAACTGGGAGGAGTCAAAAAGAGAATTTCAAAACTGATATAATCTTCTCCCAAAGTGGGAAGAAATTCCATGAGCATTTTTTTTTTTGGGGGGGGGGGGGGGGGGGGTGTAGAGGAATTCCATGAGCGTTTATGCAACTGCAGGAAGTGGGGCTTATATTGATTTTAAGGATTGGTTTTATTTACTTTTATTAGAATCGGGGATGGACACTATTATACATACTGTTGGGAATGTAAAATCTGTGACATTTTCATTAAGAGGTACCGGTCATTACCGACTAAATAACTGTCGAATTTATGACATTTTCACTAAAAAGTACTGGTCATTACCGACTAAGTAACTCTTCAATGGTAGGATTTATCTTTTCGTTTCCTTATAGAATGAAAGTAGTTCATTTATCAAATAAATAAATAAATAAATAAATAGAAGTAGTTCCCTGAAAAAGAATGAAAATAACTCTTGAAAGAAGAATGAGATTATGAAAATAACTTCTGTAAGAAGAATGAAAGTAGTTCTCAAATCGCTGGTCCACCTCGTACCCCCAATCGTTTACTACTTCAAAAGGAGAATAATTCCCCAACTAGTTGTATGAGGTGGGGGTGCTTGTGCTACGGTGCTTTGTATACGAGGAATCCCTAAATAAAAGGGGCAAAGTTTTGTATTTGACCACCCAAACACCTAATGACCTTAATCAAGAAAATCATCACGTAAAGTTTTTCTCTTATCTGTTTTTTCTTCCAAAAAGGTGCTTTTATATAACTTAGCGAGAATGGGGGAGGGACAATTACAAATACAATTAGGGAGGATGAACCTTGACCTCCCCATTGGGAGGTTTTGGTCATTGCCAACTGAGCTGCCTTTGATGGTACTTAGAGTTAACTTTGGTCTCAATCTTAGCCCAACCCTAGGTCCTCTTAGGCTCAAGCCCTACCTGGTCCTAAGTTAGGTCCGAATAACCCTGGGCTGCGTTGACCATGGCAAACTCTAACTATGGGGAGGATGGAAGGAATAAGGGACGTTCAAGGGCTAGGCTGGTGAGGCTGGAGACAAGGATTATCAGGGCTGGCTGGACTCAACCCGAGGCCACAACCACAATCCAGACCTGGAACCACCTTAGGGACCAGATTTCTCAAGCCCTGTTTGGGCTATGGGCGCCCTTGGCCATCAAAGCCAACCTTCACTCATTAGATGTGTGCAAGTGTAATTTCTTTTTTCTTTTCGGTAAACCATATTTCTATTGATAGCAGGTAGGAGAGGAAGGTGAACACAGATCCGCCAACCACTGATTAGAAAGTGGCCATTCTTTTTGGCCTGAAACCAAAACGGCCTTCTTGACTAGGAGATCTGCAATAGTATTAGAGCTCCTAGGATATAAGAAGGGAAACAATGTGCAAACTTGTCTATAAGAAAAACAATGTCATGTAATAGTGGCTCCAGTCGTTGGTGGTTGCTCCTCTTCATTGATAAACATGATCAGACTTTTGCAATCTGCCACATGATATCGCCTCCAACAAACTAGATTTGAAAGCTAATATTTCTCCCTCCTCTGCTGAATTATACTGACCTGGGATTGATGAAGCCCCCAATGGTCTCCCATGGGTGTTTCTGATAATGACTCCTGCTCCCCCTGCTTTGTCTTGTGAATCCAAGAAGCATCGGTATTAGTCTTCACAAAGCCATGTGTTGGAGATTCCCAATTTTGCTCTACTTCATTCCCTGTCTTCGTTTATGTGTGTAATGAACTGGGTATTTTCTGATTATCTCAAAATTTTGCAACAATGTTAATAGCCATGTCAATAACTTCCGATAGTTTTTACTTCTTGGCTCCCACAACCCTGTCGTTCCTCACTTTCCACAACCACCATGCAATAAAAGAACTTAAAACACTTCTAATTTTCAGATTCTTGCTTTCCCATCTTGCTAAATTCCTTCCACATTGTTATCCACTTCATTAGAGTGCAATTTTCTTTCATAACTCTCCATAAAAGAGGTGACCTACAATTTTCTTCCAACTCTCCATAAAAGAGGTGACCCAAATCACGCCCTCTTTGCAAATTAACATTGGAGAAGCACATGTGAGGCTCTCTCTTTTGCTCGACCCCATTCACTACACATTGCCTCCACCCCAACCTCTCTCTAAAGAAAATTTCTGATTTTGGGTAGTGTTGTTATACACTTACATATTTCATTCCAATGGTCTTTTTTTCATCTCATCCCAACTATGAGTTTTTGATGTAGAAGGGGCTACTTCTTGCTCAACTTCTTGCTCAACTTCTTGTTATTAGGCCAATATTTTATAAGCTTCTTTAACAAAGAATTTTCCATTATAACTTCCACCCCAAGCTAAAGAGCCGTTTTATGGGAACAAAGCTTAGCTTGATATATAAATTAGAGGCAAGCTTAAATTTGGTTGCGAATATATATATATATATATGGTGGAATGCAAATACATGTAGAGGCAAATGTAAGTATGAAATTCCCACATGCGAGACTTTCAATATCAATATAAGCACTATTTACGTTCACCAATTAATGCAACATCTAGCTTTCTCATTCCAAGAAAATAATAATAAAGTACGATCAAGGAATAGAGTGATCTTCGAATTTATTAAAAAAAATAATATATATATATATTATAATAATAATATAAACATTTTTTTTGGCCCAAAAAAATGTCATGGTATACCTTTTATTATATCTTTTCCTTGCAATTTCAGTGGCCTAACAAAATTGCTCCTATCTTCCCCCGCACCCCCACCCCCCAAAATTAAAAAAAGAAAATCAAATCAAATCCCTACAATTATTTGGGATAAAAGATCAACATTTGGACTGACACTTGATATCTTTGGAAGGCTGAAAACTATGCAGGCAAACTTTGTGACCCAACAGATATTAGAAAAATCATATATGGAGGTTTGATACAGGAGTAGAGTGACGCAGAGGACATTAAATCATTTATAAGAGGGTTAAGTATTTCACAAACCTCCCACCTTCCAGAGCAACTGCCGCCATTCACACAGAAATGGATGTGCCCGACCAACTTTCTGGCACCCTGTCGTCTTACCATTATACTGTGCAAAGTACATACAAACCTCCACACCCCCCCCTCCCCCCTCTTTGTTTTCCCAAATGTTCGATTATTACATTGAAGAGACAATAATTAGAAAAGGTTTCGATTTCAATCTAAATTGTCATGTAAAACTTGTCACGGTGTCCACTAGACAACTAACATGTGAAGCTCCCCACTGGGTAGAATTTAAACAACAAATCGGATGCTAAGATGAGACTCTTGTGGAAACTGGATTTTCGGCAGCTGTATCTTGTGTAACAATTTATCACGGAGACGATCACTGTGATATGCATCCGCACGTAAGATGAAAAGGGTTCAGGTCTTTTACCTCCCATACCTGATGAAAAGATGGAGGCAAAGAATAGGTGCTGTTAAAACTTTACAATTTGAATACGAACTTCCCCTCGCCCCCAAAACACACACATGAAAAAGGAGGGGGGGGGGGGTGGATAACCTAAAGATGGCAATATAGATCTTACCAGGACAGATGAATAAGATCATCGAAAAATGGTGCATGTGAGCCCTTACTTCACTGATACACTACTCTTGGAATGTCAGCCTTTCCCAGGTAAACTTGTTGCATTTCCTCTCTCCAGATCTGCATTGGCATATCCCAGGTAGTTATTGGAACTTAATTTTTCATATTAGTTTCAGTTCTGAGATGGATGATCCATCACAATATACACAGTGCTAAAATTGACCAAATACCGTGTCACGAAATTCCACCCGGATATGAGGCACATTTGTTCTGTGTATATCATTTCCATCAGGACCTCTCTTGTAGTATGATTTTCCAATCCAATGTGACTGACAAAAGACATTATGTGCTCGAAAATAGTCAGAAAGTTTAGAACTTGAAAGTTGAAGCATCATAATTAAACTAGCAACCATTCAAACCCTAAGTAATTTCTCAAATATTGCATACATTTGTGAGCACTAGCAAAGCAATTTATGTTTGCATAATTCACCCAAAAAAAGTTATGTTTTGTGAAGCTTAAAGCATGCTTCAGATAGGGCAGATGCTCAGTACAACCAAATGAACAAAAATTCCTGCACTAGGGCTTCATAAAATAAAACCCAAGGATTTGTAGGACCAGAAGACGGCTGAACAAATACCACACTAACCCATGTTACTTTTACAGATTATAGGAAAATTTACTTTGTAATATTAAGGGATACTCTAGCAATCAAAAGTCATCCTAAATCACAAAACAAGGTTGGATTCCAGTGAAACAGTGGGATCAACTCTTCATCTCTACCAAGTGTGCAAAATATGTAACTTCCTCCAATTAATTTATGTCATTCACCTGTTTTGCCCAAGGGTTCCAAAGCAGCAGGTTGGACACTATAAGATGCAGAAGCAGCACATACTATGCCAACCATCCAACCATCTTATTTTATTTTTTTCGATCAGTAACCTCATTTGTAACTAAGGCAGTAAGGTTTAATTAATGTAGGTTTAATTAATGTACCTTCAGTGCATGTGAAAACCCTGATTGATATACTGAATTACGAGCAATCTCACATAAATCACATGAACTTAATTTCCATACCTGTAAGTGAAATGATTAGTACCCATGAATATAAAGAATAACATCTGTTTCAAGAAACAAAAGGAGAGACTCACAGAAGCTGCTATACTATATTCTTCCACCAAGGGTTCTTTTGTTAAGTGAATTTGTAGAGGATCATCTGTTGAAAGAGAGACATTGAGGCCCCGAAGAAAAAACATTGGAAAAGGGTTCCGATGATAATCTAGAAACAAGGAATTGTTGCTCAAAGGAGACATTGCCAGCCCAATCTGATCAATTAAGAATGTCATCAGAGACAATCAGATGTTCTGAAGCCATAAGTCATCCAAATAACATGAACTAAATGTTAGCTTCAATTCCCCCTTTTATCTGCTTCCTTACCTGTGCAAGATAATACAGATATTGTAGGACGGGAGACTTTCTCAAATTGATTCCATGAGCAATATTGTGAGCCGTAAGAAAAGTTGCAGCGAGATGGTCAATGTCACCAGCCTGAAAATAGTATGTCAATGAGACACATCCTATGTAATTAAATAACTTCTGCATGCAAACTATCAGAAGCCTCAATTATTACCTCTCCTGAATGTGGTCGAAATTTGATTGTTGTCATCCCCTTTGATTCACGAAGCTGACAGAAAAGAACTTACAAATTACAAATTCTTGCACATTTTAATGGTAGTAGATGCAGCTCATAAGAAATAATCGAACCATTTGTTGTGGCTACACAAGTCATTGGTAGAAGATATCCCACCATGCCAGAATCGCTAAGCGAGGCAAGGACAACCAGAGAGAGAACTCAATTGATCCAACATAGGATATTCGAGAAAACAATGCAACTATTACATGATTGTAATGATACTCTTCTTCCTATTCAAAAATGACCATTCCCCTAAATTTTACTTCTTAGGAACCTAAGTAAAGGGGACAGATAATGCGAAAAAAGCTAAAGAAGGGAGGACAGCCATTTTTGGAAGAAATATCATATCATATCATTTCACTTAGACATGATCAGTATTTTCAATGACGTCAATGTGAATGTATGGGGTCTGGCTGAAAGCAGCAGAAAAGGTCTCAAACCACATGTACGTGCAATGCCCATAAGAAGAGATGATCCATATCTGACCTTATTTTTATTTGTCAACCACCTAAGACAGAATAGCAACCACAATCTCCATCACATAAAACAAATAATAAAAGAAAATCTGTATGTTATAGAGAACACACCTTATTTAGGGTGTAAAGGTTAGCATAACAGTAGTATACATAGTATGAGAATGCAGGATTGAATATATTGGTCCACTGAGCTGGGGTTGGCATGTGTTTTGTGGGTCGTCTTTCAGGTTTACTTTCATCATCCACCAAATCCAACCCAACAACCTGAAAATTCAAATAACATCAAGAAATTGACCATTAGCATCTAATAAATAGTGGATTACCAATATGAAACTATCGAAGAAAGATCTCAATGTAACTAAATTCAAAAAGGGACTTCTAAACAAAAGTAGCAACAGAATGGTCACAATCTGTAAAATCTACAAAATCAAGGAGGGAAAGGGTTTTGGAATGAGGTGGAGAAAGCATGGTTTAAGGAATTGGTATCAGATCATGACCATCCAGATACCTGGCTAATCCTGGCATTGGTAGCTGGATAGGACCAGGTATCAGGTACTGATATAGATCAAGCCATTGAAACCTTAGAACCTGCAAACCTGCAACTTTTGAAAGCGATCCTAATTCTCTTATCAAACACTGATATCTCTCATCTCTAGTTCAAATGTTCAATCTACATGAAACTTGGAGGTTGTCACCCTTTTTCCTGTCCTCTTCACATCAAATGGACCAAAACACTGATTAATGTCCGGATTTTGCAGATCGAGGCTCAGGACCCAAGGTCAGCAGCTTAACCAAAGCACAAAATTTCAGGCTTTTCCCTTCACTTAAATTGTATACAATGCTAATATTCAAAGTAAATCTTATTTAGTATCCAGAACAGTTCTCCACCCAAAAATTAGTAATTCTACACATAATACAGCCATGAATTGGCTCCGTCTAGTAAGGACTTTCAATAGGGTAAGGTTAGTATTGTTTAGTGTCTCATTGGAAGCCACAAAATGTCCTTAATAGGTATGCCCAACACAAAAGAGAAGAAGTGGGCTTAGTCTTCAAATAATTTATTTTCTTTAAATATTCAATTAAGGTTGTAAAGCATATAGGTTCATAGAGATCAGAAGGTACTTGAATGCCACAGCCCACATTAATCCCTAATTTGTCCATGCAACTGGTTAAATTAACCAGAGGTGTACAAGGTGAGATCCCGTGGTTTATGATCTTTGCAGATGATACTGTTTTGGAAGATGAGACCAAAACAGGGATTAACATCAAAGTTTAAACACAGTGAACAACCTTGGAATCAAAAGGTTTGCAAATAAGTAGAACAACACTGAGTACATATAGTGCGTAACCTTAACCGCTCTGAGATAAATAATGAAATGGTTATTGATGAGAGGGATATCTTGCAAAAGTGACCACTTTGGTCTCAATCATAAACAAGAAGGGAAATCAAGAAGACCATGTAATTGGGTGGATGAAGTGGAAAGGCATGACAAGAATATTATGTGATAGGTGCACCCCTTTAAGCAAGGAAAATTGTATAGGACTGTCATCAGACCAGCAATATTGTGCAAAGCTAAATGTTGACTTGTGAAGCAGCACCATATATACTGACTTGATGTTGCAGAGACAAGAATGCTGAGATAGATGCGAGGTCAAGGATAAAGCAAAGGGAGATCATCTTAGAGTTGAGATGGAAGCATAGTGTTATCAAGGCATCACCAAGGAGTTCCAGTGTTTTTCCTTATCACAAGGCACCTACAGTGGTATTTACCAGTATAAAATTCTGTATTGGCCCCAATTTACGCTAAATATCATTTAAGCAATAGGTTTTTATATTTGTTAAAAATACTTTTTTTTAGATATTATTCATAAATAAGCAAATACCCAATATTTAAAATAAAAATAATAGTGATAAGAATCAAAATCCAAAAGCTAACACAACAAGTTCAAGAAGAAAAGCTAGGTATGGTAAATTATTCATTAGTTTTGATATCCAATAACAATGGATAAAATATTCATCCAAAAAAGGATGAAAATAAAATGACAATTACAGTAATTTCAAATAAGTAACACGGTAGTTTTCTTATAGTTTCTACAACCTTAGCGAAATAGGATTGCAGAATAAGTCAGCACAGAACAAACCTGTTTCAAGAAAACATGCAATTGAGGGTGTGAATCTGGATCAACAGTAACCTCGAAAAGGGGAAGAAATATGTTGTCAAGAATGTTCTGGAAGGATGTAACAATTCCCATTTCCTTGTACACATTGTACAGACGAGGAAGCTGGAAAAAAAAAATTCAAATTCCACAATGAGAGCACATAATTTATAGAGAAACTGTAGCAATGACCAAGAATTTTTCAAAAGGCAGTACCAAAATACAGAAGGAATCACTGACAACTGCTGAGTAAGTAACTTCTAAGCAAAACAGTAACAGAATCTAAGGGTGTCATACCAAAACTGTATGCCAAAACTGAAGCCAACCATATATCTAAGGGTTTCGGTACAATACAGTTTTCAGAACTGTATGTGTACAGTGCGGCATCATTTCAGGTGACATACTGATGGTACGTACTGAATCATACCAAATATACTGCTTTTGTACCGAAAACCATATCTTATCATTTTAGTGTATAATTTCTGCACTGTTTACATACTGTATTACCATACAGTTCTTGTACCGTATTCATATTATTTCTGTACTGTTTAAATATTGAAACCACATCGTACAGGTGTGCACATGCAGATACGAAAAAAGTACGTAAGTTTCAATTTTAGGTACCAATTTTTTGCACCATACCGAAATACCGATACCGTACAGCTTACATCCTTAATCACATCACTTAATAGATCCTTTCTCCCCCCAAGCAAAAATGTAGAGAAAATTTCCATTTGAAAAGAAAAAGCTTCCAAATCCAGTTGTATCAGCACTCCCTTGTTTAAAAAGTTCAATTGGTAAAACATTGGACAATAAAACAGAGAAACTAATGCACCAGTCACCATTACAGCATTTTGTCATCCTGCACATATATTGACTGTGGCAGACCAATTTTTCCCTGTAAATGTTAAATAGTAAATTAAGCATCAAGAACTAATGGCTTTTACAAAGTATTCTCAAGGATGTTTTCCCCTGGTAAGCCAATCTGAAGCTTGGGATGGCCACCTAATCACCAGATGGTACTGGGGGCCAAGCCTCATCAAAGTGAGGTGTGTAGACACATTTGCCAGAATATTAAATTATGATACACAGATCAAACATCCCAATTTACAAATAATGTAGAGTCCAAGGTGAAGTTTTAGAGTGGAGGGTACATACCTGAATTAACCAAACAACATTCTCACTGTATAAATCATTATTCACTATCCAACTAGCCATTTGATCCCACTCACTTTGCTTTCTACCATAGATTGATATCCTGTATTCCGCCATCTGCCAAAACATCCTTAATAATGTCACTCACCAAGGAGAACAATCTATGCCATAAGAAGAAAGTTTCACGAAATTCCTTTTCCTCCTCAATAAATATTTTTGGAATCTTTAGAGTTTTAGCTGGTTTCATGCGACTTGTATAGTTCATATGCATAACATAAAATGTCCAAACATGATGTCCAAACCGCAATCAAATTGAAGAAACAACTGAGAATTTGTAAAGTTACAAAAGCCCAAACAGTATCAATAAAGAAACATAATTACGGGGAAAACATGAATTAAATGCACCTGGTATTTACTTGCAGCAAGATCTGAGAATACTTGTTTTGTCAACTCACCAAGGAAACGACCTGTTTGCACGAAGGTAACAGGTCCTATAAGAAATGCTATCACGATTGAACCAAGTTCTTGAATTAAAAAAAAAAACAAAAACAAAAACAAAAACGAAAAAAAGAGAGGCAATATTATGCGAGCAAAGCACAACCAAAACAGATCAGTGGCAGGGGGGCCATCAGGTTAAAAATCAAGATACCTAGGGACTGATCAGACGAAGGGATCATGTACCAAATCCATAGGGAAAGGAAAATACAAAATAAGTTTTTATAACCTTATTCTATTCAATTTTTTGCATTTTTTGGTTTCGTGAAACTAGAACATGGCGGGTCAAGGGTCTAGAAGGATATAGGTGCTTTCTAGAGAGCCATTTGCTATGTGAGAGATGCATCCCTGAAAAAGAAAATTCTACAGAACAGTTATAAGATCAATAATGTTCCTGTCTCCACCTCTCCTCCAAAAAAAAGAACAAAAATAACACGCATACACACAAAAAAAGATGGTTTAGCAACAGAGTCAGCTTTTGTTTCTAAATTTCGAGATAAGCATCAGCCTTGCAACCAAATCAGCCAACATTCCAAGGCAAAGGATGTCTGACCCACATCCACCTCTTCCCCCTCCTCCAAACCCTCCCTGAGGTCATCCCTATTCTCCTCCCCCTCACTTCCCTCCATGCTGGGCTCCCTCTTTGCCCAATCCCCTCCCTAGCCTTGTGCCTTGCTGGGGTGTTAGATGACAAAATTTCCCAATGAAGTCATAGTCTAGTGGGCCATTTCCTAGGTTCAAGACCCCCTCTTCCCATTGTTAAAGCCTCTCTAATGGAACAAATAACGGTAGCCAAGATAGGCGAGCAGGGAAAATAGAAAAGACAGAAATAAATTAATCAAAAAACGATGGGTTAATTTGGGAGTGGTCCCAATGATAGAAAAGGGAGGAGCTCCACTTGATGTGACATAGGTTTGTTGGAAAGAGTATTCATATGAAACAAAATAGAAGGATAAAAGACCAAGGATAGACCAAGATAAATTGGGAAGAAGAGGGGGAAATATATGAAAGCATTAGGGTTGACAAGCTGTGTTGGAAGGCAACAAATAGGATCCAAATAGCAATATTTAGGTAGTTGGCAAAGAACTAGTTGAGTTGAACAGAACTTGAGCTGATATCATGGTAGAAGATCTCGCTTTTGAGCGAGATCTCGCCACCTTGAAAAACCGAGATCTTGACCATCTAGGCGTGATCTCAGCTGAGATATGCAATTTTTTGGCGTAAACTCGGTGGCCCATGTCGGTGGGTTTTAGGGTCCCAATTGGGTTTAAACTTAGTATTTAGCTTATTTAAGGCCTTTTGAATACATTGGTGGCCTTGGATTTGTCAGAAAACAACCCTAAGTATGATTTCTAAGTCTACCCATAGTGTGAAACCAAAATTTTGTAGGATTAGGGAATGCAAGGTTATACAACATGTAATATAGAACCTTTAAGGCATATAAATGAAAAGCAAGTGTATCAAATGCATCAAATAACCTAAATGTCATCAAAATTCCATCCATACGAGTATCACAATCTCAATTTTCAAGAATAGAATAATAAATTATACAACCATTAGAAGTTCTATATAAGTCATTAAATCATAAATTCATAAGACAAGCAAAGAATGACTGATCTTCCTTTGATATTGTAGATGTGCTAAGAGTAGTTGCAAGTGAAAATAAAGCCGAAATTCGCAAAAAAAAAAAAGGCGAAAATTGAAAATTCCAGCAAGATATGGCGAGATCTAGGGTGAGATATAGCGAGATTTCCCAACTTTTTGCTCTTGATTGCCATCTCGTCTTGCTTCTTTGAAAAAGCAAGATATCTCACGAGATCTCCCACCATGGATACACTTGGGTACAAATACAAAAATTTAATCATGCAATAAGAGGTTTGGACCATTTCCTACAACATGATGATAGTATTGATTTGGATTCAAGTAGCTTAATCAAGGGAACCAGATCATGTAGGTAGGTTACTGGTATTAATTTTCGAGCATACAAGGCTTGTAAATCATTCCCCAGGTGATGTTAGCATTTTGAATAACATTACTAGAACTCATACTGCTCTATAAATCGATAACGTTAAAAAACTCAATCACAAGGCACATAACTGAATTCAACAAAATTGTTGATTTAATGTCCACCTTCTCAACAAAATCATGAAGATAAGAGAACAAACTGAACAGGGAATACCTTGGATAAGATTATCTTGCTTAAGGAAAATCTCTCGGAGCCTACTCTGACCACAAGGATTGTATTTCAGATTGAACTTGTCAAAGCGATGAAATGTACTCTTGTCAGCATGGACATCCAAAAGATCAACATTAAGGTCATACCTGCTCCAAAGAGAAGGCAGAAAGTTCTCAAATTAGAATAATTTAAATAGATTAAAAAAAATTCTTCAGAGAATAAAGGATAATTTTATCAAACCCTGTCAAATCCAAACTTTCAAAAACTTCTTTCAATGTCAGATACGTCCCATCTCGGAATATCACGACCTGAAAAAAAAGCATGTGACATTGCAGCTCTTTAATTTAACAACATAGCAGCTTTGTTTTAATCCAAACAAAGATGTACTCATCTGTGGAGTGCCTTGGGTTTGCATATTGCCAAAGTGCAAGGGTACGTTACTCCTCTCAAGAGAGTAATAAGTTTTATGAGTTTACAGCTATTTAGTTCTGAACTTATGAGTTTACAACTATTTAGTTCTCAAGTACAATCCTAGAATAAAGAATTATAACATCATCACAAAAGCAAATAGAGTTACCTCATCAGGCTCTTTCCTCAACTTTGACTTAATAAACCTTAGTAGATGTTTCTGGTTCATACATGCTGAGTGATGAACATGAGTGTCTACTTTCCTCACATTATAGAAGTCCCTGTGTGGTGCAGTTTTCTGAGCAAGAAACTCTCTATCCGCATTTAGCATCAAATGAAGGTTGAATTTCTGAACAGAGAAATAGATGAATTAAATGATACTTAACATGAATAACATTGAATAATAGTTGTTTCAAGTAATTGAGAACTTCAAAAGAACCATTTTTCACTTGGAGATAAGGAAGGGAATCATCAAGTAATTACTTGCTCCAGAAGAACTAATCGATGATGACATAAAGATCGGATGTTTCCTGCAGCGATAACTCGAAGGATACGATGCAGATCGGTAAAAAAGGTTGTAGCATCAGCAACAGGAAAAAGTTTCTCCGATGCTGAAAACGAGTGAAGATAGCACGATTTCAATTCACAGAAGGCACTCCTTAATCACAGTAAGTAACCAAACTACCCAATACACAAAATGAATGGGGCAGCATCTTACAATGAATACAATCTTTATTCGCATAGACATGAACAACACCATCTTCCATCCGAAAATAATGCTGTGGGGTTGGGGGAGGGAACCAACCAATAAGAATAACAAATTCTAATACCAAGTTACATGGGAATTGAAGAAGGCACCATTTATGAGGTTGTCAACAAATTGCAATAAACTTACATCAGTTTTTTCTTCAGGTGTATAAGAAAATGGATTTGGGTTTGGCTTTGGAGTGCTAGGATCAGTGATAACTTCTTTCTCCCAAGGCGCAACCATTTCCGTGAACACGTAACTTTCTCGCAACGCAAGGCATTCTTGAAGTACCCGATATGCCTCCTCCTCATCCAGGGATGGAACCTCTAATATTAATAACAGATTCAAAAAAATTATAAATAAATAAAATTTAACTCCGACACTCAAAAAAATTATAATAATAAAGTCTCAGAAAGATTTCAATTCCCAGGTAGACTAATTCCAAGACGAAGAAATAGAGGGTAGAGTAAGACATTGTGATAGAAAAATAATAATTTTCATGATGGTTTAGATTGCGTGGTGGAGAGAGACTCAGAAACTATTCTTTCTTGGATGCCTTCAGATAAGAAAGACTTAAAAGATATTTCCACTTATTATCAGACACATTATCTTTCAGGCTTCACCAGTGAACTGTTCATTCTCTTATTCCATTGGAAGCCCTAAGGTAGAAAACGAGGACGCAGCCGCCGTTAGGCAAAGGGGTGGGTTGATATAGTTGGCACTTTTGAAATTCTTTACCCTTCTATGACTAGTCTCACTAGTCTCAGTATGCAATTTGATCTTGGACACCTGGGTGATGATGCTTCATTTGTTTGTCTATTGTTCTCTGATATTTTTTCCCAACTATCTGTCCCGTGGACCCCAATAAGCAAAAGAAAACAGAGACTACCTCTTCTCATAATGGGAAATTCAATAAAAATCTATTGAGTATTATTGTAAGGATCGATATCAGACCCTGAAGGATCATCTGATACCTCTGCAATCTAATTTGTTCTTTTCCTATTTTTATTTTTATTTTTATTTAAGTAAATATTTCTGTGCTACAGATGTGCAACAGCTTCTGAGCACCCAAACCAAATAGAAAGTAAACAATATTTCCTTGATGATAAAATTATACACTATTTAACATTTTGCACAACAAGACATAATGACAGATGGAGGTTTAGATAACCTACGGTCGCATATTACAAGGTTTCAGTAATTTGAGAAAGAAAGTCACCATTACCAGAGGGGCTAATTTTAAGTCGAACAAAAGTTTCCTGTTCTGGCTCTTTCCGCAGAATATCAGCTGCTACCGGGTCAGGCTGCACACCATGTAGGTCACCAGACACACTATGGGATCGAATCATGCTGGCAGCTATAGGTTTCTGCTCACTATTAGAAATCTGGTGATCAGGCAAATTTTGGTGGGTTTTAACCTCTGATCCCTGTAAGTGGAAGGTTCAAGTACAAATTCATTAGTCCATAAGGGCATACAATATACACAGTACATAAGAACTGCAAGGATATGCTATATTAGACATATAACACAGACAGACTAAGCAGACAATGCAATGAGAAACTATTTAAAAATCAATATCCATTAAGTTCCCAATGTAGGGAATCCTGTCCTTCCAGGGGTAACTACCAGGTACTAATTTTTAATCTATATTACTTTCTTATAAAACAAGAACAAGTGAAAAGCCACAAAACACAATGACCTTTCGACCCATTGTCTTTACCCTTAAAAATTTTCTCCAATCGGAGGGGGCGGCAACTGCTAGTATTCTGCTCATGGAAAGAGTGCCAAAAGGGTCTCTATAGGAAAATTCCAAAAAATTAGGGAAGGGGAATTTTTCAAAAAAGGGGTGGGGGGCCTGGGAAACTCCACCCTTGTGTCCTCCCATGTGCTAGAAGAAGCCATTAGTGACGCCATCTTTTGGGGACAAAATGATATAATTTTTAGTTGACTTCATGATGTGAACATGATTTTGCCCCCTAGCTGAAACCCTAAATGGGGCCCAAGCCTCCCAAGGGTGGCTGAACCCTCTAGAAGGGGTATTTTGGGCATTTTCAGACCTAGTTAGTTGCTGGAATTTAATTCCAGCTTCATTCCAGAGTCCAATTTGGTTAGGAAGTTTGTTTTGAGCTGGTAGTTTATTTAGAAGTTGAGTCCTTAGTTCCTTAAAACTCTATCAAATGTGACAATTAGAGTTTTAAACTTTTAATTAAGCATGTGATTATTAGAGTTTTAAGTTTACTTCAGCATGTGTCCATTAGGGACCCTCAGATGTTTTGATTTTACTTGGTATTATGTGGTAGGATCCTAATCTGTGAAGGAATCCCACTTAATGTTAGTTTCTTTTAGTAGGCTGCAAATAAGAGCCAACTCTTTCTTCGTAAGTTAAGTCTAGATTAATAAAATTTGATTATTGCTTGTGGGAAACAAGTTGTGGTTCTCTTTGGGAGGGCCACTATAGATTCTCAGCTCTTTAGATTCAACTAACCACAGCTTCACCAAGTAAGTCTACACCCCCAGCCCCCTTCTTCTCAACCCACGCAAGGCTTCCCCACCCCTTCCCATTCACCCCCTGCTCCTTCCCTATCCATGTGCACCCCATTTTCCCTTCCCCCTTGCTGCCGTGGCCTTGCAGCCGCCATCCCCTAACCCCACAACACTCCCAGCACCCTCCCCTACCCTTTCCCTACCCTGCAACACCCCGCTTCTCTCCAACATTCTCTCTGTCTCTTCTCCCCCTAAGGCAGCAGTAGCATCCCTCCCCCATTAGGTCCCTAATCCCCACCCCCTCCTTGCCCCCCCCCCTCCTTCCTAATTTGATCGCACATCACCCTCATCCCATCCCTGCCCTTAATTCCATCTAAAGCCTAAAATTCTGCATTTCATCTTCTTCATTAGAATTCTGCAATTCATCTTTAACCTCTAAGACCTAAACCCTCACCCACACTCTAATCCCACTTAGGATTAACATCTCCTACACCTACTCTACTTCCCTTTCCAAATCCTAACCCTAGTAGACTTCCCTAAGAGTCCCAATCCAAGTGGGAAACTTCCAATTAAACCTAAACCCCTTGGGACTAGTTCTGAAATTACAGAAGAGCAACCACAACCCCATCTCCCACCTAATCGAACCCTAAGACCCCAGTTTTCAAACCCTACTGTTAACCCCACATCCTAAACTATTTTACAGCAAAGTTCTAAGTTCAAAACTCACACCTACTTTACCCCCAAGCCTGGCCGAATCCCTCTTGGCCTTTACCTAACCCTTGTGAGCCTAAAAACCAGTCCAAAACACCCCATGAAGTTAGACCTATTTGCTGGAAGATTCTAGACAGCCCTTAGTTGTAGGAAAAATCCATGCAAAACCTAACCCTAAAATTGGGTTTACATTCATGGATACACTAGTGAATAATTTGTGGTTGCCTCTACTGCACTTTCATATCCTTCTCCATACCTTATCAAGCCAATTTGGCAACTTTAGATCCTGTCAGAATGTTCCATTGAAGTCACCATTTTTACTTTCTTAATCAAGATGTTTTGAAGCTTTGGTCTCCAACTAGACAATCAACTTAATAGATGGAATTCTAGGTCACTGATTTGAGTCCAATCCTGCGTTGTGAGTTAAACCCCATTTGTTTTTTCAGACCCTTTCAGTGTCACAGAAAAGAAATATCATTAAATTTTTCAATATGCTTGAATGTTTAGATAATTATAAAAAGCTAATCAAGATTTGTCTACAATTTTCATGCTAAGGGAGAGTAGAGTAGTTCAATAAATGGTTCCAACCAAATTGTTAGTTTTTATTTTGGCAAAATAATTGACTTCTCTCAACCAATCTATATACTTCCTACTTTCAAACTGATCATGTTACTGTGTCCATAGTTGCCTAGACATCACCTAGTAGTCCAGCTGCTATGGTAGCGCATAGGCATCCAGTAGTTGGCTTGAATCTTTCCTCCCACTTAAACACCTTGCCGCCTAGACTCCGCAACAACTATGACTCAAACTATAAATCCTATCTTCCAAGTTTGAAGCAATCTAGATTTCACTCTTGAACTTTCCACCCTTTCAATATATTTAAAACCCTAACA
Source organism: Hakea prostrata (assembly GCF_041222555.1). Taxonomy (NCBI): domain Eukaryota; kingdom Viridiplantae; phylum Streptophyta; class Magnoliopsida; order Proteales; family Proteaceae; genus Hakea; species Hakea prostrata. Next base: position 20,114,791 of record NC_142600.1, on the reverse strand, counting down.
TTCACAAGTTATTCATTCCTGAGAACCACCCACTGGGATTAGGGTTTAATAAACCTCCCTGCATCACTAAGAGCTTAACAGCAAAAATGCAATATATTTCTTAAGACCTGGGAAAATAGGATTCCCAACATTTACAGGTGTTATGTGTATACAATATACAACCATGCACAGAGACATGTACATGATGGACTTACGGCATCCCCATTAGCATGCAAATAGCCAGTGTCCAGTTTAGAATTGTCAGTCAAGTTATCCTCTTCCTCGGATCCTTCTAGGCTCTCAAAAGCACTAGCGCTGGCAACAGGAGACTTGGGAGAAGTAGGCCTCATAATATGTACACCTCTCATACTTGAACTCACTCGTCCAGCAGATTGTCCTGAAACAATAGAAGTGCTCAAGTAAATCTGGAGGTAATGACAAAAAACAAATCCAAAAAATAATAATAATAAAATAACTTTTGAGAAGATGAATGGATCAATTTCTTCCTTTATAAGTTAAGGAGCATTGCTCATAAGAAGGGTAGGGAATCCAAATAGATTCCTCGTCTTTCTCTACAAGGGTAAACATAAAAAGTGAGAGTTTGTTGATAAAGAGAAAGGCCTATTCTTGATTTCCGCTAGATCAGATCGTAAGTTGGATATGACTGGGGTACGGCTTGTTGAACCAGAAGCCCAATGGGAGCTAGTGATGTTTGGTAATGAACTAAAGGATATAATTAAGAAGGATGTCAAGGGGCAAGTTCATTAAGAATGTAATTGGGTTGTCTTTCCTATATGGGATACTGGTTTGGAAGGAATGCCTTCCTTGGCTGGAATCTCCTGCACTATTTAGATTCTTGGGGTTTGTCTACTCTATACTATCTTCTGTAATACAAACAATTACCTTAAGAGAAAGTTATCACCAATAAGTACAATTTTTTAAACTGAGGCTGAGTCAATAGAAGAAAGAAAGAAAAAGAAGAAAAGAAGTAGAAAATCTATGTCAAAGCTTTGGAGTTTGGTACTCTATGTCAAAGCTTCGACATCAATAGAAACGAGGTTACAGAAAGCAAAGGATGATATGAAAAGCCAAGACTATACTATGAAATTATTTCTTACTGACACAGAATCTATACTCAGTGCATGAATCTTCACAATCAGTAAATCCTACATTTTCAAGCTAAACCCTACGCATCTAGTTGGATTCTACCGCGTTCGCTCTTCGGTGACAACAATTGCATGAAACAGATATAACTGCTCCGGTGCCCCGAACTAGAAGAGATTTCCAATCCAGACTGCCATTGGTAAAATTTTGTCCCTAGAGACGATCGATTGAACCAAGTGATAAGAAAATAAAACCGTTTAACCAATGTTCGATGACTGTTCACATCCGTCCATCCACATATGAAAACGCATTCGAGTTGAGAAGGTTGATACATTAGAAATGCTCAGAAACAACCAAATGCAAACGAATCCACACACCATTCCACTGACAACCATTAAAACGACAAATGAAGCCAAAACTTCACCTCGGAGAGAAGTGCGACAGTTGCGTACCTTCAGGCAGCGTCTGCAAACGGGGTAACCCGGCCGGAATCGCATTGAGAGAGAGAGCACCGTTCCGCATCTCCTCTTCGTCAGCATCAGCAGAAGCAATCATGGTAACATCAGGCAACGAAGCCGAAGTTCGACGATAACCTCCACCCTTACGGCGCACATGACTCCTACGCTTCTCACCATACTTCCTGATATACAGAGGCGAATCGCTTCTGTCCACCGCCGCCTCCTCCTCATCTTCTCGCTCTCGCTCTCGCTCAACTGCCTTCGCAAATTCCAGCAACTGAGACAGAGTTTTCCTGTGCATGTAGTAGGCCGACACCGCAACGAACGACGCTCCAACCAGAGCCGCCATAGCAAGATGCAGAGCATAAGCATTCATTTCTCTCAAACTACGAATCCACAGCCACTATCTCTCTCTGTTCAATCCGATTTGTCGCTGTAGAATTGAAACCCTACGATGTTGAAGCCAATGGGGCTTGAATGAATGAAATCGGAAGCAAGCGCGCGAACGAGAGAGAATTGTTACTAAGAGTTCAGAGTTCCGTTTTCCTCTCTTTATAAAAAGAGAGTGGACAGAGAAACTGAGGTGTTTCTCTCTCACCTTTCTACTTGTAAGTTGTAACTTATGTCATCGGAACGAGAAACCATTACATCCCCGCTTTTTCTTTTCTTTTCTTTTCTTTTTTTCAATTAAATGTTTTTCCGAACTAATAGCCTTTTTAGATTTCCCATTACGGTAAAAAGGGAAATTAAAAACTTAAAACTGACTTTAAGAGTGCAGCTGTGAAGGTGGAGACCGCGCTTGGTAGTGGTGGTGGTGGGGCCATTAAAGCATAGTGGCTCGAACCTGACAAGTGTCTGTTTAGGATAAGCAGATAAACCCAAAGATATCATGTACATGTACCTAAATAGATAGGGGTATGGAACCGTCTGCTTTATTCGGTGGGACTTCCTTGTTTTTATGTGCTGCCACGTACAAGGCTTAAAATATCTCACTATATTAGCCGATACACGTATTCATATTTGACCCAACCGATACGATATATCTTAATATGTCTCTCTATTAAATTACACTAAAATATATTAATCAGAGCACTACAATACTCGATACAGGATGTTACGTCTCTTAAAATCACCTGACCGATATGATACTCGATACCGATACTTTAAACCTTGGCCATGTCCATACAATACTATTTAGTTTCTCTTCTGCTTTTGTTTTGGTCTAGACTTCTAATTTCAGTTCCATGACATACCGGTTCCAATTCGGTCCTAGCATTCTTTTCTAAGTCAATCCTACATGTAAGGGTGTCAATCGGTATGGTACCAACTTTGAATATCGAAAACCAAAACAGTACCATACCAAATTTAAATGGTACGCTACTATTTTTGTATTTACAAAAACGGTCCGGTACGGTTTCGGTATTAAATCAGTATGGAAAACAGTTTAAACATGATATCTAGTGCAGTACAATTTTTGTACGAATGAATTTATGTCACTTTTGTTATTAGTTCATTAATATCCTAATGAAATTGTGATCAACCAATCAATAAAAATTTGAAATTAACAAGTAAATCTAATTAATAGAGATAAAACAAGTAATTTAAAAAAAGGAGTGAATGATGAAATGAAAAACTGAAATAGAGAATTAAGGATAGGGTAAAGGTAAAGTGTTTTAATTATAAAATTACAATTTATATGCCTTAATTTGGTATGGTACCAATTCGGTACGGTTTCGATACATACCGATGGTATGAGAACCTAAAACCGGAACCATACCGAATAAATTTGATTTTAGCACGTAACATACCGAATTTTGGCATGGTACGGTGCGGTTTTAGACAGCACGGTTCGATATGGTTAAACGGTTTCGATACGCAATTGACACCCTTACCTGCATGTATCTGATTCTATTCAGATAACTTGGCTACTGTCAATCTATGTGCTTAACAGGTTACCATTACATTATTCCACTAACCTAATTATCCTTATCCCTTCTTTTTTCATGAAATAAAGAGAAATTAACATTGAAATCAAAGAATAAACAAAGGCATATGACAAATCCGTAAAGTTTTCAATGAAAAGGGGAATCCATAAAGTTTCTCCCACCAAGGTGGCGCCATGGTCCATCATGGGTTTCCAACTTCCAAGTGGTTCTTTGTTGGGTGGACTTTAGAATCACATTCCATCATAGAATCGTGGGAATCTGATACTGATTCTGATGTTTTAAAGGTGGTTAATTTATGATTCTTTTGCTTTTAATTAAAGACCTAAACAGAATTTTTCTCCATGGTTCTTGGGTTTGATTTAATACTTTATTTATGTAGGCTCTCTTTGGTATAGTTTAATCGTAATTTAGTTTGCTCATAAACATATGAAGATATTGATATGTTTCTTCTCTTGTATGAGGGTTTAGGGTTTTATCCTTTCCTCTTGCCGGAGAGGTACCACCGCCGCCCTATGTAGGGCTTTTGCCTTCGAATTTCAGGATTTGATTCCTCGGCGCCGTGGGTTTGTGTTTTTCTGCCTCTTTGAGATTTGTCTTCCCCTTTTGAGGCTCTCCCTCCCGTGAGAGGTTGGCCTGTTGTGTCTTGTTCCTCATCTCCTTTCTTTATTATTTCCTAACAGTCTTTTTATAGGTTCATTTTTATTGCAGTGCCCGATCCATCACTTGACGTCAAGTAATGAGATCATACTCCTCGCATCATTACCTCTCACAGTTTCTTTGTTTCTTTAATTTTATTATTTTTGTATTGTCGAGAACATACAAGTGTCTATGGAGGCTCCGGACGTTATTCCTTAAGAACCTGAACCTCCCCATCATTCACTGGCGAATTCCGCATTTAACTCCACCGTTTGGGGGCTCAGCACTGTTGATATCATGGCCCCGGACCAGGCATTTTATCCGCTCCAATGGTTGGTTGGGAAGTTTATTTCTACCAAGCATTTTTCGAGGGCAACAGTTTCCAGTGTTGTGAAGTCTGCTTGGGGCATTCCCAATCATCTAGAGGTCCAACGGATGGGACTCCGCCTTTTCCTCATCCAAGTCCCTGACGGCAAATTCATGTCCACGATGATTGATGGGGGTCCATGGTTCATAAAGAATCATCTCCTTTTCCTTACGCCTTGGGATCCAGTTGTTCCCCCAGAATCCGTCGTGTTCACTGATCCTATGCACAGGGTTTAGATCTCCAAGCTACCATTCCATCTCCACACAAAGGAAATGGCAATCACTACAGGATACTTGAATACTTGTGGGGGTGATACACTACAGGATCTAGATTCGCGGTCAAATCCATAACACAACACGATATAGCAAAATTAAAGAGCAAGAAAAGATAAATAAGGTATCAAATCAAGCATTAAAATGTTATTACAGTCATCCAATAATTTAAATATAAAATCATTATCCCAAAGTTAGTCAAGTCAAATATTAGAGTTAAGGAAAAGATTGTTCAACAACGGAAGTTGATGTTATTGAAGAGGTTCCAAGGATTATGTAGCGCCACCATCTAGTGGGGAAGGACTCTTGCTTGAGAATTTGTGTATTGAGTCTAAAACTTTTAAGACAAATTATGATCATACCCTTATAAAATTATAGAATCAACTATTCTTTTATGACCAATATTGGTGCACAGACTCCATTTTTCTATATTTGCAGAGAGAGGTAGTTGATATATGATCTATTTGAAACTACCATGGGTATGCGAATGATGCATAATTACTTTCATATCAGAGGAGTAGCTGCTAATTTATCTCATGCTTTGGAATTCTTCACGTGCGAGAATCGAGGTAGAGGATTGTACTCCCTTTATACTTCTTCACCATATATTTTGGATGGAAGCCTACCTCTAGTCCTTCTTGTCTATTCTCAAAGGTGGTCGAGTCTGGATCTTCAATCCACATGGAAATGAAATTTTATAACCTAAAACATTGGATTCTCGACGAGTGTTCAATCTCAAAGCAAGATCATCATTTTTACTAAATTTCTAAGATGAAAACTAATAATGTTAAGTTTTATTATAACTAAATTAAAGATCATGCTTTGAGATTGAACACGTGTCAATAATTTAAACATATGAGTTTGAAAATTTATTCTTTATGTAGATAGAAGATCCAGACTCAAAAGGACAGTGCCAGAGGAAAATAAAAAGAACACGATCTTTACCCACAAGAATGCAAAATCATTTGGTAGATGTTACTTTTCTCCTTTTTTTTTGTTGGTAAACCACACTTTCATTTAATAGAGCGAGCTAGAAAGGAAAGGTGGCAAATATCCACCAACCACTTAGTGGAATACGGCCAATCTATCACACTCGAAAATGATAAGACCTTCCTCGCATCAAGATCAGCAACACAATTGAACCTTCTAGGAATCTTAAAAACCTAACCTATGTATATGGATTTCATACGATAACCAATAACAAGTGTCTATTTTTTGTAGGGGTAGGGGAAGGACAAAAATGAGTGTCATATTCAAAGAAAGGAAAAAGAGAAAAGATAAGTGCCATGTCTGGATGTCCCTGCTCGGCTGCTCCACTCTTGGCGCCTTAAAATGTGACCTACACTTGGAATGCAATGAATGTAGCTGGTGTAAAGTGAACGTTGCCGCATGTGCAAAGAGCCCATTTTTTCATTTTGGTACATACGATTTGTCAAAACAGCTTTCATGGAGACTGAAAGAGAAAGTCGTCAAAAACATTTATCTGAGTAATTTAGAATATCACCGCCTCACATAGAGCTGTAAACGGATCGGATTTGGCTTGATACACCACTATCCGAATTCGATTAGCAAATCCGCTATCCGAATTCGAATCCGAAAAATATTTAGAGAAGATATCCGAATTCAAATCGGAAACTTTATCGGATATCTGATAATAATCAGATCAGATAAACTATCAAATTTTTTATTATTTTTTGTTTGTTTGCCAACTCCGGTTTATAAACCGATGGTTCGACCCGCATCGCACACCTGACTGTGGTGGGTGAGTCTCCCAGTAGGGGTTTTTTGCATCCACAAGGATTCAATACTGGAACCTTGCTTAAGCGAACCAAGCTGCTTACCACTTGGACCAACCCCCATTGGTAACTATCCAATTATTAATTGTTAATTTTGTCACCTTTTTTATATTTTTTATTATAAATTTCTAATTTCCGATTATGGAATACCGTTATTCGAATTCGATTACCGGTATCCGAGTCTGATTATCATTCATTTTGAAAGAAAAAATGTTAAATACTTTACTCTATCCATATATTATCCGATCGAATAAGCAATTATCCGAATCCAAATCCTGTTGTTTAGCGGACGGATACGGATATTTTCCGGTAAAAAAAAATCCCAGATACCCTTAAGAATGCAAATTCGAAGGCGGATTTTGACTATTCATTTATTGGTCTAGCCTCACAGGGTTTAAACTATATATTCTATGTTTTGGAAAAATGTACAGCTTAAAGCAAAATAGCAAATTGTGAATTGTGATGCGGCTTTTGTGGGTAACGAAGCGAAAAATGGACTTGGAACTTGGATTATTGAAGTTAGAGGGTGAACAATGGAGGGTTTAGGTGCGCCTTGATTACATTATGGGGGGAGATGCTGTTTGCAAGGGTTGAACCCACGACCTCTTCACTGATAAACATATATTTTTACCACTCTACCAACCTTGCATTGACAAATTTTTTTTTTTATTTTTGGTGTTAGAATTATATATAGTTAAACAGACAAAAATTTGTTGTTGTAACAAGAAAAAAAATGAAATAGGTAAAAGAATTGAGATTTTAGGAAGAATTTATGTTTTGATATAAAAATATAAGAATACCCCTTTGTTTTTTTTTTTTTTTTCTTCTTGTGAAGTGGACTCAAAACTGTGCTAAAAATGCCAATTCATCTGGAAAAAAAAAAGAAAAAGAAAAAGACCAGGTTACGAGATTACACACATGATTTGGGTTGTTTACGATTTAAGAAAAAAAAAATTTACAAAAACACAAGAAACGGAAGCTCTTCTATGCAAACCCCTTGCTAGCCTAGATGGATAGTAAGAACCCCACTGGAGACGAAGAGCCCATAAGCCATAATATCCAATATCAGAAACCTTCAAACATATCTTGTGAAAATTGAAATGTAAGTTTATTTACCTTCCTTGGCAAATCAATATATATCACCTACCTAATTAGGAGGGCCCATTTGGTGGCGAGCCCAAGTATCTGGCCCATGTCCACTCCCTGGCTGGATGGAGTAGATTGTAACTTCTCTTGCTTTGGCTCTCAGTTTCTATAAATTGCTCTACAACCAACAATAAAATACAGAAAAGATGTAGTAGCCAAACCCTAGAGAGATATCAGGAACCCAGTAATGGTTTTGAATAACCACCAGAAAGTTAGCAAAGCTTTCTCAATGCTGTGTAGAATAACTTCCTTTAATGACATTGCTTCTCTCTGTAGACTTGAAATACTTGATGTTAGGTTCAAATATACAATCGAAGGACATCATGAAACCAATATTAGATGTTCTGAATTTTCATATTTAAGGTATCCAGTTGTTATAATTGACTAAGGCACTGTTTTGGTATGCATTCCAGACTGATAAACCATTCTGATGTGCAATAATTTTTGCCTGGTAATTGCGTGCACAGTGATGTTGAAATTGGGCGCGCATTCGTTTCTTATCAGGCCCAACTCGGCCCAACTCAGCCCAACTCGGCCCAACTCAGCCCAACTCAGCTCATCTCTAAGTTGGGCTGCGCTTTGTTGGACGTATTTTTATTTTAGAATTTTTTTTCACATGTCACTCACTATAACGATGAAACTCTGGGGTTTTCACTATAGTAGTTTAAATTACATGTCACCCACTTACTAAATTACAAGTTATCCACAAGTAGGATTTTAATTAGAATTATGTTAAGTGAGTTAAGAAATGACCATAATGCCCTTGTGCAATAAAATGACGTAATTATTCCTATTTAAACCCTCTCATATCCAACCCTTAGGTGCATGAAGGGATTCTTTTATCTTCTACCTAGACCTTGCCAAAAACTGCCCACCTTCCCCGGAAACTACCGTACCCCTGTTAGACACTCTCTCTCCCCATTTTCTTTAGAAACCCTAGTTTTCCTCGGGGTTTCGATCTTATAAACGAAACCGGAAAGCAAAAACTGATGAAGCTTTCTCTTCTCTCCTCAATCAAAATCTAGAAAAGTGAATGGAATTCATGGTTAGATTTCTCCAGCTGTTTGATTGTCACTAGATTCTCTCTAGAAAATGCTTCAACTCTACTTTGCGAGGTAACCTGTGTTAAGAACTTATTGAGAATCTGCACGAACACTTGAAAGGTTGTTGTAATAATGAACTTGGTCAAAGTTGAAACGGACCAGAGGTTCTTTCTTTAAGGTATTTAGACACCTTGATTTGTGTAATGTAGGTACCAAATGTGTCTTCACCCCTAAGATTAGTTAATCCAAACTTTTAAGGTTGCACCTCAAAAATGTTACTTTAGGTATAATCAAGTTGTTTTCACTGCTTAATAGAAATACAACAGGGAGAAAGAGAGAGGAGGAAAAAATTCATTGTAAAGAATGAGCTCGGATATAGGTTTATAGAGAGGTCCAAAGGCTATGGGTGAAAGGATAAGGTCACCTCCTTTTGTAAGTACATCTATTTAGCTCAACTCCCAATAGGAATATACCTATTCAGTTATATAAATTTTCTAATATTAATTAATATATAGCTATATAACTATGGTAGGGTCACACCATGGTTCAGGTTTCGTTCGCATTACACATGGGTTGGCACCTTATTGCATAAATGTTATCCTTAACCTCAAAGATATATTACATAAACTTTTACTATATATAAATGAGATAACTAGTTCATTTTGCCGATTAGAACTAAAACTTTTTTATAGAAATCAAACGATAATAGACATAATTAAAAATATATTTAAATAAAAAATAATATGCATAAGTTTTAACCATTTTTCAAAATCTAGCTCTTTTTGATAGAATATTTTTTTAAATTGTGTTAATATAGATGTTAAACCAACTAAAAGTCTACATGATCAGTTTAAGAATTAACATCTAGAAATAAACATAAAAATTCACTCTTTAACTGCATTTAGGATAGAAAATTTGCCTTGATATAATAGACACGATCTACCATATGCTAATATTCTATGAAATAGATGATCATTTACCCCAAAAAAAAAAAAAAAAACTATATTATCTCAGTTTACTAATAAATAAATAAATAAAAACTTTATCTCAAAATTATCTTTGAGATTTACAACCACTACTACTCTAATCTCTTGTCATGGATTGTGGAATTTTCCTCCTCAATAATATAGTAAGGATCTTACTTTTATTAAATAAGATGGTACATGTGTCATGCACTATGTTATGTTTGACGTTTCTTCCATTCTAAGCACATTCATCAAGCACATTATTGGTGGACTCTAAATGTATTCCATTTTTTTTTAATTTATACTCGGCTGCTGGGAGGAAATTGTGTTTACAAACGGTGGGGGCTCCCCGTTGATTAGCGAAACTAGAGCCAGGGTCACAGAGTTACAGATCGGCGCTCCTAAACTTAGGGCCCGGGGGGGGCCCCGGCCGGCTGGCCTTTTAAATTTGGAACCACGGCAAATCTAGCTACTCTATGGTCGTAGATTTTGAATGTTTTTCATCATTTATTTATTTATTTTTGGTTTGCCAATCCCAGTTTCTAAGGCTTTGCCCTGACTAATCCGGTGTTCGACCCGGTTGCACACCTTGACTGTGATGGGTGAGTCTCACAGTGAGGATTTTTTGCATCCACAAGGTTTCGATACTGGAGCCTTGCTTAAGCTGACCAAGCTGCTTATCACTTGAACCAACCCCGTTGGTTTTTTATATTTTATTTATTCTTATAATTTTATAGAGAATATAAAAGAGACAATACTTTTCATTTTGCCCACTTAAGCTGGACTTAAACTCTTGTTTACCCACTAATTAAGTTGGGGTTATACTTTTGTTGTTTTTCCCATTCTGTGTACTATCTGAAAACTTTGAATTTTCCCTTTGTAAGTTAAGTTGTTCCTTAAAATAAAATAATTATGTTTCCTTCACCTCCTTCATCTCATGGGCAAAATGATAATTTCAATGTCAAAGTCATTAGAAAACTAAGGTTGGATATTTTTGTAATATCCCAAATCGAACAAATTGAAATATTGGCAGCTTAAGTGAGCAAATAAGAGTTTGGGCGCAATTTAATTAAACAAAATAAAAAACTCCAGTAAAAATGATGATTTTTTTTTTTTTTGAATTGGAATGTCCCCAACCAAGAATCACATGGGGCCCACAGGGTTAAGGTGATATAATTAATTTTTTAAAATTTTTTATTATTTTTTATTTATGGTCGTGATATGGTCAGAAGAGCACAAAATTAGGGGAGATGATCCACACTAAATGCCAGGAATGTTGATGTATCATGCACTATGTTATGTCAAAATTGTCATCCACATTCATGAGTATGCTTACCTAACCCATCATGATGGATTCTAAATTTTTTTTTTGGGTATGGTATAAAGGATAAAGATGACGAGTCATACTTCGTTTTGAATATGAATGTACATGTGCCATGCACTAGCTAATCAATCACCATGGACTTTAAATTCTCCAATTTCTATAACTTTTTTAGTTATTGATGAACCATTTAAGACGGCGGCTCATACTTGTTTTGAATTTCAATGTATCCAGATTTCACTCAAACCAGTTTTCTCTTACTTCAAATTCTTTTAATAATTTTTATATATAATTTAAATATATCATCGAGAACAATCAAATTGTAAGATCTTTATTAAGAGGTATTACATTGTTGCCGATTAGAAAACCCTTTGATGGGAATATATATCGATTTTTCCTAGTCTTGACTAATTTAATATAATGACCAATGAAGTCCCAATTTCCCATTTTCATAAGAGAATTTATCACTATTATATAAATTTTTTATCTAAAAACAACCCTTGACTATACTAGTTCTGCAGTTCTCCTCCCATCAACCATGGGTTTCAAACTATATATTTAGAAAAAAAATAATTCTCTAGGTAGACTTAGAGAAATATAGTAAAGAGTGAGTTGTTTTTTTTCCTTTTGTATTTTGGTTTTTCTTAGTCGACATGTATCATGCTATTTTGAAATTGACATTTCTTCAAATCAAAAAATAAAGATAAAAAAGTTTCAAATATATGATTAATCCTTACTTCATCTATTATCATGAATTCCAAGCAAGGTTTGACATGTCGGCAACATTTGGCAGGTTGTTGACAAAAATCCAATCCTTAGTTTTGGAAGGGTATTTAGGATTGTTTTGACTTGAATTTTGTTGTGTAGCCTAATTTGATGCCAAAAAACACACGGAAAGCATTATTTTGGCATAAAACATCACTTAATCTAAAGTTCTTGATTGTATGCATAAAAAACTCATATAAACTAATGTAAACATGCAAAGAAAACATAAGTACACAAATAGGGAAGGAAACTTCCCGGATTTCAGGGTTTCGTTAGATGGCGAAACCAACGAAACCCTAAAATCTCGGTGAAAGTTCACCAAGATTTCAGTTGGATTTCGTAGGGAGCCTGGGAGCGTGACTGCGTGAGTTCCTACTGTTCCTTCTGAGCTTAACTTCCAGGACTCTTTCCATCTTCACTTGTTAGCTTGATTAGGAACAGCTTTCCCATTCTCATACTTCTGAATTAGTTGCAGCTTCTCATTGATCTGCTTTGCAAGATCTGCCTGACTCATCTTCTTAGCCAAATGTGCCTTTTGTATCGCCTGCCTTACTTCAGCCCCAACTTTGTTTTATGCCGCCGGTTCCGTGGTCGAGTTTTCTGGTGTTCACAGCTGCTACCGGTGGTTTCTTATTTGAACCTCCGTCGGACTTCTTTATCATATGAACCTCAACACCCACACGGAGAGTCTGGTTTACGGCTTTTGGATCTCACAGCGCCTGGGCCCTTCGGCTTGGATTTGTGTACAACGATTGGGACAGAATCTGCTCGGCGTTGTTGATGGTGAATCAGAAACGCAGAAAGATCAACCGCCGAGAATCTGCTACTGCTTCTCCTCTGTTTCTTTCTTTCTTTCTTCTTCTTCATCTTATTCTCCTTCAACAATTCGGCGATTTTCGTGTGATTCGCCGGAAAATGATTTTTTGGCGATTTTCGCTGATTTGCCAGAAAATCGTTGATTTTCCGGCGATATTAAAAAAATTTCATTTCGCCCCTGGTTTTAGTTAGCTGGGGGCGAAATCACCGAAATTCGGCGACATGTTCTTCCATGTGCACAACTATATAGTGAAGAGAAGTACTAAAGTCTACAATTCATTATAAAATTATGTTAAGTATGACTCATGCTTCACATTCTGTTGTTGACGAACACGGAATCCCCGGGCCCTGTAGAAGTTTCAAATCACTTTGGCAAAAATTGATCGAAATTCTACTAAATATCATGAATTTGGTGATATATTGCCGAAAAATCAACTTTTCACAATATATCGCTGATTTTTTCGGCGATATATGGGCAATTTTTGGAAAAGTCGATGTCACTCATTGTTTCATGTTGCCCACCATCGACGTAAATATAACGCCAACACCTTGTACCTTGATTCCAAGTTGACTTGGAGATAATCAGATAATTAAATAAGGCTAAGAAACTATTTCCTAATTTCATGATTTTCACTTTCATTTGATGGCTGATCATGAGAGTACAAAAAGGAAAATTCCAGTTTAATGACACATGGGTTGATAGTTTTATATCCCTACCTTCTATGTGCACTCAATAATTTTTTGCTTTTCAATGAGATTCTTTTCATATTTATTTCATTTATTATAATAATTTTTTTGCCTTTTTTTTTTAAAAAAATCTAATTAAGGTTTACTCAAACTAGCTTCTATGCATTTGGACTACATATTTAAAAAGACTTTTATGTATAATTTAAACATATAGTGAGGTTGGTCTCGATTTCAAAAATATTCGAATTCTTGGAGACATAATTTATGTAAAATATACTATCTCATGAAGCATCATATATCCTTTTGATGAAAAAAGTCCTATGGTGGAAACGGTCCTAACTCTTTTGGTTTGAAATTAACTAAGGAATGATAATCTCCAAAAAATTTCACCCAAAAAAAAGAAAAAAAATATCTTGAAAGAGGAGAAACAGTCCTAACTTTTAATTTGATATTAGCTAAGGACTGACCGAAAAAGCTTGTATCCTGCACATTTGCGGATTATCAAGTCGAAATTTCGGCCGTAGGATCCGAAATTTAGGTCAAGATTTCGACGGTCTCGATCGAAATTTTCTACCAGAATTCTGATCCCACTGCCTAAAGTGCATGGCTTAATGGTCCTACGCATTTATGGCGCAGGACCCAAGCAAAGTCCAGGACTGACTCGATATCAACCTCGACAGAGCCAAAGTGGAGAAACAATCCTGACTCCTCCATTGCCATGAAATGAGATTCTTATCCTCTAGCACAAGAAAGCATATTTGACATTTACATTATTTGATTTGATGGTGGAAAGATTCCGGACTCTCTATTGGAAAAAGACTCCTCATTTTGATTTGAGATTTTAAAGCTTGCTTTGATTATTAAAATGATCAGCATTTTTTGGGAATTTCAGAGAAGCCAATTCAAGCCGTCCACATATGATTAAAGAACAACCATGCACCATTTACTTTGACCCAAAGTCCAACATAAACTTAAATAATATTAACAGAGACAACATATGTAGTGGGAAATGATTGTGTAAGCATTAGAATTTGGAATTTTAGAACACCATTTTGACATCTTCTTCTACAATTATAGATAACACAACACAGGAGACAAGAAATTATTCCACTCAAGACGAAACAGATGAGAACCACTCACTCAGCCCTAACGCGTTCAAAAGTTTAAGTAGTCTTTCTAGTTGAATTGTGACTTGTCTCTTACTCAAGCATCGCCCATCGTTTGACAGCTTCGAGACTTTATAGGTAAGGTAGGTTCTCATAAAAAGAAGAGAATTCAGATTGGGTTCTTCTAATTCGAGCTTTCCCAGTTACAGTGAGCTTTCAAAGTTCAAACCAGCATTTCACAAAGGAAAAAAGGAAATTAACGAAGAAGAAGAAGAACAAAATCTTTTCTCTCACGTTGCAGTAATTTCAGAAACTGGGTTGAAATTAACACCGTGTGTCTAAGAGTTCCCAGTTGCCAACCACCCTGGAAAGTGGAAACCATGGCCATTCAATGATTCCAACTTTCCAACCCACTCCAGTCTCCAGGTAGTGAATATAGTATTAAGTAAATATGCAGATCACGTCACTGCAATCGTGTAGAGAACTAGAGATTCTTAGTATGTATGGATTTGCTCCTTCTGTGCACATAAAAGTCAACCATCAATTATTCTGTTTTTATATATTTAACACGTTACTTAAATATATTTGCAGAGGACTTTTTGTCAACGAATAAAATATATTAGATACAAAGTCAACATGCTTTTTTCGTAATTGATTGATAAAAAGTCAACTTCAAATCCGAAATGGTCACATTATCAAATCAACCTTGTATCGGGTAGGGTTTTTTATTTTTTTTTTATTTTTTTTAATTTTTTTTTTTTTTAATTTTTATTTTATAATTTTATAAATATTTATATTAAGGCTTAAATATAGCTAAACGGCTGTGTAAATACATCTTATCATTATTGAATTAAGTATGAATCGTTCATGATGGATGATCAAGAATTAATCCTATCAAATTTAATGAGAAGATTTAGAAGGCTGTTCAACTAAGCATTTACACGGGCGTTCAGCCACCACCTTCTCTTATTTTAACATTACCTATCTGGTAGTCGTAGTATAAATAATTATTGGATTTGCTTAATATTTAAGAATAGTTTTATAATTTATTATAATTTTTGCTACTAGTTTTGTCTTAGGAACACTCTACTTTTCATCCATGCATTTCTTCTTCTTTTTTCAGTCCAAAAGCTGAATTATATAAAGCTCTCTTGGTGGAAATCCCTGGAGGCGTCAAAAGAGCTGTTTAACATGAAATATAGGAGGCAATTCCACCAAATTCTATAGCGATTAAAAGTTATAGCCCCACGAGCAATTAAATATGCATAAGTATTGTTCGATCTACTAGTAAAATAAAAAAAACACAAACTCAATATAAATCCTAAGATTCATAATCTCATCAACAATACAACAACATATTTAATCTAAGGGATGACTCCGACCATTGAGGGCCTCGATTGCACCTTTGTAGTCTGAGAAAATAACTAGTTTGGAAATGTGATGGATTCCGCCATCAAAATACCATCCCTTATCGCCTCTAATTCCACTGCAGTTGCCGACATACTAAGTCCAAAGTGTGCATTTGTCGTTGGGAAATCTCCAAGCTAATCCCAAATAATATCTTTTCTCCTACTTTGTTTATCCGTAGCACCATCCATATAAACCTAAAAATGGTATTCAACATTTAGTGAGTTAGACTAGACATTGTGAGGTCAAGATCTTCATGACAGAGATTCAAATTTACATATTGCACTTCATTATATAAGGCCCAAAAACAATTTATTATGCCTTCTAAACAAGGTTGTTTCCCATAAAAAACAAATCTATTTTGGGCTTTCCATATAAGCCAACATACGGTGCTCTAAATCATATCCACTGTTTCCAATACAGTTGTGTGTTTATATTTGGAGTGTATAAAATTAATCCAGTCATGCATAGATATGCCTGAGATTTCAGACACATCAATTCTAAAGGGAGAAACCTTCCAACAAATTTATGTAAAATGGCAAAATACGATGGCAGGCATTATAAATTCCATAGAAGAGGCATACAACAAGCATAAAGGGGAAGAACCACAATGCTTATGGAATAAATTCTTATTTGTGGCAATAGCTTCACTCGCTGCTGTCCATATAAAGGGCTTTATTTTTGGTAGGTTTGGAATATTCTAAATTTCTTTCCAACAAGGGAGAGGAGAGAGAGAGAGAGAGAGAGAGAGAGAGAGAGAGAGAGAGAGAGAGAGAGAGAGAGAGAGAGAGAGAGAGAGAGAGAGAGAGAGAGAATGTTACTAGTTCTAGCAGATAATGTTAAACTAAGGAAATAGGCTGACTTCACTGTAAATTTTCCTTGTGTTTGTTTGGTCCAAAACTAAGCATTTGCGGTAGATTGAGAAAGAATGGATAACAGTAAAATTTCATGGACCTCAGAAGGTGAGAAGAGGGAATCAAGAAGATTCTTGTTCGAAGTGTTTTTATTTCAGTAATTAACTCTCCCACTAAGGTAGGACCATTTGGCAACGGAGAACTCACAATTCCTTTAATAGGAAGAGAAGGGATCCAAGGATCTCAATAAATCAAAGTGGATTGTCCATTGCCAATTTTCCTCCCAATCCCTGAAATTAACAGGTCTCTTCCAACCAAAATGTTTTTTCATCCACAAGAGCAAGACCTAGGTACCTCTACCCTCAACAAATCTTGATTATGAAGATACTTTACAGACATAACTCTTGACCAAAGAGTATCAAGACAGGCGACGAGTCTCCAACTTTGTTTAGCCAACAGGCCTCTATTAAAACAATTTAAATCTCTAAAACCCAAACCACTTCCCTCTTACACAGGGTTTCCCAGTTGACCTAATTAATTTCTTGTTCCTTCTTGTTTTTCCACTAGAAAAGTCTAATTTTCTGATGGATCTTATTATAGAGGTCTTGAGGTATTAAAAAGCAGGACATGACATACATGGGAAGAGCACATGCAACTGTTTTAAGAAGAATTTCTTACTGGTTTATGTAAGATACTTTCCCCTCCACCCATCTAGTTTAGATTAAGTTTATCCAAAATAAAGGAGAAAGTACAGAATTTTTACTTACCAAAGTGTGGTAGGTAGACCTAAGTAAATGCCATGTGATTACACCACATGGATATCCACCAAAGTAGTTATTAACTTAGATCTAATACCTACTGGAGTGTGAGAGCTGAAAAACATTTTGGACTTATCAGAATTGATGTGAAATCCTGATATTGATTCGTACCCTTGCAATAAAACGTTTATTAGTGATGTATTTTGAATAGTGGTAGGAGAAAAAAAGTATGGAATCATCAACAAAGATTAAATGATTTAGCTCTTGAGCTTGTCTAACCACTCTAAACCTAGGTAATCCTTGAATCACAATATTAGAAGTTAATATTTGATTAAAAGTTTTTTGGCACAGAATGAAATGTAAAGATTCAAGGGGCACCTTGCCTAATCTCTCTCTGAGGGACAATTATTTTAGTCAAATCACCATTAATCTTTAGTTGATATTCAACAGTGATGATACATTGCCTTTCTTCTTTTAGAGCCTTTGAATGGATCAACAAGTATTCATAATCCATTTCATGCACATAAGCTTTTCTTATGAATAAAAGTACATATAAATACCAAAGAAAAAGAAGGAAATTATGGGGACATGGAGGAAGAAAACAAGCTAAGAACATTGGAAGAGACTAACAAAGAGCTATCAAGATCATGGTAAAACATATCACCAAATTTCGATCGTTTCGGCAACTAGCGAAAATTTTTTTAGACCAGAACCGAAATCGATAATGCTTCAACGAGATATTGCATCTCACAAAAAATTGCCGATTCACGAAATATCGCCAAATTTCTCTAAAATTTTGGCAATATAAATAGAAAAATCGCCAAAATTGAACGAATTTCCAACATATTTTTTATGAATTCATCTCTCTTCTCCAGAGCTTCTATTTCATACTTCTTGCATTATTGCCATATTTTACTTCAATTTTTGACATATAGCAGTAGATATCGCTTCATTCTTGATGAATATAATATTGTCTGCTATGATCAATCAAGATTTCACACAGATTTAGATGTTTTGTGACGTTTTTTCATCTAAACACCAATTTAGGTAAGGTTTTAGGAAAAACCAACAATTGCAATGTGTTTGTTGGCATCAAACTGGACACCAAATTTGGGGTCAAAATGACCTAAAATACCCTCCGAAATGGGGAGTCGAAATCTGGTCGAAACTAGCCAATATTTCCCTCGATATATGACAGAATTTGCCGAAACTTTGCACCTTGATCAAGATTCAAGACCTAAATAACAACAATGTACCTGTTCTTTGGGATATCTACGAGGAGCTTAAGGTGCAAAAAGGATATCCGCCTAGAGCTAACATCATTGCATATGATTTTCCAAATCTGATCCAATAAATGAGATTTGGTGGCCAAGACACATGGCTTTTAATTAGTCACCTGTTTTTGCCTGAATCTCATGTACACTTTATATAAGAGGTTTGGTCTGATCTTAATGAATCAAACATCATGTAAAGCAATTCTAGCTTCAATTTTCCTGTAAAAAAGAAGGTTGCATAATTGAGATAGAATCCTATTCCAAACTAAGTAGTCCCTA
The DNA here is from genome assembly GCF_041222555.1 of Hakea prostrata. Classification (NCBI taxonomy): domain Eukaryota; kingdom Viridiplantae; phylum Streptophyta; class Magnoliopsida; order Proteales; family Proteaceae; genus Hakea; species Hakea prostrata. The sequence continues at coordinate 20,095,812 of NC_142600.1, read as the reverse complement.
ATCTCATTTTCACTTGTGCTATCTCCACTTTGATTGATTCTAAATCTTCCTCTTAACAGAACACTTCAGATTATTCAATTTAAATAACGGTGGATAGTGTACAAAATATAGGCCTCTCATGGTGTGGCTTGGAATGTGGTGAAAAGCATTTGATGTTAGGTAGCACTTTTATGCCATTTGAAATTTGCTTTTGAACTCACTTCTACGCTTGTATATAGAGCTGTTTCTTTTATTTTCTTTTAAAACTGGTACAAATACTTGGCCAATAAATAGAAGTATAGAAAATATAAAAAATTGCTCTTCAATGTGGTCAATCATTTAAAACATACAGGTGGTTTACATTCAAAATGGGTTGGTAAAATCATGTCTTGTATCTTACCAGAAAGCTATTGTGATGTATAGAGTGACATGAGAAGTGGACTTATTTCCACTGGGGTAGGGGAGAACTGCTAAGGTGTAGCGAAGTCAAGATTTAACACCGAGAAGGACATTGATAGAGATTGAATAATGATTACAAAATTTATATTACTAATATAAAAAAAAATTAAAAAAAAAAAAAAAAACTACCAGGTCAAGTATTTTTACTTCAAAACACTAGAAATAGTTTCACATCAAATAGTTTCATAAATACCCTGGCCTGGGGTAGCTCCGCCCTTGACACGTAGGCACAGTTACGAGCAAGATAACCAATTTACACTTTTTCTCTTTTATCTTTTTTCAGTGCACAATTTATACGGATTTCCTTTTTCTCCTATAATTTATAGGGTTGGTTCTATGTATATTATGTCCGCGATACTTCTCCATCCAAAAAGAAAATGAGGTTTAAGGCATGCCATACATAGCTTACACGTAAAATGATAGATTATTATTATTATTTTTTTAGTAGAACAAAATGAATTGATTGAAATTTGGAACTTTGTCACCCAAAATAGAGAATTTAGACACCTTACATTTTATGACTAATTATTATTATTTTTTTTTTTTGGGTGACCATTTTATGACTAATTCATCACCATATATGAAATCTTCTTGCTTAATCAGGTAATATCTCCTTGAATGTTTCCAAGCCGCTATTAAAATATACACTGTTCATGAACTTAAACAGTTATAACTACCAGATTCAATTACCCAGATGATTTGGAGGACTCATCCACAATATTATCATTATGGATGCGCTCATGGTTTTGAAAATCAAGAAACCAGTTTAATTTTCCATTTCCATATGCACGTTTGTTTGACCTCTTTTAAAAGATAAAAACACCCTTGAGAGCAAAGGCCTGGTCACGGTGGTTTCTCATGGCTTGTGTCCTCCACGCTTTTGAGAAGAGACTTAAAAGTAAAAACATTATATTAGAATTCTTGCATTCAAGATTTCAAGTGCCAATTTCCATGTATGCTCTTTTTTTTTTTACTTCTTTCACTTTATCCACACTTTCCCAAATTCCATGTATGCTCTTTTTTTTTTTGTAATCTTCACTTTTTCCAAACTTTCTTTTCGTTGGTAATCCTCTTTAACTTAACTTGTGCCCAACTTTTGCTAATAGTTAGTTGTGTCAAAATTGTTTCTTCAAGTACAAATTTTCTTAAATTTCAAATTATATTTTAAAAATTACTTCAAGTAAAATAGGTTTTAGTTGATCTATTAATTACTGTTTTTTAGTGGATTCTCAAACAGGTCTCTAATTTTTTGTAACATTAAAAACAAGTGAAAAATCACAAAACATAATGACCTTTTTACCCATTTATCTTCATTGTTAATTTTTTTTTTATCTAATTGGGGGGGGGGGGGGGCCGGTTGTAAGTACTCATATTTTACACATGAAACAAGGGCCATAAAGTCAAAAAAGCAAGGAAAAATTTGCAAAAAAAAAATGCTTCCAGACCAAACGCTTTGCTCCAAGTCTAATTTTGAGCAGTGGGTGTGTTTTTCAACCTGGGAGGACGATATTGAATTACTACGGTTATGCGGCACCATCATACGACTAAAGTTCAACAATTCCATCACCTTGGGGACAATGTGATTTTCAAGGGGTCGGTAGTGTTAGGACCCTAGGGATGAAGCCATGTTGAATGAGGGTTAGTTAGGGTTTATTTGAGATAATAAATAGAGGGAAAGAGAGAAGAGAGAGGAATGAAAATATTTTGGAGAGTCTTGTGGGCAGCCGTAGGCTAAGGAGGGAATATCGTGAGGTGTGTGGGGGATGATTGGCACTATAGAAACCAGAGTCTATCTTGTTATTTCTTGTATTCTTATATGAGTTTTTGGGAAATATTGTCGGCGAGTTTATATTAAGGCGGAGTATATTACTAATATAGGTGTTGCTAGATGGGTGCGATCCCAAGATCTCCCTAGGGGAGTTTGACCTTTTAACCACCCAACTAATCCATCATTGACACATTCCTTATCAATGCCGGCTCTAGTTAGCAATGCTTCTCTACCCTTGAGTGCCATGGCATATATAGGTTACAGCCAAAATGGATAATTTTTCTTTTGGATATAATATAATGGATAGATTGAAATTTGAAACCTTATCACCCAAAATAGAGACCCTATACACCTTACATTTTTATGACTAATTCTTCAATATATATATATATGGAATCTTCTTGCTTAACCAGGAAATTTCTCGTTGAATGTTTCCTAACCATTCAAATATACACTGTTCATGAACTTCTGCAATTATTACTACCAGATTAGAACTCATCCATAAAATTATCATTATGGTTGCGCTCATTGTTTTGAAAATCAAGAATCCAAATTAATTTTCTAGTCCCATATCGATGTTGACACGTTGTTTGACTCTTTTGAAAAGACGAAAACACCCTTGACAGCAGAGACCAGGTCGCAGTGGCTTCTCATGGCTTGTGTCCTCCACACTCCTGAGTCTGTGAACCTGAACTAATCTACGGCTATTAATAATCGTGGCTGCTCTAATCTCTTCCCACGTGTCAAGTAACGGATATGTAACGGTCATAAAACGTTAAGATTTTTCGTCAATATTCCGTATATCTCGCTTTTTTCAATTTGATTTTTTTTGGGGGAAACCGTCCATTTCTCGCACCGGCAACGGTAAGCTGGCCATTGAATATCTAACCAATAAAAACCAGACACCTGTACATCACAGAACCTTCCCCACTAAGAATTGAGAAGAGGACTGAGTGAGGAGAGCTGAATAAAGCCCATAAAGGCGCTATTGACCATTGAATGAGTTTTTTAAACGTTAAATAAAGATTTCTGTAACTTCAAAAAATGGAAATCGTGTTCGAAAATTTGCCATTACCACGTATTTTATTGCTATTTCTCTCTCTGCTTTTGACTTTGACTCATTTTTTCATTTTTCCTTTAAATACCATCTCTTGCACCATTTCACGGCATCAAACAATCTAAACCAGAGAAAGAACTACAATTTTTTCAGAGCAAAAGCAACAAACAACACAACGAGAACGAGCCAATACGATGTCTTGTGCCGTTGCAGTGGTGAATTCACCTGTTTTTTCACCGACGACGTCTAGGGTTTCTTCTTCTCTCTTTTGCAAGACCTGTACTTCGTCGTCACCGGACGCTATATCTCTAAACCTGAATCATCATCATGGATCATCTTCGGCTGCGATGGCTTCTTCATCTTGTGGGTCTCCTTCTTCTTCTTGTGCTTCACCGTCTTCGCCTTTCAGGCTACGGTTTCAGAAGCCACTGAGTGGATTTAGGCCTCCAAAGAGCGAGACTTCACCGACGTCGCTTTTGAAGAGAAAAAGACCGACCAAGATCGACATTCCAATTTCTGCTTTGAGTTTTGCCGGCACAACAACTCCTGCGCCGGAGGAGCTCCTGAAAGAGTTGGAATTTGAGAGGGATGGTGTCTCTGTTTACTGTAAGAAGGGGAGAAGAGAAGCCATGGAGGACCGATATTCTGCGGTCCTTGATCTCCAAGGAGATAACAGACAGGTATGGTGGACCGGTGGTGTTTTCTTCTTCTCTGTCGAATGGGAAAAAAAAAGTATAGAAAATTGATTAAGAAATTAGGGAGAACTGGTCAAAATATGGATTTTCCCCGCTTTCTGCGTCATTACATCCGAAATTGATTTTTTTTTCTCTGGTGTTTATAATTGCAGGCTTTCTTTGGTGTCTTTGATGGGCACGGAGGTGCAAAAGCTGCAGAATTTGCAGCGGAGAATTTGGATAAGAATATTTTAGATGAATTTACGAGGAGGGGAGGAGACGAAGTTGAGGAAGCTGTTAAAATTGGGTACCTCACCACAGACGCAGAGTTCTTGAAAGAGGACCTCCGTGGTGGGACTTGCAGTGTAACAGCACTGATCGTTAAAGGTGATCTCGTCGTTTCTAACGCTGGTGATTGTCGTGCTGTTATGAGCAGAGGAGGGATTGCAGAAGCCCTTACTTCAGATCACCGGCCTTCGAGGGTGGATGAAAAGGAGAGGATCGAAGCCCTGGTAAGCTTACGTTTCTGGTCATCTTCCTTAACCCAAATGGGAATCACAATTTGGTGCAAACCAGAATTTTGTTTGGATTGTGACTGATGTATCTGCTGCAATTATGTTTTCAGGGTGGCTATGTAGATAATTGTCATGGTATGTGGAGGTTACAGGGGACTCTAGCTGTATCAAGAGGGATTGGAGATCGATCCCTTAAGCAATGGGTAACAGCAGAACCAGAGACAAAAATTTTAAAGATTAGACCAGAATGCGAGTTCTTAATTCTAGCTTCTGATGGCCTATGGGATAAGGTAACGTCTTTGATTTTTCTCCTTTCTATTTATTTTCCTCCATAGTATTCTTCAATTATTCTCTAGTTATATTATTTGAACCTCGCAACTCAAAATGGTTCTGTTCTTATTTTTCCAGGTTGAGAATCAAGAAGCTGTGGACATAGTTCGTCCTCTCAGCGTTGGCACTGATAAGCCAGAGTTGATGTCTGCGTGTAGAAAGCTTGTGGAGCTTTCTGTAGCAAGAGGCTCAGCTGATGACATCAGTGTCATGGTAATTCAATTTGATCGATTTCTTTGAGTCGGTGGAGCTTGCCTGGGAGCCAGAAGAATTATTTTGCACATCATCGCATCATAGTAGCAGAGAGCACCAATTTGATTCAGCCTGCAAGTATTATTTTTTTTTAGAAGAAACTTGCAGCTTTTGAAGATTTGGTTCAGGCTTTTTGAGTTACTGAACTGCAGAAGACAGACCCCTAACTCCTTTCGATATATAGAATCGTGGTGAAGAGCCTCGATTTTTTGTAACTTCTTGGTCTATCCAATTTCTATTTTTTCAGGTAGAATTTTAGCATGTAGCAGACTGACAAACATATTCGCAATAGTCATACTGATTTTTTTCAATAAATTTTCATAGAACTAAATATAGGTTGTTGATCAAAGACTAGGAAGTTGTCGAATTGAAGTCCGTCTGAAAGATATGATATTGTTGAGAACAGCATAAACCAACATATAAAAGAGAAGCTTTTTTTTTTTTTTTGGCAGTTGTTTCCTCAGGCTTGCATGCTTGCCTATAGAGGGAAATAGCTTGATAACCCAGGAACACACAGTTACGTGTTGTAGATGGGATCCAGATTCACACAACCGGTGTTGGGACAGGCAGCAAGTGGGAGACAAAATTTAGTACCCACAAGGAGAGAGCTGCTGGAGAGGGCAATAGCTTGATAATTCAATTCAGGAACACATAGTTTCGTGTTGTTGACAGGATCCACACAACGGGTGTTGGGACAGGCAGCAAGAGGGAGAGAAAAGTCCACAAGGAGAGAGCCACAGGAGAGGGCAATAACTTGATACCCCAGCCACAGAATCCACCCAACTGGTGTTGGGATAGGCAGCAAGGGATTTTCTGTGTGCCTTTTATTAGTAAGAATTTTATATGGCATCCATTATTATTGGAGTGAAACTAATGACCTCCCACTATTATGCCTAAAATTACATGATAGCCGTAGGAGAGGGCAATAGCTTGATAACCCAGGAACGCACAGCTCCGATCTACACAAGAGTGTTGGGAGTTGGGACAGGCAGCAAGAGGGAGAGAAAATCTAGTACAGTCCACAAGGAGAGAGCCACATGAGAGGTCAATAACCAAAAACTTGATAACCCAGGAACACATAGTTTCATGTTGTAGACAGGATCCACACAAACGATGTTGGGACAGGCAGCAAGAAATTCTGAGTGGCATTTTTTATTAGTAAGAGTTTTTTATATGGCATCTATTATTATTGAGGTGAAACTAATGAACGTCCACTATTATGCCTTAAATTACTTGATAGGCACTTGAAAAATTACAAATTGCCCACAGTTATTTTTTCCTATTAAGTGAATAAAAAATGACATAAATGCCCTTCCCCCATTAACTCATTTAAAATTTGTAATTCAAATTATTCAAATACCCTTAAATAACTTCCCTTACCTAACTCTTAGGTGGGTGAAGGTCAATAATCATCTACCCACACATCACCGGAAACTGCCCACCTTGTCAGAAATTTTTTTGTTCGTCCTCCCTACCGTCTATTAGTAATTGTTGATTTTGCAAGGAAAATAAGTTTTAAGAAAATATCACAACTCTTATTAAGCATGATGTGGCGTGGCTTAATTTGGTTCTATAGTTTGCAAGCCGATTTATTAATTATATGGATATTTAAATGGGTTAATCCGTTTAGGATCCCCATATTCATTGGGTTTCAATCTAATATAGGTATGTTTTTACACAAACAGACACATTTGCTGTCTCTTAAAGCCATTTCTTGAGGAAGACATGTCTCTTCCACCTAAAAGTGTACCTTTCTACTTAGAGGTTTCATCCTATATAAGGTTAGAGTTTCTTCAATCCATTCTTTCCCCTCTCTCTTTCTCTATTGACTTAAATTATAATCATTATGCTTTTAGTTTACAATTTGAGTACTATCTTGAAAAACTGTAAGAAATTGTTAGTAAGCAAAGTGCTCATTTATAGAAAGCTATTATGGTTGTTGTATCTCGGAGGCTAATTCGCATTCAAATTAGAAGTGCTATTAGGGATGTCTATGGTTCGTTGACACACATCAACTTAACCATCTTGTTGTTTTCTTATACACTTATTTGATAGAATTGCTAAACAAATAAATCATGCTCATTTTCCTTGAGTGTGGATCATCTCCTTGACGGCTATACAACCACAAATTATAGGGGGTTTACAAGTAAAAATATTAAAATATTTAAAAAAAGAAAAGAAAAAACTAAAATCCTATCAACCTAAGATGGATTTTGCTTGAGATCAGTGCTTATGTCTGAGCAATAAACAATTGGATATCAAAACTTATAATTAAACTCCAGCATCAATTATCAGCATGTGCAACAAAAGTCATTTTAAGTGATGCTGACCAAGTTTATGTGGCTTTAATTTGGACCGACGGGTTGGGTTTTCCGAACCAAACAAACCATATGGTAAACCCAGACTTCAAAATTGAAAACCCCTTTACTTGTTTTCATCTCTAGTGTGGGCGGGATAGGACAACTAGCAGCCCCGGTTTAATCTTCTCTCTCTTTCTCATCATCTTCTCCCTTGTGCATGATAGTATAGCTTATAGTATGCATAGTTTAATGAAGTTTGCTTCTTGTTTGAAAGAACACAGGGTTGAAGTTGCAACCCATCTTATATGACCTGAATGATTTTGAGATTGGTGGATTTTTGTAATGCATGTAGTCCTTGTGAACCTTTCGGTTGGATTAGTTTAACTTTTTTTTTTTCTTCTTTTTTTTTCTACAATTTGTCATTTGTTTGTCCTTTTTAACACAAAGGTCATTCAGAAGCTCTCAACTTGACAACCCAGTTTGGATATCAAAATGAAGCAGCTAAAAGAAATTGCTTCTAAAAAAGGAATCACTTTAAAGCTTAATTTAAGAGGAGTCTTCCTGTGACCACTGAGGTGAAGGTGAACCAGAAGTAGAACCTGCCCAAGCATGAGGATGAGGTAGATCGTTTGACAGAGGTGTTAGGTAGTGATGAGGAATTCTCTGAACCCTTGAAGACAAGGAAACAATACCAAGATGTTGTCTTTGTAGCCAAGCTGCTTTTGAATCTGCTACCGCAAAGGCTGCAATGGAACTCTCAAGAGAAAAATCACAGATAACAATCATGATGAGTCAAGTAGCCCACCACTCAAGATCTGCATTTGCTTCAAGTTCTGATTCAGATGGAGATACCTTCAAGGAGAACAAAATGTTCCCTAGACCAGAAACCAAAGATATATGCTTATGATACAAGTGATGATGAGATTAGGAGTGAAATTGAGGATGAAATCAAGATTGAAGAGGGTGGAATTCCACACGCTTTTAAAATTTTTAATGTCAATCATGGGCCTAACCCCCCAAGGCTGTCGCAAACAAATCTCCCGAAAACAGACGAAACTTAAAACTGCCTGTTGCGTGCCCTTTGATTTAGTCGTTGGGTGATGCCCATCCACTTCAGCTGGTTTTTTCCGCTCCGTTCTGCCGTCCGTTCCTCTGTTGACCGTTGATCTGGCTCTTTTTATTCTGTCGTTGGTTCGTTTTTCAACTCTTCCCTTCTTCTTTACCTTTCTCTCTCTTGTTTCTGGTGCTTGCTCTCCCTCCTCCCTCGGCGTCCGTTCCCCCGCCCCTCCTCTCGTCCTGTTTTGGGTGGGAGGTGGTGTTGTCTGGCCCCGATCAGTGTTGGAATAGTTCCTGGGGTTTCTAGGCTGGTGCGGGCGGTTTCTTTTTAAATTGTTGTTGGGTTTTCTTCTTTTCATAACAAATGAATCTAGGTTGAATTAAGAGTAATAGAAGGGCGGTGGAAGCCAAATCTAACAAGAATCAACACAGCAGTCAAGAAGAGCTGAACCCCATTTTTTAGAACAAATCTCTCAGGAATAAATGGGCTACTTAGGGCACATAGAGCCTAAGTTTTCAGAAACATGGAGATGGAGGGGTAGTGGAGAGGTTTGAGTGTTCCAAATCTCTCTCCCGTTTCGCTTGCTGCTCCTCTTTGAGTTTTTCTCAAGTTTGGATGCCAGGTTAGTCTTTATTTTCAAATTTTCAGATCTACAGTGCAAAAATAATTAGCACAACATTCCCTCCCAATCATATGTGGTTGTTTCTGCTTCACTCATGCATCAAAAGAGAACTCCTGTAAGAGTTGGTATGCACAAATCAACCCCAAAACATGCCCCTTCAAACCACATAAATCCAAGCACTTAATCGAATCTTTTTCCATCTCTTTTCTTGCCCAAATCGTCGCTCCATTGTCTCCCTCCTAGATCGAGTCTCAAGTGCTCAAAATCAATAGGTGTTGCCGGAGCTGAAGAGGGAGACTGTCATCGTGTTGCCGGAGGTGAGGAGGGAGACCGCAAGCACCGAAACAAGAGAGAAAAAAAGTAAGGAAGAAGTGGTTAAGAGTTGAAATAATAGTAACCACACGATCAGAATAAAACAGATGTCAATGATCTAACGGTCAATAGTAGGAAACTGGACCGTGTCAGAACCGGAGCGGATAAAAATCCCAAGAACATGACAGATTACATCCCCTGGACACGAAACTAATTGACACGCCTGGGGTGGGCGTGGCGTTAGAAATGAGTTTGGATCACCTCCCTCTTAACGGAAAACAATGTGATCCTCTAACAAAATTGACCGGTAACCCCCACCAAAAAGAAAAAAAAAAAAAAAAAACTAATTTATTAGACCTGTTGATTTTTAAAATGGTTTACTTAATCAGATGTTTTCAAAAAAAAAAATATTTTAAAATATTTACAAATTCTCATTTACTGTTAATTTTTCTTCTGCCCAAATATAGGAGTGTCAACGGTGCGATTTCGGGCTGGGCTTAACATTTTTGGGCTGAAAAACACCTAGCTCAAAAACGGCCCATTAGCAAAATAACGGTTTCGGACCGGTTTTGGTTTGATGCGGTTTGGGTTCGGGCTAACGGTTTAGACTCGAGTTGACTAACGGTTTATGGTGTGAAAAAAAAAATAATTGAACATCCTACAACAAAAGCCAAAATTCTATGAAAAGCAAAGTTGTTATTGATCAATTTCCATTAAAAAAATCCTCCCATCCTATAGAAATCAAGAACCTAGATATTAAGTAGTAGAATGACTATTTTATCTTTGAATTCATACAATAATGTTTTTAATTGTCTATACTAACTACACAGTGGTAATATTATTGAATGTAAAATTACAAAACAGGTTGTAGAACGGGCTATAACGGGTTTCGGTTTGGTTTCGAGTTGGTGCGGGCTTGGCTACCCTCAGCCCAAACATAGCCCATTAAGATTCGGTTTGGGCCGGTGCGGTTCAGTTTTAACAATTCGGACTACAAATTGACATCCTACTGAACCACTATTTTTCTATAAACTATCCAAATTATCCTTCTAGTAAAGTCTTTTTTGTATAAAATTTAATTGTCTTCTTTACCTTTTTAGAGAACGTTTTGTTTTCTAATTGAATTTTTAAAAGTTAGTTAGACAATCTTATTGCTAAAGTTTTTTTTAATAGCTTACTCTTTAAATTATTATTTTAATAATTTACTCCTAAAATAGTGGAATTTACTCAAATTATTAAAAACGAATTTTGGGAGTAAACCATTAAAACAAAATGGGCAATAAACATTTAGGAGCAAATAACTCCATTTTAGGAGTAATTTTTCCTTTTACTTTAATAATTTACTTCTAAAAATCTATTTTTAATAATTTGAGTAGAATCCTCTATTTTACCAAAAAAAAATCTCTATTTTAAGGAGTAACTTATGATTTCTAAGAGGAAGTTACTACAATTTTTTAAGTAAAAAAAAAAAGTATCAGGACTGTCATGAGAATGGATTGGCTGAACATTCCTAAAATTCAACTATTTGTTTTGATTGATTAAATCTCAATCGTTGAACATTTTTATTTATTGATTTTTATTTTTATTTTTATTTTCCTATAGCAACATTTTAATTTCATGAGAATGGATTGGCTGTAGATTCGTAAATTTCAACTATTTGTTTTGGTTGATTAAATCTGAATTTTACCTTAATCTTGCTTTGAATCTTAAAAAGGAAGAATGCTAAAGCCTGATGGGTCTATTTTGCTTACTCGAGCGTGGATCATCTCTCCTTACGGGAAGCACTCTGTGCCATCCCCGGACACATTACAATTTACAACCACAAATTATGTGGAGTCCACAAACAAATAATAATAAATATATAAAACCCATCATCCTAACTCTAATACTCTATAGGCTCCCCTGTAATTCGTGGTGAACAGTCGTCGAATGCAGTTGGAGGAGACGATCCGGACTCGCTTCCTCTCCCTTTCATTCATAGTGACATCGGGCCAAAATGAAAAAAAAATTTCCACCAAAGCCCAACCTCTGGCCAATAATACTATATAGTATACAACCCAAGGTACAATGAATCCAGTCCATAATCACCTTTCCAGAATTTAAAAATCTCGCAAAGACAACACGAAAACAGGTCAAGAATTTTCATTTATGCAGAGTCACAAAAACATGTATTAATGGAAAACTTGCAAACTTGAGAAAGAAGTCTTTTTTTGGTTTTTGGGTCAAAGAAAAAGAAGTCAACGAAGGCGAGTGAGGTCAGTGATGAGCGTTTGATGAGCTTTCGTGGTACCACTACGTTGCCGTTGCCCCTCATCCAAGTCTTGAACTCATCGGATCACATCTATAAAAACTGGTACTCTCAACTCATCGAATCACATCTTTCTCTGTATTTTCTAAGTTGCTAATCTTGTAGCTTATCTGAATCTGATCACTAAAAGATGGCGGATGAGGTAACTCTGTTGAACACCTCGCCCAGCCCCTTTGGGGTGAGGGTGAAAATCGCCTTGGCCGAGAAAGGGATCGAGTACAAGTACATGGAGCAGAGCTTGCAAGACAAGAGTCCCCTACTTCTGAAGATGAACCCTGTTCATAAGAAGATCCCAGTTTTGATCCATAATGGGAAACCCATCTGCGAATCTCTAGTCATTGTTCAATACATTGACGAAGTTTGGAACAAGACTTCTCCTTTGCTGCCCTCGGATCCTTACCAACAAGCTCAAGCCAGGTTTTGGGCTGATTTTGTGGACAAGAAGGTTAGAGTACTTCTCTATATATCACTTGTCAATTTATTGACCATTCATGTCATACTGTTCATATTAAGTTTAATGCCTTTCAAAAAGGGAATATGAAAATCACTGAACCATGCATCTCTAATATTAAATTTTGATCTTGTAGCTATTTGACTGTGCGAAGAGGATTATCATGACAAAAGATGGGAAAGAAGCAGGAAAGGAGTTGATAGAATGCTTGAAATTGTTGGAAGGGGAACTTGGAGAGAAGCCTTACTTCGGGGGAGAGCAGTTTGGCTACATGGATTTGAGCCTCATCCCTTTCTACTCTATGTTTTACTCCTTCAACACATTTGGGAACCTAAGTGTAGAAGATGAGTGCCCAAAGCTTACTGCTTGGGGTAAAAGGTGCTTGGAGAAGGAGAGTGTGTCCAAGTCCGTTGCTGACCAACAAGAGGCATACCACTTCTATGTGCAGCTGAGGAAGAAATTGGGAATTGAGTAGTAGAGCAAAACATAAAAGAAAGATCGTCTGAAGGGCCTATCTCTCAGTTTTTACTTCGATAGCTTTGCTGGAATAAAGGAGACACCTTTCTGTGTGTTTGTGTCTCTCTCTCTTTTTTTTTCTTTTTTCTGTTGGATGGATTGCCATGAGAGATTAGTGCTTGATAAGTTGTTGTTTGTACTTTCTAGCTGATTGAGATAATGTATACCTTAGTTCTTCATTGATCAAGTGCAAGAGTGAGTGAGAGAGAGCTGAAACAGAGCCGAGTCAAGCACTTGAATTGTCACCATAGGCCGGTTCTGATTCCATTACAGGTTCCCAGCCCAAAACTTACAACCCTAGTTGAAAGCTTTCTTCGAAGGATTTACCAGATTTTAAGATAATGTGCTCACTTTCTACTTGATTGAGCAGGCATTTCAAGTATGATCTGGATTTTCGAAAAGGAGTTAACACAATCTATCTGAAGCTAGGTGCCAATTAAGATGGGAATTGGTAAAATATTATTGAACCATATAAAGATCAATCTTGAAAAACGTTCTAAATTCCAAAGCATTGTGGGACAGTTCCATGCAAAAGCTTGTAGAGGGGTTAGGGAAAATCATCTTTAAAAGCTAACCAGGAGCGAAAAAGCTTCTGTCCTACAGTCCAAAGAAGCAATCTTAGATTGTCCGATGTTGAAATTTAGGTCGAGATCAAGTCTGGAATATTGTTGCTTTCAAAATATCTCGATCAAAACGAGTGATTGAGATTTGATCTCGATCGATTTCAGCATCGGACAATTGAAATACTTTGTTGGGCTGTTAATGTACAGAACAGTAGCAAGGTCGAACCTGGAAAGGGCGTTCAACTCCTCATAATTCCCATTTCTCTTTTCTTGTTTCTTCTTTTTTCTTTCTTCTCATACATAAGGCATTAACAACCCAACAGAAATCTGACCTTGGGTGCAGCAGATAGCCTATTTATAAAAAAATTCTAGATATTTTTTTTGGTAGAAATAAATAAATGCTACTAGTTGAAGGTAAAAATTTCAAGAGCTTCCTAGCTCGACCTCTAGTGGAATGTTAGAGTTTTCGAAAGTCTTCACAGTGATTGGAGAACAGAGGCCAGGGTGTTCAGAATCCACGAATTTTGGTGGAACCTACACTGCTTCATCCATGTACAAACATGGTGATTGAGATGCAGGTTGTTGCATTGTATGTGGGCTTAACTAACACATGTTTATTATTGGGGTCCATAGTCACTCAGGATATTTAGGCTAGGGGACCTTACCATTTTGAAAGTAATCAAGGTTTTATGTTATAAATAACATCTTGGGTCCACGCTACACACACTTGGGTTGGGTTTGATTTCTTTCAACATGAAATCAAACAAAGGATTCCAAGATAATAAAAAGTTGGGAAAGATTCAAGTAGGAGAGACAATAGGTTTATCATTCTTCCTTTTCAGGATTCAAAGCAAGATTAGGGTAAACCTACCTTCCTTTTTAGGATTCTTGCTTTGAATCCATGGAAGGCTAAATTGCTCTCTTTATGGGTTAGAATCAAATCAGTCCTTTTTGGTTTGATAGGTTATTGGATACAATGATTTAGTCTCCTTGTCACAGTGATTCAATCCCTGGAGAGATCGATGGCAAAATTTTTGTGGTGGGGTGTGAATGACCAGGGTTCCCACAAGGTTTCTTGGAAAAAATGTCTGTTGTCTAGTTAAGGAAGAAGGGTTGGGCATTCGAAGCATTCGTTAATGGAATCAAGCTGCTCTCACCAAACAATTATGGATTCTCTGCACCAATAAAGTATCCTGTTGGAAACAATTTGTTCGTTAGAAATGGCTTCGAAAGCACATTATATGGTCACTCCCATTGCCTTCAAACTGATCATCATCTTTCACTACCATTATTAAAACTAGAAGCAAGGTAAGTAGATACATCCGCTATCATATTGTGAATGGTGAGAAATTATCTTTATGGTTTGATCCATGGCCTAAAGATGGTCCTCTCCTCCCAAGTCTTGATTTTGCTACAGATGATTCACTAGCTAGAAACCCATACTCCCGTGTCAAGGATATTCTCACAAATGACCGAGTTTGGGTTAACCATATACATGATCCTATATTGTAACACAAATTGAATGATATTTCTAGCATCAAGACTCTAAGGAGAATACCTAAAGATACTCTTACTTGGACACATTCACCTTTAGGTAAATTCACTCTTTGATTTGCCTGTGACCTGACTTGAGAACAGCAACCAAAAGTTTCTTGGCATCGTCTAATTTGGTTCCCAACAACTCGGAAACGATATGCCTTCATCTCCTAGTTAGCATGCCTCCAACAACTCTCAACTAAGGAGTGTATCATATCTTGGGGTCGATCAACTGACCCAATTTGTCCTCTACGTAAAATGGAAAGTGCATCTCATGATCAATTCTTTTTTAAATGCCCATACTCATATATAGTTTGGCAACAGATATTGGATCTTCAGGGCTATTATAGAACAATAGCCTTTGTGTGGACAGATGTAATTCAATGGTTATGTGATCACTTCACTGGTAACGATGTGTTAGCCAATATACACCGGTTTAATTAGTCTAATCACAACCATTTACCATCTTTGGGCTGAGCAAAATAGAAGATTATATCAGCAGAAGGATTGACCATCGGCTATTGTTTTCCAAATAATTACTAGTGTGATCCGATCTCGGTTCTCTAATATCAAAACATCTGTGGTTGATTCACCTCATCATCGAGCTTTCTTTGCTTCCTAGAATATTTAGATTAACTTCGCACTCAATTGGGAGATCGTTCACTTTTGGCCACCCCACAATCTAGAGTTGTTCTTATTAACTGTGACATATCCCTGTGCAAAGATTTTGGTGGTTTTGGTATAATAGGGAGGGACTCTAATGGTGATGTTGTATTTGCTACTACCAGTGGAATGAATAACATATCTATTCTTCAAGCTGAGATGATTGCCATTAAGATTGGTTTGCTCTTTGTTTCTTAAAAGGGATTACCCAATGTCATCATTCAATCTGATTTGTTGGTAGCCATTAACTCTATTTTGGGAATCTATCAGGCTCATTGGTCCACCCTTGACATCCTTGAAGACATTCTTGATTTTCAGGGTTCTTTCAGTTCTGTGTAATTCGTCATGGAGTTTGGGAGACTAATAGGTGTATTGATTTACTTTGCTAGTCTCCCAAAGGTGTATTAAGTATACGTAAGAGTTTTACCCGGACCGCAATTCTTGCAACGCTTCTTAATGTTCAATAAATAATTGCTTTTGACCCTGGCATACTTCCTAACTGTCTTGCCCTCTTCATTCATGAAGAGAGACAAGGTTAGCATTTTTACAAAATGTAACACCCCCTTATATTCAATATAAGTCTCCCTTTTCTTCAAAAGAAAAGAAAAAAAAGAAAAAAGAGAGAGAGAGAGAGAGAGAGAAAATATTGGATTTTCATAAATTCTATGTGAAAAATTCAACAGTGATTGATTCTAATAAAACATCCAACCTATTAATTATTAAGGATGTCCTCCTACTACTTTTCAATCTTTAATGTGGGATTATGCAACTAATTAAAATACTTTATTAGGAAGGTAATTTGGATAGTTTAGAACAAAATACTAGTTGTGTGATGAAAGTTAGCAATAAATTAAGAGTCTGGATGGTTTCCCACGACGGTAAGGGTGTCAATTTGTAGCTAGAATTGTACCGGCCCGTTATAGCCCGAACCGGTTCAAACCTAATCTTAATGGTTGTGTTTGGGCTGAGGGTGGCAAAGCATACACCAGCCCAAACCCAAACCCAAATCACAACACGTTATAACCCATTTTACAACCCATTTTATAGTTTTACATTAAATTTGAATCGTCATATTACCATTAGGTAATTGGCGTATACTATCAAAAAAATTGAGCATAAAGTCAAAAGATCAAATAGTCATTCTACTAATTGGAAGAGACAATTAGAAGGATTAAGTATAAATGTCCAATTGAATATATCGAGTTTGTTTAAATTAAGTAAATATTTATTCAATCAAGATGTACTTCTTTTGCATATCAAACTAAATACTAATTCAAAAAAGAGACAGATTTCTTAGAAGGGAAAAAAATCAACATTCTCACAAAACAAGAACCCAATTTCAAGGCAATCAATCACAATATAAATTGAAATTTAAAAGGATTTTTTATTTGAAGATTTCTTTCAGGAGGACTACTTGATGGAACCTGAAGAATGAGCTTGCAATTTCTATATTACTAGATGGAGCCTGAGGAATAAGCTTGCAATTTCTATGTTACTACTTACTATTTGAGTTTTTAATTTCTATAAGATGAGTGGGATTTTTACTACGTGGAATGACTTTTCATTTTTTAATGAAAATTGATCAATAACAATTTGCTTTCTATATAATTTTGGCTCTTGTTGTAGGATGCTCAACTATTTATGTTTTATTTTTTTTTTTGCATACCATAAATTGTTAGTCCAAACAGTTAGTCAGCCCAAGTATAGACTGTTAGTTCAAACCATTACTCAGCCCAAACCCAAAACACACTAAACTGAAACCGACCCGAAACCCTTATTTTGCTAACGGGGCCTTGTTTAAGTTGGGTGCTTTTTAGCCCGAAACCACCCTGTTGACATCTGTACCCGGCAAGAGCAAATTGTGTTTTCCGATGGCTATTGACCATGAATTACAGGGGGACCCATAGGATTAGGGCGATGGAGTTTTTTTTTAAATATTTTATTATTTTTTATTTATGAGCCCCCACATAATTTGGAGTGTGGATCATCTCCCCTCTATGCTCCCCATTGAAATTACAAATACAAACTATTTAGGGCTTACAAGTAAAAATAATAAAACATTTTTAAAAAAAATCCCATTAACCAAATTTACACAGTGCTCCCCCACAGCTTTTCCACCAGAAAAACATGTGGGGCCCATAGAAAAAATAATAAAACATAAAAATAAAAATAAAGCATCAATAGACATTGGAGAAGCATTGGCGGTTGAAACAATCCAAATTCATAATTTGTGGTTGTAACGCGATTGCTCCCCGTCACGGGAATGATCCACAATTGTAAATTATGGAGGGCTTCATGTGTCGTTCGAAAGCGTAAGGAGAACGAGAACGCAGTGTTTACCCTGCCGGGGAGCTGATCCACTGAATTCTACACCTCGGCGGAGTCGTCGATGGAAGGAACTGGAGCAACGGCTCGTCACCCTGCATCCGAGATTGCTCTTAGCATGCAACGCATTTGCGTCTATGATAGAGAGAGGGTGTGAGAGAACAGAGAGGCAGCTAACTCACTTCTTCTTCTTCGCCTCCACGCTGGAAAGCGTTAAAGATGGCACAAGAGCAAAAGTTGAATCAAAATCGCCAGAAATCGATACCGCCATATGTGAAGGCGGTCTCAGGTTCGCTCGGAGGGATCGTCGAGGCCTGTTGTCTGCAACCAATCGATGTTATAAAGACGAGGTTGCAGCTCGACAGGTCCGGTTTTTACAAGGGAATTCTGCACTGCGGCACCACTATTGTTCGCACCGAAGGTGTTCGAGCTTTGTGGAAAGGTTTGACGCCTTTCGCCATTCATCTCACTTTCAAGTATTCTCTTCGAATGGGCACCAATGCCTTGCTTCAAGCTGCTTTTAAGGATTTTCAGACTGGTAATATCAGTAATCAAGGACGATTGCTTTCTGGGTTCGGTGCTGGGGTCCTCGAAGCCCTCGTTTTTGTTACTCCATTTAAGGTAACCTTTTCTAAATACCTAATTTCTTGGTTCTCTTTTGTCTTTCTTATAAGTTATGATCTTGCCTTGGATTTTTGCCATTTTCTTGTCGTCCGCTTCCTATACATTCATTTGGGAAGTGTGCCTGCTCTGACTGAATATTTGGTTCTCTTCTGCAATTCAGTAATGGTTTTATTCTGAACGCTTCTCGCATTTGGGTTGGTAATGCTGGGTGGAATTTTTTTTGTTTATTTTTAGGTCAATTCCATACTATTACTTGGTCTTCTGAGCTGTGGGTTTGACAACTTGAGGCTCCCTCATGGCAATTGAAAAACCAGAATCTAAATGAGATCCAACATGCACCTGGTTGAGTTGGGATTTTGATTACATAGTTGGTCATGGGAGGGTGCCTGAAGCTAGTGAAAAATCAAAAGAAAAATTGAGAAATGAAGAGACACTTGCTTGTAGGTGGGAACTGGGGTGACGTGGAGCCGGGGACAAACAGACAAACTGCCGATATTTCGGCGAGATATCTCCATATCGCCCGCTGGGTAGCGAACTGGCGATATGGGGCTAAATTACGTTCCTTGGTGTTTAGTACTTCCCGTCTAGAACCAGAAAATTATACAGCATTATTCAATTTCATTTACAGATTTCGGCTCCTCCAATCAATGGGAAGAAATAGTTTATACTGTCAAAGATTCCCAATTATGGTTTGGTAGGGTCATCCTCATCCTATATTGCTAGGTATACTTGTCTTTCTTCACCTACTCTTCCAATTAACAAGTTTATACTGTCAGAGATTCCCAATTATGGTTTGGTAGGGTCATCCTCATCCTATATAGCAGAAAATATATTTCTGCTGCGGGTTTTAATTAGGTCCGTTCATATACAGATCTGAACTTCCAAATCCCAACAATGGCTTCCACTGAGAACCAACCAAAAAAATCCAGTGTTTACTGCGATGCCGACGAAGGCCATCTTATGGCCATGGAATTGCCTACTTCAGTAGTCCTTCCTATGGTTTTCAAAGCTGCCATAGAGTTAGATCTGCTTGAGATAATTGCTAAAGCTGGTCCAGATGCGCAACTTTCCCCTTCAGTGATAGCATCGCAGCTCCACACACAGAACCCAGAAGCCCCTGAGATGGTTGATCGCATCTTGAGGCTTCTAGCCAGCTACTCCATGCTCACTTGCTCTCCTGCTACTCACCACGACGGTAGTGTTGAAAGGCTCTATGGTTTGGCCCCAGTCTCCACTTATTTTCTCTCAAATCGTGATGCACCATTTGCTGGTCTCCTGAAGATGTTAAATCACAAGGCCTTCCTCCAGAGCTGGTATAACCTTCCTTCACGATCTATCTTCTTAATTAGATTTCAGCTTCTCATTCTTCTTGCCTATAACAGAGACTCTGTGTGTGTGTGTGTGTGTGTGTGTGTTTCACCGACCAAATTTTGCTTTTAATTTTTATTTTTGGGTCCTGTGATTCATCATGTATGCGCATAGGCACCACTTGAAAGATGCAGTTCTAGAAGGAGGAACCCCATTTGATAAGGCCAATGGCATCTCTGTGTATGACTATGCTGCTAAAGACCCAAATTTCAATGAGTCCTTCAATACCGGATTGATGAAGGGAACCATCAAAGCCATCAAGGAAATACTTGATAAATACAATGGTTTCGAGAATGCAAAAGTAATAGTTGATGTGGGAGGTGGGATTGGGAATACACTTGAATCTGTCACTTCCAAGTACCCAAACATCAAGGGGATAAACTTTGACTTACCTCATGTGCTGCAGAATGCACCGGCTTATCCTGGTATCATCCACCTCTTCTTCATTCCCTAAAATCATCATTTAAACTATACATTTTGAATTCTCTTCTGTTATTTAGAGGAAGATCCACTTGTGTAGGTGTGGAGCATCTAGCTGGAGATATGTTTGTTCATGTTCCAGCAGGAGACATCATTCTTCTAAAGGTAATTAATAGCTAGCTTGCTTAGCCATCAAAATTATATGTGGGCTTTCATCTTTTAATGCTACTTCTCCCAATACATGTAGGCAGTACTTCACAACTGGGGAGATGATGATTGCTTGAAGTTGTTGAAAAATTGCTATGAAGCACTACCAGACCATGGAAAAGTAGTGGTGATTGAGAGGGTTCTTCCTGTACTTCCTGAGACCACAACTGATGCCAAATCCTTGTTCAGACTTGACTTGTTTATGCTGGCTCAACATCCTGGAGGAAAGGAGAGGACTGAGAAACAGTTTGAAATCTTGGCCAAGGGAGCTGGATTTACTGGTTTTAAATTAGCTTGTTCTGCTTCTTTAAACCAGTGGGTCATGGAATTATATAAAAGCTGCAATTGAGATTTTACCATTTGTAATAGAAGATACAATCAGTGACTATGGGAGAAATCTCCACAAAACCCAGTATTGAAATATTTTGTTTCCAGTTACCATAATTAGGAATCAGGAATGCTTACCTTGACATAAAATGACTCAATCCGGCTTCCAGGGAATGTTTTCAATCGTCGACATGGGGCGATATGTCGAGGTGTCGTTAGGGGGCGACACCGACTTAACAATTTGTCGGCGATAGTTGGTCATGGGAGACACCCTTAGATAATTTCTGGTGCAGTCATCAAAACTCGCTGCACTGGGTCACTTTTCCAACTCCCCCCCCCCCCCCAAAAAAAAAAAAAAAAAAAAAAAAAAAAAAGCCCTTCCCATAAAAGAAAAACTTGTGGTAGTTCAACTTTCATAATTTTAGTTGTTATTTTTTATGGTGCTCTGAATATCTGAGAAATGCCTTTATCTTCCATTGCTATTTCTAGTTTTGCATCTCATCCATGTGAGCATTGTTGTCTCAGCCTATCTCTAAGCATTTGAAGTGTTAATGGTATGCCATACAACATTAAAGTTATTTGTGAATGCTACCTGGCAAGTGAATTAAGTTGCCGGGGTTTAGAAAACAGGAGTTAATGCGATGCTTTTAGGGCCTGTTTGGTTACGCAAATCCAGAGATTTCTGGATTCACAATTGGGATATTTTTACCTGTTTGGTTGTGTGAATCTCTAGATTCATGAAATCTAGAGATTCACATTTTTACACTAAAAACGTGAATCTGTAGATTTATGGGTATGAGGTGAAATCCAGAGATTTCACCCATACTATCAAAGCGTTAAAGATTTGAACCATAATTCAATAAATATTTTTTTAGGATAAATTTAGAAATTTCATTGCAAAAATTCAAACTAACCAAACAGTTAATTTTATGAACCATGACTCTAGAGATTTGAAGTCTGTAGATTTGAAATCTCTAAATTTTTGAAATCTACAGACTCAAGTAACCAAACAGGCCCTTAGTGAATCTTGGCGTGACTTTCTTCTGGAGCATTGCACTAAAACTTGGATGCATTAATGATTTAGTTGGCTGTGACTCTTCTGGACTGAGTTCCCCACATTACAGGAGTTGAGCTAAAAGAGATTACCTCTATTCTTTTTTCCTTACAAGTGATATTATGTGCATTGGGTGACAAGTAGAATGCCGTTTGGGGAGCCACTAGAGCTTTTGCCTTTTCTGGGTGCTCTGTGAGCCTGGGGATAAATGGTTTCAAGACATTATATAGCCATACGTGATGCAGAATTTATCTACACTATCTATAAAATCATGGGTACTGGGCCACCCTCTGGTAGACAGTTTCTAAAACTCAACACTCACAATTAAGACCTAACAAATTAAATCAAATTCATTGAGAGACCTCTCAGATAATAACATTTCATTAAATTTTAATCCACATTTCTGTTTCTAGCTGGGGTTTGTGACTTTGAGCCATAGGGTTTAGTATGAGTTCTTTGGGAGTTCCAATATCAGTATCTGCAGATAAAATAGACCAAGAGGAGTGATATAGTGTACTGGCAGTACAACTAGGAACTAATTCAGTGTATCACCAACATATGGATTTTAGATGTTATATCATTTTGAATTTGGAGTGATAAGCGTGCATATACGGATGGCATGAATTTGCTTACCAAATATGATCTAAGTTGGATGAGTTTGACAAGGGTGCGGTGGACCTGTGGTATTGTGTTAACAGAAGTGATGCTGTTTTTTGAGAAGTTGACAGTTTTTATTACTTTTAAGGCCAGGTGCTAATTTTTATTTGGGTTCGGTTATTTGAATTTTATTTATTCATTTATTTATTTATTTATTTGTTTATTTAATGTTAAGAGATAGTAAGTAATACATCATATATGCTGGTTACTTTAGTCTGAAATCTACTTGCACAGTAACTGGGGAAGAGCTTCTGGTTGAAAGCTTGAAATCTTGGATTGCTTGATGACTAAGTGTCTTTAAAATAAAATAAATTCAGATATGGTGCTAGGAAGACTTACATTTTAGCTCAAGTAATTACAAAAAAGAGCCATTGTTTATATTTCATGGCGTTGGTCTACCAAGGATGCCCAATTATTATTTTTGTCTGGATTATATGAATATGACTTGGGTGTCAGCTTTCTGCCTGTGTGGTGCACCTCTCTTGATGGATATAGGCAACTTATCTTTTTCTGCGTATGTGGTTTTATATTTTTTGTAAGTATATGCATTGTTTCACACTTTCAGTGCAGATATTTGCTTTTAAAAGCTATTTCTCAAACCAGGCACACACAGTTTCTAATCTTTATCATTTCTACCCCCAAAGAAATGGGATTTTGTGCACAAACTTAATGGCTGACCAATCTTAACAAATTCTTCTCTGGTTGTTGACTGCTGGTGGTGAAGATTAGACTGCAACAGCAGAAAGGACTGAGCTCTGAGCTTCTGAAGTATAAGGGTCCTATACACTGTGCTCAAATCATCATCCGTGAGGAAGGCCTCTTGGGGCTCTGGTATGGTGCTGCTCCCACTGTGATGCGTAATGGGATAAACCAGTGTGCCATGTTCACAGCAAAAAATGCATTTGATGTAGTCTTTTGGAGAAAACATGAAGGAGATGGAAAAGTCCTCCAACCATGGCAATCGATGGTGTCAGGGTTCATGGCCGGAACTGTAGGCCCAATATGCACAGGCCCCTTTGATGTTGTGAAGACAAGGCTGATGGCTCAGAGCCGATTAGGGGACGGGGTAAAGTACAGGGGCATGTTCCATGCAATCAGAACTATTGGTGCAGAAGGTGTACTTGCATTATGGAAAGGATTGTTGCCTCGGCTTATGAGGATACCCCCTGGTCAGGCCATCATGTGGGCAGTGGCAGACCAAGTGATGGGCTTCTATGAGAGGAGATACATTAATTAGGGGCAACATACCACCGCATGTATGATGTACCTCGTGCTGGACCTTCCTCGATTCCAAGTGAGAAACGGCTCTTGTGGTGCGGCAAATACCATATTTTGCTGAAACCTGCTTTGTGGGAAGAGAAGAAGATCCACTGAAGAACTTGGATCCATTTTGTGATTTCAGACCACAGAAGTGGCTGCCGTAGCATTCTCAGGTTCGCATAAAGGTGGGAACTTACCCTTCTTGGAATTCATTAGCTGTGGGTGGTTGTGGTTTATTAGATTTTGCATCATTGATTTTTCCTGGGTAGGTTGATTGATACGGTCATGACTCCAAGGCTTTCTTAGTCATTTCTCTCTTATTGCCAAGCAAAGAAAAGAAAAGAAAGGAGAATAAAAATCAGAGCTACAATCTTCTGCCTGAAAACAATGGATGACTTCTTGCTTATAGCCTTTTCAGAACCTAAATTTGTCTTCAAGCGATTTCTTTTGCCGGCAAAGCAAAGCCATTTTCTCAGTCGTCCACAAGGTCAGGAGGGATGATTAATCTTGTGGTGGTTGTCCGGTATTTGTTCTTGAGATGTGATACAAGGAAAATTGCACCGAACCCGTGGACCGGGTTCAGGATCTTCAGCCAGGTTAGACCATAACCAGGGACCCACCAATCCCTAATCTAATGATTATAAAGGCGCAGCATTTTGGTTATCAATTCGGTAGGATCTCCCGAACCTTGCTGTAGACAAAGCTGACTTGTAGGAAACAACTATTATCAAAGCTGTGAGGGAATCGTGCCACGTTTGGTAACTATTTGCGCTCCCAAATATCTAGAAGAAACCCTACAATCGGACGGCCACGAATAGAGTTCGAAACTTCACTCAACGATCGAGAATTGGAGGTAAAATCTATATAAACGAGTGAGCCATTCACTTTAGAGGTACCTGAATCGTTTTCCAATTTACATATTCATTATTATGCTCTGCAACTTGCCAAAGCCTTGGTGATTAATTCAGTAACTGACTTAAGCTTCGAAGGTGGCCTCCCGACCCCCATAGTTGGGTCACGTCTAACTCTATTTTGCAGGCCATTAATAAGGAATCTGGAGGCTTAACATTTTCTGAAGGCATCAAGATGTTTTTGTATTATTAATGTACTTTAATGTACATAATGTTACTTATATGCTTTAATCAATATTAATTTGGTATCCCGTCACTGGTCATTATATTTTGTTGATCTTTGTAATTAGGACATCATTAGTCCTTCTTGCTTGTTTCAATGAAATTCTCTTGCCAAAAGAAAATCATTATATTTTGTAATCCTTAGGGGACTGCTGGCATACTAATGGATCCAATTATGTTGTACATTGTTGGTTCTACCTACAACCACTTCGAATGAGTTAGTGATAACTATAAAAATAATGGGGAAATCTTAGTTTGAACACTATGTGACAGTATTGGAACTTTTATATTGCACATATGCGGATGAGGGTTACATGTGTCCGGAGAGAGAATTTACACCTCCTAGTGAGAGGAGGTAAGCGAGCTTTTGCTTCTTGTTTTTTTTTTTTTTTTTTTTTTTGGGAATAGGAGCTTTCTTATATATGGGGATGGCCGGATGGGAATAGGAATGTTAGTGCCATTGTCGCCAAATGGTCACAGAAAGGTTGGGTTTTTAACCGCTTTACTAACCCACCATTGGCTGAGGTTTTGCTTTCTTTTACCGAAAAAAGAAAGAAAGTGAGCTTTGCTTTCTTAGATTACTAGTTGTTACTAATTACCACTATTACTGCTGCTACTCAGCCTCAAAGGTTTTTTTTTTGCGTGAAATTAAATCTCAAAGGAGAAGAAGTAAAAAAATTCTCTCTTTTATTTTTTGGCCCAAAGGAAGAGCTTAATTAAGGATGATGACGTTTCATGTATGTACTCTCATTGGAATAACAAATGTGGAGAAATAAAAGTTGGAGTCTAGATGTTCTTGAACTTTATAGAGAAATTGTCATCATTGTACCAAGAATGACATTCACACCATTTATTAGTTCAATTAACTTCGCTATGGGTTCAACTTCAGTGTTGCGCATTAAATGTGCAACACTATACTAGCAACCATCAAAATCAAAATTTCGGTCATCTCAACCATCTGTCTTGCTCTCAACCACCTGCAAGACAGATAGTCTAGATCAAAATTTCGATTTCGACCATCGGTAGCTGAGGCTGCGCATTTACTATCAAGTCTGCGTGTTCGCTATTGTCCAGGACCATTTTTAAGTTTAAAAACTTTTAACCTAGTGGATCCACAGAATCATTGGCACGATGACCTAGGTAGGGGGGAGGGAACCACATCATCTCCCATCTCCTTCACCAATCTCATCCGGCTTTTGGGATTTTAACATTTCGTGGAGACTAATTATTCACGTCAACTGCCCTCCCATGGCCAAACAGGTAAGCATCCCTTGCCGAAACATCAGCAACCATTAAAAATCGTGTGTTATCCTAACCGAATATATCTCCCCCAACACACACCAACTTCCACGTGGCAGGCTTAAAGTGCACCCCTTCACTGGGCCATCATAATTCCACAACGGGTTCCTACCCAACCCAAACCAAACACAACACAACTCGGTCACGCGATCTTATCCTTCTCTTTAGGATATATAAATTCCTGACCTGGCAACGTGTACGGTCGGAGCAGTGCCAGCCATTAATCACATGGTAGATATATAATTCTCAATCGGGAAGAATGGTGGAATTCACAGTTCAAGGCCACGAGAAAAGATTACACGAAAAGTCATAAAGGCTCTGAGAGCGACCCAAAAGCCAAAACCCACAACCAAAAGCCAGCGGTTTCGTTCATCAATTAAAGAATACACCCTTTGGTATGATTTTCATGTTTTATTTTTACTATCAAAAATCAATTCAGAAAATCATTTGGGCATAAAAGGCAAAAATCGTCTGGTAACTAATAGGTGAGATAGGTTTCATACTAAAAAATATGTCTGGTAACTAATTGGTGAAATATATTTCGTCCTAGAACTTCACCAATAAGGGCTGAAGCAATATGAACTGGACAGGCGAAAGCTTGTTCAACCTTTGGTTTGAGCTTCTCTTCTTCGCTCCCGTTGAGCTAAGGAACCAGGCGGGGGCTCCTGGACTTGGGCTTGAACCATAGCATTCTGAATCTACCATTTATTTCCAAATCCGTTCGTCATTTATTGAATGATTGCTGCTTGAACCTCTCAGCGAATTCTCGAGGTTCTGCTCGTAGATCAAGATGGTTACAATTCCATATTTAACTGCCCTCGCAACTCACGTCAGCTATGGATTGCACTTTGCTTTTGGCCAAATCAGAGATCTTTTTAGCGACTTGAGTAATTCTAGCAAACTAAAGCACATATTGCTAACCAAATAAACCATAAATTTAAGGAAAGTTCAACCTAGATTTTATGCTTTTAAGGCTTCCTAAATAGTTGAAATTTCATCCAAGAAGCAATGATTCGATGAAGTTGTAGAGAAATCTGAGTTATATTCAAATATGGTTGAGGTATTTGAGTTATAAGGTTCTAATATAGGCCATCGGATCAATTATGGTCCAATAGTGTAATTGCCTTTTGTAGGAGAGTCCAACTAACCATAGAACCTAGTGTTGCTCTATAAATAAAAATTGTATATTTTCTGTAAAATGCAGAATACAGATGCTAAGGAGAGCGAGATTAGAAGGAAAGAATCAATGTAAAAACAAAATCTAAGAAGAGCGAAATCAGAGAGAAGCGTCAACAGAGACGAGTGCAGGATAAACAAAACTTCATATGCCATTAATGGGGAAGGTGGGCAGAGATGTTAAATGACTCGAAACCCTACGAACACAGTAGAAGTTTGTAGAAGAAGAAGTAATTGGGATTTGGATGGGGACTCGGGAAGTGAAAATGAAATAAAGAAAAAGGACACGTGTGTGAAGAAGGGTAATGACACTGACAATTTGAGTCATTTGATACACACCCGTTCCTTGATTTCTTCCAGTGAACGACACTCAAAACTGACTGAATTTAAATCATGTTATGGGCCCATTGAACGAAACATATTATATGGTATGTCATATCTCGGCGATATTTCGGCGAGATATCTCCATATCGCTCTGTTCGCTAGGTAGCGAACTGGCGATATGGGGCGAAATTTCGTTCCTTGGTGTTGAGTACTTCGCGTCTAGAACCAGAAAATTATACAAAATTATTCAATTTCATTTACAGATTTCGGTTCCTCCAATCAATGGGAAGAAATAGTTTATACTGTCAGAGATTCCCAATTATGGTTTGGTAGGGTCTTCCTCATCCTATATAGCTAGGTATACTTGTCTTTCTTCACCTACTCTTCCAATTAACAAGTTTATACTGTCAAAGATTCCAATTATGGTTTGGTAGGGTCATCCTCATCCTATATAGCAGAAAATATATTTCTGCTGTGGGTTTAATTTGGTCCGTTCATATACAGATCTGAACTTCCAAATCCCAACAATGGCTTCCACTGAGAATCAACCAAAAAAATCCAGTGTTTACTGCGATGCCGACGATGCCCTTCTTATGGCCATGGAATTGCCTAGTTCAGCAGTCCTTCCTATGGTTTTCAAAGCTGCCATAGAGTTAGATTTGCTTGAGATAATTGCTAAAGCTGGTCCAGATGCGCAGCTTTCCCCTTCAGTGATAGCATCGCAGCTCCACACACAGAACCCAGAAGCCCCTGAGATGGTTGATCGCATCTTGAGGCTTCTAGCCAGCTACTCCATGATCACTTGCTCTCCTGCTACTCACCACGACGGTAGTGTTGAAAGGCTCTATGGTTTGGCCCCAGTCTCCACTTATTTTCTCTCAAATCGTGATGCACCATTTGCTGGTCTCTTGAAGATGTTAAATCACAAGGCCTTCCTCCAGAGCTGGTATAACCTTCCTTAACGATCTATCTTCTTAATTAGATTTCAGCTTCTCATTCATCTTGCCTGTAACAGAGACTCTGTGTGTGTGTGTGTGTTTCACCTACAAAATTTTGCTTTTAATTTTTATTTTTGGGTCCTGTGATTCACCATGTATGCGCATAGGCACCACTTGAAAGATGCAGTTCTGGAAGGAGGAACCCCATTTGATAAGGCCAATGGCATCTCTGTGTATGACTATGCTGCTAAAGACCCAAGTTTCAATGAGTCCTTCAATACCGGATTGATGAAGGGAACCATCAAAGCCATCAAGGAAATTCTGGATAAATACAATGGTTTCGAGAATGCAAAAGTAATAGTTGACGTGGGAGGTGGGATTGGGAATACACTTGAATCTGTCACTTCCAAGTACCCAAACATCAAGGGGATAAACTTTGACTTACCTCATGTGCTGCAGAATGCACCAGCTTATCCTGGTATCATCCACCTCTTCTTCATTCCCTAAAATCATCATTTAAACTATACATTTTGAATTCTCTTCTGTTATTTAGAGGAAGATCCACTTGTGTAGGTGTGGAGCATCTAGCTGGAGATATGTTTGTTCATGTTCCAGCAGGAGACATCATTCTTCTAAAGGTAATTAATAGCTAGCTTGCTTAGCCATCAAAATTATATGTGGGCTTTCATCTTTTAATGCTACTTCTCCCAATACATGTAGGCAGTACTTCACAACTGGGGAGATGATGATTGCTTGAAGTTGTTGAAAAATTGCTATGAAGCACTACCAGACCATGGAAAAGTAGTGGTGATTGAGAGGGTTCTTCCTGTAATTCCTGAGACCACAACTGATGCCAAAGCCTTGTTCAGACTTGACTTGTTTATGCTGGCTCAACATCCTGGAGGAAAGGAGAGGACAGAGAAACAGTTTGAAATCTTGGCCAAGGCAGCTGGATTTACTGGTTTTAAATTAGCTTGTTCTGCTTCTTTAAACCAGTGGGTCATGGAATTATATAAAAGCTGCAATTGAGATTTTACCATTTGTAATAGAAGATACAATCAATGACTATGGGAGAAATCTCCACAAAACCTGGTAGTGAAATATTTTGTTTCCAGTTACCATAATTAGGAATCAGGAATGCTTACCTTGACATAAAATGACTCAATCCGGCTTCCAGGGAATGTTTTCAATCGCCGTCATGGGGCGATATGTCGAGGTGTCGCTGGGGGGCGACACCGACTTAACAATTTGTCGGCGATAGTTGGTCATGGGAGACACCCTTAGATAATATCTGGTGCAGTCATCAAAACTCGCTGCACTGGGTCACTTTTCCAACTCCCCCTCTCCCCCCCCCAAAAAAAAAAAAAAAAAAAAAAGCCCTTCCCATAAAAGAAAAACTTGTGGTAGTTCAACTTTCATAATTTTAGTTGTTATTTTTTATTGTGCTCTGAATATCTGAGAAATGCCTTTATCTTCCATTGCTATTTCTAGTTTTGCATCTCATCCATGTGAGCATTGTTGTCTCAGCCTATCTCTAAGCATTTGAAGTGTTAATGGTATGCCATACAGCATTAAAGTTATTTCTGAATGCTACATGGCAAGTGAAGTTGCCGGGGTTTAGAAAACAGGAGTTAATCCGATGCTTTTAGTGAATCTTGGCGTGACTTTCTTCTGGAGCATTGCACTAAAACTTGGATGCATTAATGATTTAGTTGGCTGTGACTCTTCTGGACTGAGTTCTCCACATTACAGGAGTTGAGCTAAAAGAGATTACCTCTATTCTTTTTTCCTTACAAGTGATATTATGTGCATCGGGTGACAAGTATAATGCCGTTTGGGGAGCCACTAGAGCTTTTGCCTTTTATGGGTGCTCTGTGAGCCTGGGGATAAATGGCAAGACATTTATGCTACATCGATTTATCTATTAAAATCATGGGTACTGGGCCACCCTTTGGTAGACAGTTTCTAAAACTCAACACTCACAATTAAGACCTAACAAATTAAATCAAATTCATTGAGAGACCTCTCAGATAATAACATTTCATTAAATTTTAATCCACATTTCTGTTTCTAGCTGGGGTTTGTGACTTTTAGCCGTAGGGTTTAGTATGAGTTCTTTGGGAGTTCCAATGTTAGTATCTGCAGATAAAATAGACCAAGAGGAGTGATATAGTGTACCGGCAGTACAACTGTACGAGGAACTAATTCAGTGTATCACCAACATATGGATTTTAGATGTTATATCATTTTGAATTTGGAGTGATAAGCGTGGATATACGGATGGCATCAATTTTCTTACCAAATATGATCTAAGTTGAATGAGTTTGACAAGGGTGTGGACCTTTGGTGTTGTGATAACAGAAGTGATGCTGTTTTTTGAGAAGTTGACAGTTTTTATTACTTTTAAGGCCAGGTGCTAATTTTTATTTGGATTCGGTTATTTGAATTTTATTTATTCATTTATTTATTTAATGTTAAGAGATAGTAAGTAATACATCATATATGCTGGTTACTTGCTTCTGTTTGAAAGCTTGAAATCTTGAATTGCTTGACGACTAAGTGTCTTTAAAATTTTATAAAAAAAATTCAGATATGGTGCTAGGAAGACTTACATTTTAGCTCAAGTAATTACAAAAAAGAGCCATTGTTTATATCTCATGGCATTGGCCTACCAAGGATACCCAATTATTATTTTTGTCTGGATTATATGAATATTACTTGGGTGTCAGCTTTCTGCCTGTGTGGTGCACGGTGCACCTCTCTTGATGGATGTAGGCAACATATCTTTTTCTGCGTATGTGGTTTTATATTTTTTTAAGTATATGCATTGTTTCACACTTTCAGTGCAGATATTTGCTTTTAAAAGGTATTTCTCAAACCAGGCACACACAGTTTCTAATCTTTATCATTTCTACTTCTAGCAAGAAATGGGATTTTGTGCACAAACTTAATGGCTGACCAATCTTAACAAATTCTTCTCTGGTTGTTGACTGCAAGTGGTGAAGATTAGACCGCAACAGCAGAATGGACTGAGCTCTGAGCTTCTGAAGTATAAGGGTCCTATACACTGTGCTCAAATCATCATCCGTGAGGAAGGCCTCTTGGGGCTCTGGTCTGGTGCTGCTCCCACTGTGATGCGTAATGGGATAAACCAGTCTGCCATGTTCACAGCAAAAAATGCATTTGATGTAGTCTTTTGGAGAAAACATGAAGGAGATGGAAAAGTCCTCCAACCATGGCAATCGATGGTGTCAGGGTTCATGGCCGGAACTGTAGGCCCAATATGCACAGGCCCCTTTGATGCTGTGAAGACAAGGCTGATGGCTCAGAGCCGATTAGGGGACGGGGTAAAGTACAGGGGCATGTTCCATGCAATCAGAACTATTGGTGCAGAAGAAGGTGTACTTGCATTATGGAAAGGATTGTTGCCTCGGCTTATGAGGATACCCCCCCTGGTCAGGCCATCATGTGGGCACTGGCAGACCAAGTGATGGGCTTCTATGAGAGGAGATACATTAATTAGGGGCAACATACCACCGCATGTATGGTGTACCTCCTGCTGGACCTTCCTCGATTCCAAGTGAACAATCTTGTGGTGTGGCAAATACTGCTATTTTGCTGAAACCTGCTTTGTGGGAAGAGAAGAAGGTCGACCACTGAAGAACTTGGATCCATTTTGTGATTTCAGACCACAGAAGTGGCTGCCCTAGCATTCTCAGGTTCGCATAAAGGTGGGAACTTACCCTTCTTGGAATTCATTAGCTGTGGGTGGTGATGGTTTATTAGATTTTGCATCATTGATTTTTCCTGGGTAGGTTGATTGATACGGTCATGACTCCAAGGCTTTCTTAGTCATTTCTCTCTTATTGCCAAGCAAAGAAAAGAACGGAGAATAAAAATCAGAGCTACAATCTTCTGCCTGAAAACAATGGATGACTTCTTGCTTTTATAGACTTTTCAGAACCTAAATTTGTCTTCAAGCGATTTCTTTTGCCGGTAAAGCAATGTCATTTTCTCAGTCGTCCACAAGGTCAGGAGGGATGATTAATCTTGTGGTGGTTGTACGGTATTTGTTCTTGAGATGTGTACTCTTGTGGTGGTTGTACGGTATTTGTTCTTGAGATGTGTACGAGGAAAATTGCACCGAACCTGTGGACTGGGTTCAGGATCTTCATTCAGGTTAGACCATAACCAGGGACCCACCAAACCCTAATCTAATGATCATAAAGGCGCCGCATTTTGGTTATCAGTCCGGTAGGATCTCCCGAACCTTGCGGTAGACGAAGCTGACTTGTAGAAAGCAACTATTATCAAAGCTTTGAGGGAATTGTGCTGCGTTTGGTAACTATTTGCGCTCCCAAATATCTAGAAGACACCCTACAATCGGACGGCCACGAATAGAGATCGAAACTTCACTCAACGGTCTAGAATTGCAATTGGAGGTAAAATCTATATAAACGAGTGAGCCACTCACTCTAGAGGTACCTGCATCATTTTCCAATTTACGTATTCATTATTATGCTCTGCAACTTGCCAGAGCCTTGGTGATTAGTTCAGTAACTGACTTAAGCTTCGAAGGTGGCCTCCCGACCCCCGCGGTCGGGTCACGTCTAACTCTATTTTGCAGGCCATCAATAAGAAATCTGGAGGCTTAACATTTTCTGGAGGCATCAAAATGTTTTTGTATTATTGATGTACTTTAATGTACATAATGTTACCTATAAGCTTTAATCAATATTATTTTGGTATCTAGTCATTGGTCATTATATTTTGTTGATCTTTGTAATTAGGACGTCAGTAGTCTTTCTTGGTTGTTTCAATGAAATTCTCTTGCCAAAAGAAAATCATTATATTTTGTAATCCTTAGGGGACTGCTGGCATACTAATGGATCCAATTATGCTGTACAGTGTCGGTTCTACCTACAACCACTTCAAATGAGTTAGTGATAACTATAAAAATAATGGGGAAATCTTAGTTGGAACACTATGTGACATTATTGGAACTTTTATATTGCACATATGCGGATGAGGGTTACATGTGTCCGGAGAGAGAATTTACACCTCCTAGTGAGAGGAGGGAAGTGAGCTTTTGCTTCTTTTTTTTTGGAATAAGAGTTTTCTTATATATGGGGATGGCCGGATGGGAATGGGAATGTTAGTGCCATTGCCGCCGAATGGTCACGAAAAGGTTGGGTTTTTAACCGCTTTACTAACCCACCATTGGTTGAGGTTTTGCTTTCTTTTACCCAAAAAAGAAAGAAAGCTCACTTTCTCTCTTAGATTACTAGTTGTTACTAATTACCACTATTACTACTGCTACTCAGCCTCAAAGGTTTTTTTTTTGTGAAATTAAATCTCAAAGCAGAAGAACTAAAAAAATTCTCTCTTTTATTTTTTGGCCTAAAGGAAGAGCTTAATTAAGATGATGACGTCTCATGTATGTACTTGCATCCTTGTGTAAAAGGGGATTGGGAATAACAAGTGTGGAGAAATAAAAGTTGGAATCTAGATGTTCTTGAACTTTATAGAGAAATTGTCATCATTATACCAAGAATGACATTCACACCATTTATTAGTTCAATTAATTTCGCTATGTGTTCAACTTCAGTGTTGCGCATTAAATGTGCAACACTGTACTTGCAACCATCGAAATCAAAATTTCAGTCATCTCAACCATCTGTCCTGCTTTCAACCACCTGTAAGACGGATAGTCTAGATCAAAATTTCGATTTCGACCATCGATAGTTGAGGCTGTGCATTTACTATCAAGTCTGCGTGTTCGCTATTGTCCAGGACCATTTTTAAGTTTAAAAACTTTTAAGCTAGTGGATCCACATAATCATTGGCACGATGACCTAGGTAGGGGGGGAGGGAACCACATCATCTCCCATCTCCTTCACCAATCTCATCTGGCTTTTGGGATTTTAATATTTCGTGGAGGCTAATCATTCACGTCAACTGCCCTCCCATGGCCAAACAGTAAGCATCCCTTGCCAGAAACATCAGCAACCATTAAAAATCGGTGTGTTGTCCTAACCGAATATATCTCCCCCAACGCACACCAACTTCCACGTGGCAGGCTTAAAGTGCACCCCTTCATTTGGGCCTTCATAAGTCCACAACTGGTTCCTACCCAACCCAAACCAAACACAATACAACTTGGTCACGCGATCTTATCCTTCTCTTTAGGATATATAAATTCCTGACCTGGCAACGTGTACGGTCGGAGCAGGGCCAGCCATTAATCACATGGTCGAAACATGGTAGATATATAATTCTCAATCGGGAAGAATGGTGGAATTCACAGCTGCTCTCCTTCAAGGCCAGGAGAAAAGATTATACGAAAAGTCATAAAGGCTCTGAGAGCGACCCAAAAGCCAAAACCCACAACCAAAAGCCAGCGGTTTCGTTCATCAATTAAAGAATACACCCTTAAATAAGGATAAAACAGAATAATCCATCGTTAAAATTATCTTACGTGGCAAACCTGATTCAAAGTATTTCATGACGTCACCAAGCCTTGTGTGGTGAATAATTTCACCGCTGATAGTAGCCCATGTATATATATATATATATATAGCCGGTGAAGGATTAGCCCAATTATGCTTCAGAGAACTGAGACAGAGGTAATACCTAATATGATGTTTTTTCAAAAATTTCTTTTAGTCAGGTTTATAGAAACAGAAGAGAATAAATAGGAAGAAAAGATAAGAGAGAATAGTGGGGAGAATAAATAGGGATTGAGGAATTAGTTTTTAATTAAGAATGACATATGTGCCCATTATTTTACCTTTAAAAATTGTTCTCAATATTGGAGGACCAAATAAGGACATTTCACATACAGGAAGAGAAAAAAGTGAAAAAAACAAGAAAATTAAGGGAATTTATATAAAAATTTTAAAAATCCGGGAGGGGGGCATGGCCCCCTCAGCCCCTTCATAGGTCCGCCCTTGATTGCAAACACAAGGGGTTTATATATAACTTGCAATATATATACACTTTCATATATAATTAAGGGTAATTTTCATCTAAACCCCCTGAAGTTTTGTCTATGTCATTCGTAGTTCAAAAAAAACTGAGACTTTGCATCTGCCTTTTCTATGCTATAGAAAAAATCAATTTAAGGACTAATTATCATTTCTATAAAATTAAGTATTTATGCCTAAAAAGCTGTTGGCGAATATATAGTTTTCTGCGACGGTTTTAAACTGTAGTAAAAAACCCAACTTTCCACAGCGCATATAAAATATTCATCGCTAAAAATGTGTTAATTACCCATGCACATAATATTGTAGCCAAACAACTTTTTGGCGATGGTTTATGAAAGTTGCTGAAAATATTTTCCACGGGGCTCAAAAACCGTCACCAATTTTCCACAACGGATGTGGCAATGGTGGGTAACCAAAAATAGGTTTTTTTTTTTGGTAGTGGGTGCTAAGGTGTTTCAAGTCCAATCTCCAAGTCTTTACTGTGGAATCAATCCCTTAATTCACTTACAAAGCGTACAACTTTGGTTAAGACAATGTTTGGTATGATTTTCATGTTTTATTTTTACTATCAAAAATCAATTCAGAAAATCATTTGGGCTTAAAAGGCAAAAAATCGTCTGGTAACTAATAGGTGAGATAGGTTTCATACTAAAAAATATGTCTGGTAACTAATTGGTGAAATATATTTCGTCCTAGAACTTCACCAATAAGGGCTGAAGCAATATGAACTGGGACAACGCGAGCTTGTTCAACCTTTGGTTTGAGCTTCTCTTCTTCGCTCCCGTTGAGCTCAGGAACCGGCAGGGGGCTCCTGGACTTGAGCTTGAACCATTGCATTCTGAATCTACCATTTATTTCCAAATCCGTTCGTCATTTATTGAATGATTGCTGCTTGAACCTCTCAGCGAATTCTCGAGGTTCTGCTCGTAGATCAAGATGGTTACAATTCCATATTTAACTGCCCTCGCAACTCACTTCACCTATGGATTGCACTTTGCTTTTGGCCAAATCAGAGATCTTTTTAGCGACTTGAGTAATTCTAGCAAACTAAAGCACATATTGCTAACCAAATAAACCATAAATTTAAGGAAAGTTCAACCTAGATTTTATGCTTTTAAGGCTTCCTAAATAGTTGAAATTTCATCCAAGAAGCAATGATTCGATGAAGTTGTAGAGAAATCTGAGTTATAATCAAATATGGTTGAGGTATTTGAGTTATAAGGTTCTAATATAGGCCATCGGATCAATTATGGTCCAATAGTGTAATTGCCTTTTATAGGAGAGTCCAACTAACCATAGAACCTAGTGTTGCTCTATAAATAAAAATCGTATCTTTTCTGTAAAATGCTGAATACAGATGCTAAGGAGAGCGAGATTTGAAGGAAAGAATAAATGTAAAAACGAAATCTAAGAAGAGCGAAATCAGAGAGAAGCGTCAACAGAGACGAGTGCAGGACAAACAAAACTTCATATGCCATTAATGGGGAAGGTGGGCAGAGATGTTAAATGACTCAAAACCCTACGAACACAGTAGAAGTTTGTAGAAGAAGAAGTAATTGGGATTTGGATGGGGACTCGGGAAGTGAAAATGAAATAAAGAAAAAGGACACGTGTGTGAAGAAGGGTAATGACACTGACAATTTGAGTCATTTGATACACACACGTTCCTTGATTTTTTTCCCGTGAACGACACTCAAAACTGACTGAATTTAAATCATGTTATGGGCCCGTTGAACGAAACATATTATATGGTATGTCATATCTCGCCGATATTTCGGCGAGATATCTCCATATCGCTCTGTTCGCTGGGTAGCGAACTGGCAAAATGGGGCGAAATTTCGTTCCTTGCTGTTGAGTACTTCGCGTCTAGAACCAGAAAATTATACAAAATTATTCAATTTCATTTACAGATTTCGGTTCCTCCAATCAATGGGAAGAAATAGTTTATACTGTCAGAGATTCCCAATTATGGTTTGGTAGGGTCATCCTCATCCTATATAGCTAGGTATACTTGTCTTTCTTCACCTACTCTTCCAATTAACAAGTTTATACTGTCAAAGATTCCCAATTATGGTTTGGTAGGGTCATCCTCATCCTATATAGCAGAAAATATATTTCTGCTGTGGGTTTTAGTTGGGTCCGTTCATATACAGATCTGAACTTCCAAATCCCAACAATGGCTTCCACTGAGAATCAACCAAAAAAATCCAGTGTTTACTGCGATGCCGACGATGCCCTTCTTATGGCCATGGAATTGCCTAGTTCAGCAGTCCTTCCTATGGTTTTCAAAGCTGCCATAGAGTTAGATCTGCTTGAGATAATTGCTAAAGCTGGTCCAGATGCGCAACTTTCCCCTTCAGTGATAGCATCGCAGCTCCACACACAGAACCCAGAAGCCCCTGAGATGGTTGATCGCATCTTGAGGCTTCTAGCCAGCTACTCCATGCTCACTTGCTCTCCTGCTACTCACCACGACGGTAGTGTTGAAAGGCTCTATGGTTTGGCCCCAGTCTCCACTTATTTTCTCTCAAATCGTGATGCACCATTTGCTGGTCTCTTGAAGATGTTAAATCACAAGGCCTTCCTCCAGAGCTGGTATAACCTTCCTTAACGATCTATCTTCTTAATTAGATTTCAGCTTCTCATTCATCTTGCCTGTAACAAAGACTCTGTGTGTGTGTGTGTGTTTCACCGACCAAATTTTGCTTTTAATTTTTATTTTTTATTTTTGGGTCCTGTGATTCACCATGTATGTGCATAGGCACCACTTGAAAGATGCAGTTTTGGAAGGAGGAACCCCATTTGATAAGGCCAATGGCATCTCTGTGTATGACTATGCTGCTAAAGACCCAAGTTTCAATGAGTCCTTCAATACCGGATTGATGAAGGGAACCATCAAAGCCATCAAGGAAATACTTGATAAATACAATGGTTTCGAGAATGCAAAAGTAATAGTTGATGTGGGAGGTGGGATTGGGAATACACTTGAATCTGTCACTTCCAAGTACCCAAACATCAAGGGGATAAACTTTGACTTACCTCATGTGCTGCAGAATGCACCAGCTTATCCTGGTATCATCCACCTCTTCTTCATTCCCTAAAATCATCATTTAAACTATACATTTTGAATTATCTTCTGTTATTTAGAGGAAGATCCACTTGTGTAGGTGTGGAGCATCTAGCTGGAGATATGTTTGTTCATGTTCCAGCAGGAGACATCATTCTTCTAAAAGTAATTAATAGCTAGCTTGCTTAGCCATCAAAATTATATGTGGGCTTTCATCTTTTAATGCTACTTCTCCCAATACATGTAGGCAGTACTTCACAACTGGGGAGATGATGATTGCTTGAAGTTGTTGAAAAATTGCTATGAAGCACTACCAGACCATGGAAAAGTAGTGGTGATTGAGAGGGTTCTTCCTGTACTTCCTGAGACCACAACTGATGCCAAAGCCTTGTTCAGACTTGACTTGTTTATGCTGGCTCAACATCCTGGAGGAAAGGAGAGGACAGAGAAACAGTTTGAAATCTTGGCCAAGGGAGCTGGATTTACTGGTTTTAAATTAGCTTGTTCTGCTTCTTTAAACCAGTGGGTCATGGAATTATATAAAAGCTGCAATTGAGATTTTACCATCTGTAATAGAAGATACAATCAGTGACTATGGGAGAAATTTCCACAAAACCTGGTAGTGAAATATTTTGTTTCCAATTACCATATTTAGGAATCAGGAATGCTTACCTTGACATAAAATGACTCAATCCGGCTTCCAGGGAATGTTTTCAATCGCCGACATGGGGCGATATGTCGAGGTGTCGCTGGGGGGCGACACCGACTTAACAATTTGTCGGCGATAGTTGGTCATGGGAGACACCCTTAGATAATTTCTGGTGCAGTCATCAAAACTCGCTGCACTGGGTCACTTTTCCAACTCCCCCCCTCCCCCCCCCCCCCAAAAAAAAAAAAGCCCTTCCCATAAAAGAAAAACTTGTGGTAGTTCAACTTTCATAATTTTAGTTGTTATTTTTTATTGTGCTCTGAAT
Organism: Hakea prostrata; assembly: GCF_041222555.1. NCBI lineage: Eukaryota > Viridiplantae > Streptophyta > Magnoliopsida > Proteales > Proteaceae > Hakea > Hakea prostrata. Next base: position 20,056,308 of record NC_142600.1, on the reverse strand, counting down.
ATCTGAGAAATGCCTTTATCTTCCATTGCAATTTCTAGTTTTGCATCTCATCCATGTGAGCATTGTTGTCTCAGCCTATCTTTGATCATTTGAAGTGTTAATGGTATGCCATACAGCATTAAAGTTATTTCTGAATGCTACCTGGCAAGTGAAGTTGCCGGGGTTTAGAAAACAGGAGTTAATGCGATGCTTTTAGTGAATCTTGGCGTGACTTTCTTCTGGAGCATTGCACTAAAACTTGTATGCATTAATGATTTAGTTGGCTGTGACTCTTCCAAACTGAGTTCTCCACATTACAGGAGTTGAGCTAAAAGAGATTACCTCTATTCTTTTTTCCTTACAAGTGATATTATGTGCATCGGGTGACAAGTAGAATGCCGTTTGGGGAGCCACTAGAGCTTTTGCCTTTTCTGGGTGATGCAGAATTTATCTACACTATCTATAAAATCATGGGTACTGGGCCACCCTTTGGTAGACAGTTTCTAAAACTCAACACTCACAATTAAGACCTAACAAATTAAATCAAATTCATTGAGAGACCTCTCAGATAATAACATTTTATTAAATTTTAATCCACATTTCTGTTTCTAGCTGGGGTTTGTGGCTTTGAGCCGTAGGGTTTAGTATGAGTTCTTTGGGAGTTCCAATTATCTGCAGATAAAATAGACCAAGAGGAGTGATATAGTGTACTGGCAGTACAACTACGAACTAATTCAGTGTATCACCAACATATGGATTTTAGATGTTATATCATTTTTAATTTGGAGTGGTAAGCAAGCATATACGGATGGCGTGAATTTGCTTACCAAATATGATCTAAGTTGGATGAGTTTGACAAGGGTGTGGACCTGTGGTGTTGTGTTAACAGAAGTGATGCTGTTTTTTGAGAAATTGACAGTTTTTATTACTTATAAAGCCAGGCGCTAATTTTTATTTGGGTTCAGTTATTTGAATTTTATTTATTCATTTATTTATTTAATGTTAAGAGATAGTAAGTAATACATCATATATGCTGGTTACTTGCTTCTGTTTGAAAGCTTGAAATCTTGGATTGCTTGACGACTAAGTGTCTTTAAAATTTTATAAAAAGAATTCAGATATGGTGCTAGGAAGACTTACATTTTAGCTCAAGTAATTACAAAAAAGAGCCATTGTTTATATTTCATGGCATTGGCCTACCAAGGATGCCCAATTATTATTTTTGTCTGGATTATATGAATATTACTTGGGTGTCAGCTTTCTGCCTGTGTGGTGCACCTCTCTTGATGGATGTAGGCAACATATCTTTTTCTGCGTATGTGGTTTTATATTTTTTTAAGTATATGCATTGTTTCACACTTTCAGTGCAGATATTTGCTTTTAAAAGGTATTTCTCAAACCAGGCACACACAGTTTCTAATCTTTATCATTTCTACTTCTAGCAAGAAATGGGATTTTGTGCACAAACTTAATGGCTGACCAATCTTAACAAATTCTTCTCTGGTTGTTGACTGCAAGTGGTGAAGATTAGACCGCAACAGCAGAAAGGACTGAGCTCTGAGCTTCTAAAGTATAAGGGTCCTATACACTGTGCTCAAATCATCATCCGTGAGGAAGGCCTCTTGGGGCTCTGGTCTGGTGCTGCTCCCACTGTGATGCGTAATGGGATAAACCAGTCTGCCATGTTCACAGCAAAAAATGCATTTGATGTAGTCTTTTGGAGAAAACATGAAGGAGATGGAAAAGTCCTCCAACCATGGCAATCGATGGTGTCAGGGTTCATGGCCGGAACTGTAGGCCCAATATGCACAGGCCCCTTTGATGCTGTGAAGACAAGGCTGATGGCTCAGAGCCGATTAGGGGACGGGGTAAAGTACAGGGGCATGTTCCATGCAATCAGAACTATTGGTGCAGAAGAAGGTGTACTTGCATTATGGAAAGGATTGTTGCCTCGGCTTATGAGGATACCCCCCCTGGTCAGGCCATCATGTGGGCACTGGCAGACCAAGTGATGGGCTTCTATGAGAGGAGATACATTAATTAGGGGCAACATACCACCGCATGTATGGTGTACCTCCTGCTGGACCTTCCTCGATTCCAAGTGAACAATCTTGTGGTGTGGCAAATACTGCTATTTTGCTGAAACCTGCTTTGTGGGAAGAGAAGAAGGTCGACCACTGAAGAACTTGGATCCATTTTGTGATTTCAGACCACAGAAGTGGCTGCCCTAGCATTCTCAGGTTCGCATAAAGGTGGGAACTTACCCTTCTTGGAATTCATTAGCTGTGGGTGGTGATGGTTTATTAGATTTTGCATCATTGATTTTTCCTGGGTAGGTTGATTGATACGGTCATGACTCCAAGGCTTTCTTAGTCATTTCTCTCTTATTGCCAAGCAAAGAAAAGAACGGAGAATAAAAATCAGAGCTACAATCTTCTGCCTGAAAACAATGGATGACTTCTTGCTTTTATAGACTTTTCAGAACCTAAATTTGTCTTCAAGCGATTTCTTTTGCCGGTAAAGCAATGTCATTTTCTCAGTCGTCCACAAGGTCAGGAGGGATGATTAATCTTGTGGTGGTTGTACGGTATTTGTTCTTGAGATGTGTACTCTTGTGGTGGTTGTACGGTATTTGTTCTTGAGATGTGTACGAGGAAAATTGCACCGAACCTGTGGACTGGGTTCAGGATCTTCATTCAGGTTAGACCATAACCAGGGACCCACCAAACCCTAATCTAATGATCATAAAGGCGCCGCATTTTGGTTATCAGTCCGGTAGGATCTCCCGAACCTTGCGGTAGACGAAGTTGACTTGTAGGAAGCAACTATTATCAAAGCTGTGAGGGAATCGTGCCGCGATTGGTAACTATTTGCGCTCCCAAAATACCTAGAAGTAACCCTACAATCGGACTGCCACGAATAGAGATCGAAACTTCACTCAACGGTCGAGAATTAGAGGTAAAATCTATATAAACGAGTGAGCCACTCACTCTAGAGGTACCTGAATCGTTTTCCAATTTACGTATTTATTATTATGCTCTGCAACTTGCCAGAGCCTTGGTGATTAGTTCAGTAACTGACTTAAGCTTCGAAGGTGGCCTCCCAACCCCCGCGGTCGGGTCATGTCTAACTCTATTTTGCAGGCTATCAATAAGAAATCTGGAGGCTTAACATTTTCTGGAGGCATCAAGATGTTTTTGTATTATTGATGTACTTTAATGTACATAATGTTACCTATAAGCTTTAATCAATATTATTTTGGTATCTAGTCATTGGTCATTATATTTTATTGATCTTTGTAATTAGGACGTCATTAGTCTTTCTTGGTTGTTTCAATGAAATCCTCTTGCCAAAAAAAAATCATTATATTTTGTAATCCTTAGTTCAATCAGTTAATCATATTCTGAAGGGACTGCTGGCATAGTAATGGATCCAATTATGATGTACGTTGTTGGTTCTACCTATAACCACTTCCGATGAGTTAGTGATAACTATAAAAATAATGGGGAAATCTTAGTTGGAACAGTATGTGACAATATTGGAACTTTTATATTGCACATATGCGGATGAGTGTTACATGTGTCCGGACAGAGAATTTACACCTCCTAGTGAGAGGAGGTAAGTGAGCTTTTGCTTTTTTTTTTTTTTTTTTTTTTTGGGAGTAGGAGCTTTCTTATATATGGGGATGGCCAGATGGGAATGGGAATGTTAGTGCCATTGCCGCCAAATGGTCACGGAAAAGTTGGGTTTTTAACCGCTTTACTAACCCCACCATTGGCTGAGGTTTTGCTCTCTTTTACCGGGAAAAAAAAAATGAGCTTTGCTTTCTTAGATTACTAGGTGTTACTAATTACCACTGCTACTCAGCCTCAAAGTTTTTTTTGTTTTTTGGTGAAAATAAATCTCAAAGCAGAAGAACTAAAAAATTCTCTCTTTTATTTTTTGGCCCAAAGGAATTGCTTACTTAAGGATGATGACGTTTCATGCATGTACTTGCATCCTTGTCTAAAAGGGGATTGGGAGTAACAAGTGTGGAGAAATGAAAGTTTCGAATCTAAATGTTCTTGAACTTTATAGAGAAAATTGTCATTAATGTATCAAGAATGACATTCACACCATTTATTAGTTCAATTCACTTAGGGCCTGTTTGGTTACATGAGTCTGGAGATTTCAAATATCTAGAGATTTCAAATTTAGAGATTTCAAATCTATGGAGTCATAATTTATAAAATTAAGTGTTTGGTTGTGGAGTGAAATCTTTGAATTCATCCTAAAAAACTATTTGATTGACGTGATTTTTGTGAACGTGCAAACGTACATCTTTTTTGAAATCTCTGGATTTCACCCCTTACCCATAAATCTACAAATTCACGTTTTTAGTGTAAAAATGTGAATCTCTAGATTTCATGAATCTAGAGATTTTTACAACCAAACAGGTATAATTCTCAGATTCATGAATCCAGAGATTTCAAATCTCTGGATTCATGTAACCAAACAGGCCCTTAGCTAAGGGTTCAACTTTAGTGTTATGCATTAAATGTGCAACACTGACAACCATGGAAATCAAAATTTTGGTCATCTCAACCATTTGTCTTGATTTCAACCACTTGCAAGACAGACAATCTAGATCAAAATTTCGATCTCGACCTTTGGTAGCTGAGGCTGCACATTTACTATCAAGTCTGTGTTTACAAAATTGTCCGGACCATTTTTAGGTTTAAAAACTTTTAAGCTAGTGGATCCACAGAATCATTGGCACGATGATCTAGGTAGGGGGGACCCACATCATCTCCCATCTCCTTCACCAATCTCATCTGGCTTTTGGGCTTTTAATATTTCGTGGAGGCTAATCATTCACTTCAACTGCCCTCCCATGGCCAAACATTAAGCATCGCTTGCGAGAAACATCAGCAACCATTAAAAATCGGTGTGTTGTCCTAACTGAATATATCTCCCCCAACGCACACCAACTTCCACGTGGCAGGCTTAAAGTGCACCCCTTCATTTGGGCCTTCATAAGTCCACAACCGGTTCCTACCCAACCCAAACCAAACACAATACAACTTGGTCACGCGATCTTATCCTTCTCTTTAGGATATATAAATTCCTGACCTGGCAACGTGTACGGTCGGAGCAGTGCCAGTCATTAATCACATGGTCGAAACATGGTAGATATATAATTCTCAATCGGGAAGAATGGTGGAATTCACAGCTGCTCTCCTTCAAGGCCACGAGAAAAGATTATACGAAAAGTCATAAAGGCTCTAGAGCGACCCAAAAGCCAAAACCCACAACCAAAAGCCAGCGGTTTCGTTCATCAATTAAAGAATACACCCTTAGATAAGGATAAAACAGAATAATCCACCGTTAAAATTATCTTACGTGGCAAACCTGATTCAAAGTATTTCATGACGTCACCAAGCCTTGTGTGGTGAATAATTTCACCGCTGATAGTAGCCCATATATATATATATATATATAGCCGGTGAAGGATTAGCCCAATTATGCTTCAGAGAACTGAGACAGAGCTACCTCTAGGTGAATTCTTGTTTCTTAATGGAGAAGAAATCAATTGTTCCACATAGTTATCCTCGGTGGGTTCGTTCGAATTGCATTGGAAAAGGTTCATTCGGTACTGTAAATCTCGCTTTCTTTGTATCTGATCGTCGAGTCTTCGCAGTGAAGTCCGTGAATTGCCACTCATCCACAACTTCCCACCTGGAATCGTTAGAGAATGAAATTGAAACCCTTAGAACTCTGTCGTCCCCGTACGTGGTTCAGTATCTTGGCGACGACCTGACCCAAGAATCCGGCAGCTTCACTTACCGGAATCTACACATGGAATACCTACCTGGAGGCACAGCTGCTGACGTGGCGTCCCAGTTTGCCGGAAAAGGTCTCGAGCGTGCGGTGGGAGCTTACACTTGGTGTATCTTGTCTGCGTTGAGATGCGTCCATGCTAAGGGCTTCGTTCACTGCGACGTTAAGGGGAAGAATGTTCTGCTGGGTTCCGGTCCGACCGCCGGTGTTGCGAAGCTGGCAGATTTTGGGTCGGCCAAGCGGTTCGGCAGTGATGAAAAGACTATACTACCCCGAGGAAGCCCGCTCTGGATGGCACCTGAAGTGATTCGAGGGGAGAGGCAAGGGCCAGAGTCCGACGTGTGGTCACTGGGTTGTACGGTCATCGAGATGATCACGGGGAAGCCAGCTTGGGAAGATTGCGGTGCCGATACGCTATGTCGGATTGCATTATGCGATACGGTGCCGGATTTCCCATCTGGATTGTCGGAGATGGGTCGTGACTTTCTCAACAACTGCCTCAGAAGAGAACCCAGTGAGAGGTGGACCTGCCAGCATCTCCTTCGAGCACCCTTTCGTATCGGTGGTGGCAGTTCCGGATTCGTCGCCGCGATCGATATTCCACTGGTCCACTTCTGAATTCATGGACGATGATGATGAAGAAGAAGACACTGAATTTGGTTTCAGTCGAACTGGCGAAACTGATTCCCAGACTCCAAGTTCAGGTTTAGGATCGCCAGTGATCTCTGGGAGGGAGAGAATTAAGGAATTAGCTACCGATAGAGGGGTAATTTGGGAATCTGAGGGGTGGGAATTGGTAAGGCCATTGTATTCGGTTTGTAACGGAGAAGTAGCCGGGACTTCGATGGCTGGAGCGGACGAAACGAGACCGGGGACTAATTTGGAATTATGCGAATTGAGAAATGTAATAGAGGAAAAGACAGAGAATAGTCCAGGAACAAGTGGAACGTTGTTGGACCTTTTCCTTGACAGCGAGGGAAGCGAAGGGCCTGAAGGCACGAGCACGGGATATTTGGGTTCCGTTGTTGGACCTTCTACTTGTTGGGTGATCGACAGTGAAGGCCTATCTAGCTTGAGAAGCTGCCCCATGGGAGGCGCCAAGGGCTTTTTCAGCTATGGTAAATTTGTATTAGCAACTCATTTATTAATAATATTCAAGTTTTATTTATTATTTTTATTTTGATCACGTGCCAAATCCACTGTTTCCATGCTGCTTAACCCTCTCAGAATTTCCATCTTGAAAAAAGAGGGAAAAACAAAAGAAAAACACAAACCAAACGCTAAAGCGCTAATTAAATCAGACTTGAATGGTACATTGAAGGTGTGGGCTACGTAGCTCTTGAACTCTTGATGCCAAGAAGAGTTGAACCAAACTCACTAGGAACAGGGCAAGGCCCAAATTGATTTTCCAACAGTCATGAACCATGGGGAAGAAAATGGCCACTCAGTCCTAAAAGGCTAATATATAGTATAGGTAAGTGGAGCAAGATCCCTAGACATATAGGAAAAGTGACAACTATAAAACCCTTCATAAGTGCCATTTATCAAAGAGTCCCAATTACAGAAGTGGGTGGGTAGCATTATGGTCCTGAAGCAAAAAGAGTTGAATCAAATTATACATAATTTTTCTATGAACTAAGAAAAGTTGAAGACTAGATATATATAAACACAGTAAATTAGCATTTGTAATTGATCATTATTCCTAAAAACATTTATTTTTTATTGTTAATAATTGAAATAAATGACTCAGCTGAAACACTAAAGAAGCATTTGTTATATATATATATACTAGTTAGAGATACACTTTCATATCTAATTAAGGGTAATTTTCATCTGGACCCCTTAAAGTTTGGTCTATGTCATTTTTAGTCCATAAAATCTGAGACTTTAAATCTGCATCTCTTGTACTATAGAAAAAAATCAATTTAATGACAAATTATCATTTCTATAAAATTAAGTATTTATGCCTAAAAAGTTGTTGGCGAATATAGTTTTCTGCAACAGTTTTAAACTGTAGTAAAAACCCATCTTTCCACAACGCATATAAAATATTCATTGCTAAAAATGTGTTAATTACCCATGCACATAATATTGTAGCCAAACAACTTTTTGGCAATGGTTTATAAAAGTTGCTGAAAATATTTTCCACAGTGCTCAAAAACCGTCACCAATTTTCCACAACGGATGTGGCAACGGTGGGTAACTGTAGCCCTTTATTTTTTGCGATGAATTTTTTTATTTTTGCCTACACTTATAATCGTCGCCAAAAATTTTTTTTTTTATTTATTTATTTTTTTTGTAGTGGGTGCTAAGGTGTTTCAACTCCCATCTCCAAGTCTTTATGTGGAATCAATCCCTTAATTCACTTTCAAAGCGGACAACTTTGACTAAGACAATGTTTGGTATGATTTTCATGTTTTATTTTTACCTATTTTTCAAAAATCAATTCAGAGAATCATTTTGGGTTAAAAGGCAAAATTCGTTTGCTAAAAAAAATGTCTGGTAACTAATTGGTGAAATATATTTCGTCCTAGAACTTCACCAATAAGGGCTGAAGCAATATGAACTGAAAGGTCGCCTTGTTCAACCTTTGGTTTGAGCTTCTCTTCCTCGCTCCCGTTGAACTCGTGGACAAGGCGGGGCTCCTGGAATTGGGCTTGAACCATAGCATTTTGAATCTACCATTTTATTTCCAATCTGTTCGTCATTTATTGAATGATTGCTGCTTGAACCTCTCAACGAATTCTCCAGGTTCTGCTCATAGATCAAGATGGTTACAATTCCATATTTAACTGCCCTCACAACTTACTTCAGCTATGGATTCCACTTTGCTTTTGGCCAAATCATAGATCTTTTTAGGGCCTGTTTGGTTACATGAATCTAGAGATTTCAAATCTACCATTTAATCAAGAATTATACCTGGTTGTAAAAATCTCGAATTCATGAAATCTAAAGATTTACCCCTTGAATGATTGCGTGAATCAGAATATGGTAAGGGGTGAAATCCAGAGATTTCAAAAAAACTATACATTTGCACATTCACAAAAATCACGTTGATTTTTTAGGATGAATCCACAGATTTCATTCCACAACCAAACATTTAATTTTATAAATTATGACTCCATAAATTTGAAATCTATAGATTTGAAATCTCTAGACTCATGTAACCAAAGAGGCCCTTAGCCACTTGAGTAATTCTACCAAACTAAAGCACATATTGCTAACCAAATAAACCATAAATTTAACGAAAGTTCAACCTAGATTTTATGCTTTTGAGGCCTCCAACGTTGAAATTGCATCCAAGAAGCAATGATTCGATAAAGTTGTTGAGAAATTTGAGTTATATTCAAATATGTTTGAGGTATTTGAGTTATAAGGTTCTAATATAGGCCATCGGATCAGTTATGGTTCAATAGTGTAATTGCCTTTTGTAGGAGAGTCCAACTAACTCGTAGAACCTAGTGTTGTTCTATAAATAATAGCTAGAATTCAAACTAGACAATCAGGGTGTAATGTTTTAAGCAACCTTATGCTTAAACCCAAGTCAGGGAGAGAAGGTGATGAGCCCAACAGAGGTGAAAACCCCAAAACCGATCCATGCCAAACGGCTAGCGACTACTGGTTTGCTATCTGAGGTTGAAAGACTTTTTTTTTTTTTTTTACAAAGGAGCTTTATTAAGTCGGGGGATGAGGATATTAATATGCCTCAACGAGAGTTGAACCGACATCCTCTTCACTAAAGAGGTGTTGGTTTCAACCACTAGAACAGCTTTGATTGGCTGATGTTGAAAGACTTTATGGAGAAATAAAGAAGGAAAGTGGAAGGGATTTACCGGCTTATTGAAGAATATAATTTTACTATTTTAACCCCATGTATAAACATTAGGAGCACATGCCTTTTAAAACCCACTGGAAAAAACTAATGAAAGGGTTTTGAAAGAAAAATAAAAAACAGGTCTAACTTTGTTTTTACTTTTTGTATTTTTTTCAACGTTTTTTAAATAGAAATAGGTGGTATACGTATAAATTACACCAAACACTCTCATTTATATTTATATGGATAAAAATCAAAAGGAAAACTATACCAAACACGCCCCTCTTGGTCCAAGTGGTTATGAAGAACCCACCGAATAGGACAATCGCAAATAAGAGATTCCGAACACAATAATGAAATCTTGTGAAAAGAAAACACAATAATATCCGGTGAGAGAAAACTCCACTACAAATAAAGAAATATCCAAGAGAGAAGATATTTGGGATGATTAAAGAAGATGAAGAGGCATTCTTTATAGCCTCTTCCTCTCCACATATTCCCACATCGGATGTGGCAACTAAAAATACAACAACCCAAAAAACACCTATGTTTGGTCAAACGAAAAAACTGATTCCAAACAAATCTAGAGATCTATTCACCCTCCATTACTTGACCATTAGTGAATGTAAACTTAACATAAAATTGTAGGGGTATACAAACACAAGTTATGTGCTCCACAACTTAAGAGTAGTTGGTAGTAAAATGTACATCTCATTTCTATTAGAAAATGAAACAAATCTTATCTTTTACATAGAGAAATTATATTTTAAATAAGGGGTGGTTCCTGTCATATATATATTTTGATGTAAAATTTATTCCATTCTGATAACACGATAATATATATTTTTCATTTGTCTATAAAAATTAATATAAAAATTAAGAAGTAAATGTAATACTAAGTAGTTTGAAAAATTATAATATTAGTTTTTTGGGTAACATAGAGGATGGTTTTCAATAATGGAGCTAAACAAGATGTTAGTTGCCATCTCCATGGACTCTTTGACATAAATATAATATATATGATGGATCCTAGCTATTTTTAATGTGTATAATATTTTTTTTGGGTAAACTTAAATGTATAATATTTTTTGGGTTACCAAAACAAAATGTATAATTTTTCATGCGCGCACTATGTTTTGGTGGGCATTTAATTAAATATTGTTCTCAGTAATTGTTGGGACATGGATTTCAGTTTCACATGTAAGATGAGGTAATAGCACTTTGTTGGCCAAATTGAGATAGTAAATCAGGAAACACAGATATTATCATGGAGAAATTAGAAAACAACAATCAAATAATATCTCAATACTGATTAATACGGAAATTGAAATACAACAAAAAAGGAACCTGAACCAAAAGCAAGAAGAGTAAAAAAGAAGAAACGTCGAGGCACATCAGACGTTTTCCTTAAAACAGATCCCTCCCCTCCGACATGTATGCTTAAGGAATTAATGGACGTCTTTCTCCCAAGATACAACAACAAACAATAGTGTACTTAGCACAAAGTAGACCGCAACGACGAACTTGACATGTCTCTTCCTTTTATCACCGCAAGATTCAAAATACGAAAAACAACTCAAACCATTGACAAAACTTACAAAACATGTTAATAAGACCCTTAAAACATATTTAGCACTCTTCTTAAATCATAAAAGAAAAAAACCCAAACCAACACCCACCTTCAACAAGGGGGGATTGCTATTTTATGAAAGAGCTCTATGTCTCATTAACTAGCTTGATAAATGAAAAACCATATTCACTTACAACCAAATTCAATGAATTAAGTTTTGGGAAATGAAAAGTTTTAAACATTAATAAACAAGCTAGGGAAATTAGAGGTTTCTTGAAAAAACAAGATTTCCAAAACCCTCCATTAACTATGCTTAGGAAATAAAATATCTGTTAGGATAACAGCATCTATTCATTAACTCTCCTTGAGAAATGAACCATCAAATAGTCTATAGGTATTCTATACACTTATTTCCACAAACTTTCAATAATAAATGATTTTCATTTACATTCACTTATGCTCAAATAGCATATTCCAACACACTTGAAGCACATTATTGCTGAAGGTTGTGTTGAGTACTTCACGTCTAGAACCAGAAAATTATACAACATTATTCAATTTCATTTACCTTTAGAAATTTCGGTTCCTCCATCAATGGGAAGAAATAGTTTATACAGTCAGAGATGCCCAATTATGGTTTGGTATATATGGTCATCCTCATCCTAGATAGCTAGGTATACTTGTCTTTCTTCATCTACTATTCCAATTAACAAGTTTTTCATCATAAAATATATTTCTGCTGTGGGTTTTAATTGGGTCCGTTCATATTCAGATCTGAACTTCCAAATCCCAACAATGGCTTCCACAGAGAATCAACAAAAAAAATCCAGCGTTTACTACAATGCCGACGATGTCCTTCTTATGGCCATGGAATTGCCTGGTTCAGTAGTCCTTCCGATGGTTTTCAAAGCTGCTATAGAGTTAGATCTGCTTGACATTATTGCTAAAGCTGGTCCAGATGCGTAGCTTTCCCATTAGTGATAGCATCGCAGCTCCACACACAGAACCCAGAAGCCCATGAGATGGTTGATCGCATCTTGAGGCTTCTAGCCAGCTACTCCATGCTCACTTGCTCTCCTGCTACTCACCACGACGGTAGTGTTGAAAGGCTCTATGGTTTGGCCCCAGTCTCCACTTATTTTCTCTCAAACCGTGATGCCCCATTTCCTGGTCTCTTAAAGATGTTAAATCACAAGGCCTTCCTCCAGAGCTGGTATAACCTTCCTTCACGATCTATCTTCTTAATTAGATTTCAGCTTCTCATTCTTCTTGCCTGCAACAGAGACTCTGTGTGTGTGTTTCACAGAGCAAATTCTGCTTTTAATTTTAATTTTAATTTTAATTTTTGGGTCCTGTGATTCACCATATATGCGCATAGGCACCACTTGAAAGATGCAGTTCTGGAAGGAGGAACCCCATTTGATAAGGCCAATGGCATCTCTGTGTATGACTATGCTGCTAAAGACCCAAGTTTCAATGAGTCCTTCAATACCGGATTGATGAAGGCAACCATCAAAGCCATCAAGGAAATACTTGAGAAATACAATGGTTTCGAGAATGCAAAAGTAATAGTTGATGTGGGAGGTGGGATTGGGAATACACTTGAATTGGTCACTTCCAAGTACCCAAACATCAAGGGGATAAACTTTGACTTACCTCATGTGATGCAGAATGCACCAGCTTATCCTGGTATCATCCACCTCTTCTTCATTCCCTAAAATCATCATTTAAACTATACATTTCGAATTCTCTTCCGTTATTTAGAGGAAGATCCACTTGTGTAGGTGTGGAGCATCTAGCTGGAGATATGTTTGTTCATGTTCCAGCAGGAGACGTCATTCTTCTAAAGGTAATTAATAGCTAGCTTGCTTAGCCATCAAAATTATATATGGGCTTTTATCTTTTCATGCTACTTCTTCCAATATATGCAGGCAGTACTTCACAACTAGGGAGATGATGATTGCTTGAAGTTGTTGAAAAATTGCTATGAAGCACTACCAGACCATGGAAAAGTAGTGGTGATTGAGAGGGTTCTTCCTATACTTCCTGAGACCACAACTGATGCCAAAGCCTTGTTCAGACTTGACTTGGTTATGATGGCTCAACATCCTAGAGGAAAGGAGAGGACAGAGAAACAGTTTGAAATCTTGGCCAAGGGAGTTGGATTTACTGGTTTTAAATTAGTTTGTTCTGCTCTAAACCAGTGGGTCATGGAATTATATAAAAGCTGCAATTGAGATTTTACCATTTGTAATAGAAGATACAATCAATGACTATGGGAGGAAATCTCCACAAAACCCGGTAGTGAAATATTTTGTTTCCAGTTACCATTACGAATCAGTAATGCTTACCTTGACATAAAATGACTCAATCCGGCTTCCAGGGATTGTTTTCACCGAATCCTTATCAAGCTGAAGCACATTGAAAACATAAATTATGGCAAAACAGAAAGGAAACCCTTCTTTAGACTATCACTTGATAACTATATATTGTAATCTTCTCTGAGCATTGTGCTCCATGATAGCTGGCATAACTTGTAGGAGAAGGAAGCATCAGATGACCACAAAATACCTGCTATCCAAGCATGATACAGATAAGAAAAAGCCATTTGCATTTATAGACTGGCATGAAATCCGATGAAAGCTCCCATCCTGAAGTGGATAACAAAATGACCAAGCACAAGAAACTTGTCAAATAATTTGAAATGTTGTCAATGACATGCATATGCAATTGATATTACGGATCCAAGATGCATTGATGTCACTTTTATGAATATGTAGATAGAAATTCAACATTGAATTAGCTCCTATATGCATAGCCATGGTACTAGATTCGGCCTCGAGGGCAATCATCCCGCCCTTGAGAAAAGCGAGATCTCGTTGGAGATCTGGTATTTTTTTCAGGCCAACTTGAGTGAAATCAATGGCTAATTTTGGAGGGTTTTAATGGGTTAGGTTGGGCTCAAGGTTAGTATTTAGCATAATCTATGCCTTCTGAATACATTGATGTCCTTAGGTTCAACCATAAGTTTGAAACTGAAATGTTGTAGGGATGAACATACAGGGTTATAAGACATTAAATATATAACCACTCAAACATATAAATAAAAAGCAATTGATATAATACATCAAATAACTTCGATATATAGCAACAAAATTCCATCCATATGCATACAATAAAAATCACTTTCTCAAAATTTTGGAATAC